>NC_067151.1:5912502-6243924 GCF_903995435.1 Acomys russatus | reverse complement strand
GTTTCTAGAGTCTCATAACATTGAGCCAAGGAACCACATCATTTTAGAACTGTAGATGACTTCATAGTGTAGCATTACTTACCTGTTTTATAAATTGCCCTAAACCTGTTGCTTCACAAAGTGCAATATGATTCAAGATTCTGCTGAAGTTATTTGCCTTCAGTCAGTGGATGAGACTGTAGGCATGGTGGCCCTGTGTTATCTGAGTGGTCAGACTTCTTGCTAGTGGGCTGCCCGTTTACCAGGACTCCAAGTAGTTGGCTAACATCTCTTAATCTACACTAATCTAGATTGAGTTTGTATGCACATTAGTTCTCTGAGTGTTGAAGAGAGGGTGTTTTCTCATGCCTCAAGTTGGCCTGCATCATATTTGGTATCTTTCACTTGTCAAAGCACAGTACATAATGACGCCTAGAGTTGTCAGAGAGCATTTAGACAAGGGCATGGCTGGTAGAAAGTCTGTACTCCACCAGTCTGAATCAGCAGCTCTGTGGACTGTTCTCAGCATTTCCACATGCAAAAAAATTCAAAACATGGAGATCACAAACTCCAAGAAGACCGTACAAATTATTTTACATTGCCTTGAGCTGAAAATTGTATCTTGTGTCTTAGGTCCACTTAAGTATCAAGGAGAGAAGAATTGTGACTTTTCCATGTACCAAGATTTATTTGGATCACTTTTGTTTTATTTCACTAGTTGAGCCTGAAATAATTTTTGTATTATCTCTGAACACATAAAATATTATGAATAAAAGTTGTTGTATTTGTTTTATATGGTTCTTTGAAAATACAAGAAGGTTCAATTTACTGTAGATAAAGGCTTTTATGCTAAAATAAAATTATTGAGCATCCTATTTCTCTTGTGAGGTTTTTCTTACCCTAGGATGATTTTCTATGATTTTCCTTTTAAATTCTCAGGGTTATGGAAGATATAAAAGATAAAAGGATAAATATGAATTTATTCCTTACAGCATGTAGCTATAAAATATCTTCATTTCAGGGGCACTTTTGATATGCAAGTTAGTTTATCCCTCCTTTTGGCTATGAAAGTGTATTTCCCCTTGTCATATGTCTCTCTAGTCTCCATGTTGATCTTTACATTTTTCCTACGTATTTTTAGTAATATAGGATAAACTAAGACTTATACCTGTCACAACACACATCATTTTGTAGTTCTTGGTCATCGTTACTGGGGAATCTGGAGAAAAGAGACTTGTATCAAACACAGGATACAGGCCGATAGCTTTCTGTGTCACCTAAGGGAGGAATTTAACCTATCAAGAGTTAGAATTGAGCCAATACAAACAGTAGGTCCTCATGAGTCTTGTTAATTTTGTTTCTTCAACCACACTGTGAGATCCTATCAAGGAGGTAGGGCTGGGGTGATGAATACACTGAACGGACAGCTCAAACAAAAAAGCGACAGCCTTGGAGACTGGAAGTCCAAGACCAGGACGTAGGCAGCTTGGCTCCTGTGCAGCCTCTCTTCACCCAGTGGACAGACAGCTTGCCTTTTCCTGTGTCCTCATGGGAACTTATCTGGGTGCGCTCACACTCCAGTGTCTCTTTGCCCTTAGAGGATGGCAGGCTTCTTAGATCTCATTTGACACTGTACCTTCTTACAGGCCATTTTAAAGACAATCACATTGGAAGTTCAGAGCCTCAACCCAGAAAACTGCAGGTCTCACATGTCAGTTTAAACCAAAAGTTACAGCAATTATCTGGGCATCCTCTACAAATATGATTTTAATGATTTTCTCTGTGTATTATCTCTTGTTGATACAATTGTCCATTTATATGTAACTTTCCTCCAGTTTTCATCTACTCATGTTTATGTGTGCATTTGTTTCTACATAGTTATGGCTTTTCACAGGCTAGTGACTTAAAATTAATAGGTAAATTGCTTAGGTGTGCAATGGTGAATGTGAAGGTTACCAATTCATTATCTTTCCTCTCTGGGTTCACCCTGTTAACCTACTTGCACAGTGTGGCTCTTAAGTGTCCTTCAAGGGACACATAAAAAACGACATAAAGGTCTCAGGAGACAGCAGTGTCTTTAAAAGACAAGGCTCATTGTCATTAAGCTGTTTCATTTGAAGCACACCTCCAAAGAAGACTGTGAGATAGTAGGCTTGTTTTTCTTCCTTCTCTCTTTGCTTCTTGGCCAATGGTAGCTCAGTATTGTAACAACATATATTCCACAGGCCTAGAAGCACCAGGGTTAACCAACTGTAACTGAAGTCTCTACAACTATGATGCAAAAGTAACTTCTCTTCACATGTTATCTCAGAAGATGGTTATGGTGACAGAAAACATATATGTATATGTACACACACACACACACACACACACACACACACACACACACAATTTGAAGATAGCACTGAAATTTTGTCAGTAGACAGGACTAAAGAGCATCTGCCAGAAGAAATGAGGAAGTGCACTCCCCAGTCTCATCTGGGATATGTTCACCCTGCTCACCTTGTGCTCACCCTGGGCTCCCAAGGCATGTGTGCTCTTCTGCATTATCAGGGTCTTGCACCTGCCACACTTCTTTTGGGACTAACTCTTATGGAGCTTCTAGGGGGTTCAGCTGCCTCTTGGAGAAGACCATCCTCTCAGATGGCTTTAGCGGACTGCTCCAACTCCGTGGCACTGATTCTCCTGTGGTGGGCTCTCACAGTGTCCAGTGGCCAACAGTGAAGTCCCACCACACAGAGGTTAGCTATGCTTTGTGGATGAAAAGCCTCTAGCGGGATATGTCCTCAAGAAAAACTAGACTGTACATTTCTGGCAAATTCTAGATGAGATTTTTTAAAATATCAAATTACACTGGACTGGCACAGTAAAAATTAGTCTGCCATTTGTGGTCCTTGACCATTTCCTAACTAATAAGTGCAGGACTCCAACTCTGGGGGCTAGGGAAACTTTCTAGAATGCTCTGCCTTAGCCGTGAGTGCATGTGTGTGTGCCTGCGTGTGCATATGCGTGTATGTATGTGTGTGTGTACCTATGTGAAGGCCAGAGGATACTCTCAGGTCTAGTTCCTCAGGTGTCAGTGTCCTCTTCTCTCTATTTTTGAGATGGTTTTGGTATTCATCAAGCAGGCTAGGCTGGTGGCTCATTTCCTTTTCTTTATCACTGACATGGTGTACATATACAATCATGCATGGCTTTTCAAAGGTGAATTCTGGGGATTGAGCTTGAGTTAGTCTGTTTATACAGCAATCACCTTACCAAATGAGCTATGCCCCTCAAATATATGATCTGCTATTTTTAGAATTATATTTACCTTTTTAAGCAATGACTTTAATATTAATCTTCTGAAAGTTAATAATTCCTACATTACATGTTCCTTTGTTCATATACCTGTGTTTTCTCTATCTTGAGTGGATGGATCCCAACCTATAACACAGCTCATGGGGCAAATAAGCACACATAAGTTCCTTTCCAGAGTGGAAGTGTAATTGCAGTTCCCTGTGTACACCAGATGGCACAGGGTGGCACAGAACAGTAAAGACTGACATTCTGTTAGCTACAGCACTTTATGGGTCAGAGCATTAGGCACTTGGAACTGCCTTCATGGAGTCACTTTGGTTGCTGGCCTATGTGCCTTCCTCCGGTGGCTTTTGGCCTTTGCTCTCTCTCTCTCTCTCTCTCTCTCTCTCTCTCTCTCTCTCTCTCTCTCTCTCTCTCTCTCTCTCTTCTAGTCTCATCTTAGTTTGACAGTGGTGTTTACACTGCCTCCCTTACATGCAATGGGACTTTGCAAACTACTTCCTGCTAGTGCACACTTAAGGTCTGAGCATTCCACTAGGAATTGAAAGATGTTTTAAAATCAGGATTATTTATTGTCCAGCAAGCAGTGAATTCTTTAGTGTTAGAAACATGAAATAGGCTTGCATGGATCACCACATATGGTGTGCACCTAATTTTGAAGAGATGTGTATTTGTTTTACAGAGTGGATAGAAATAGGAAGAAGGGGCAAGGGGGCGGTATAGTCGAGTCATTTCTTAAGCAACACTCCCAGAGCTCTCCCAAGTCATCACCTCACATTGTTCCTTATTCAGTGGAGTCAGGTGTCCAGGTAAAACCCTCACAATATGGAAGGAAACATCAAATGACTATCCCAGGAAGCCAGGGTGCTGACACTTATGGTTCCCATCACTCATAATTATCTTAACTTTTCCCAAACATTGTAAGATTATCTTTTAAAACCAATGAAAGAGTAGTTGAAATGTACTAAGCATTTTTAAAGAAACATTTGAAGAAATAATAATCATCTTTAGAAAGAGAGTCTTCCATTTGTTTAAGTACCAAAAGTGATTTGGAGTTTCTGTTTTACAAGTTCAGTCTTACAGAATAGAATATCACTTAGTTCCCAAAGCACCAAGGATGATGTTACAATCTCATGTTTCTTTTGGTGTGTACAAGTGTGTATATGTATAATATTTTTGGCTGTATGTGAACATGTGTATAATGTGTGTGTATGAGGAATCAGCACATAGGTACATATAGACTATGATATGGTGGGAATGTGGAGGCCACAGGACAACCTTGGCTATTGGTTCTTGCCTTCCATCTTGGCTTTTTTTGTTTGTGTGTTTTTGTTTTTTGGCTTTTCAAGACTGGGTTTCTCCCTGTAGCTGTGGCTGTCCTAGATTTGCTTTGTAGACCAAGCTGGCCTTGAACTTGCAGCGATCTGCCTCCGTCTGCCTTGTGAGTACTGGGATTAAAGGCATGCACCACCACACCCAGCACCTTCCATCGTGTTACTATGTTTAATTTAGTGTCTGTGTTTGCCACTGCATATACAAGGTAGGCTTGCCCACCGGCGAGCCTCCAGGAATGCTATTCTTTTCACCTCTCACTTCCCACCTCTGTAATGCACTCAGATTACAGAGGACTGTGCTTAGCTTTGTGTGGGTTCTGGAGAGTCAAACAAGTCCTCACACATGTGCAGCAAGCTTTATCCACTAGGCTGCTTTCTCAGTCTTCAGTATCAACAGTGAGCAAGAGAGAGAGAGAGAGAGAGAGAGAGAGAGAGAGAGAGAGAGAGAGAGAGAGAGAGAGAGAGAGACAGAGACAGAGACAGAGACACAGAGAGACAGAGACACAGAGAGACAGAAACACAGAGACAGAGAGAAACAGAGACAGAGAGAGAAGAGGAGGAGGAGAGCAAGGATGGATATGGAAGAAAGGGGAAGATGTTGACTTTCTTTGAGATAAGTATGTAGAAAATAGAATTCACGAATTCACTCAGGGCCATTTTCTTGAAAGAATGGTGTTCTCTTGTTCTCTGTTTAAAATGATTCTGTCTGTGGTATAGGTCATGTAAGGAACATAGGGAGTCTCAGATGAATCACTTCAGCATTTTGATATGCACAATGGCTGATAGAACTCAGTTTTACAGGAGCTGGTAACACTTTGACAGTGTGTATTTTTAAAAAGCATCTTTTACAAAATTCTCAAAGCACTTTACATTTGAAACATTAAAAGCTGAAAAGAAAAAGAGTTAGAAATCTGGAGCAGTGGGAAGCAAAGATCAATTTGGGAGTAATTACTTCAATTATTTCTAATAAAATCATTTTGTATTAAGTGAAAATAGTTTTAAGTTTTAAGTATTCATTGAGGATTAGCAGTGGCAGTCTCAAGCCTTTATCTTTCCATAAAAATGAGACCTATTATTCTATACTGAGTTAATAGACTTTCATAGGTGGTTTTTGAGATAAACGAAAGAATGTAATTGCATGTACTGATCAAGAAGGACAGCCACACTTAAGTGTAGTCATACAGTAATAATAAAAAACTAGGAATGTGAGTGACAGATTTCTTCCAAGGGTTATCAGTTTTGTGTTAGATGCCAGCCAAACATTTGACCCTACTGTGTTGTTTGTTGACCTTGAATTCCTTTGGTAATAGCCTTGAACTTTTAAAGAACACGGACATTGGAGTTCATTTCAAGTCATAACTTAGCAGTCGTGAAACTTCAGCGAGTCATGTAAATGTTTTGTGCCTCAATTTCTATTTTTAGACTCTGGGAGTAATAATATCCACCTCACTGTCGTTGTCCTGTCACGTTTATGTGACTTACCACACTCAAAGTACACACAGCAGAGTTTAATACTTAAACTCAGGTTTCTAAAGTGCTGTTGTTTCATTACTCTGTGAACCTCTCTCTGGCTTTAGAAGGAACCATAAGATAAAGAGACTTAAGGGTTTATGTACTTTGTTTTGAGTTGATACCATGCTGTAACCCCATAGTGGCGTAGGGCTTGCAACAGCTGCTATTTTCAAGAAGAAAATAGTTTAAACAGCTTAACTTTTGGAAAAGTTGCTCCTTAAATGACATACAATTTTTGGGCATAAAATCCACAAGTCTAGGTGTCTTTCTTCAACAAATGAGCTAACTTATCCCCAACTTCAGATGTGTATACATTTTTCTTTCAAAATATAATAGTTATACTAACTTTCTGAGACTTTCATGTAGGGACTTTGGTCATACCCAACCCTTTTCTCCAGCTCTAGCCACTGTCCCATCACCTCAGCTCTAGCCACTGTCCCATCACCTCTCCTCATTTAACTTCAAGGTTTGTTTGTTTATTAAAACTTGTTTTCTTTACCTAATTTGGCCCAGTTTTACATGTGTACTTTTTGGTAGCATGTGGATCAAAACTTCTAATTCTTTTTCAGTGAACAATCAATACAGTTATGCCTTTGTAAATATAATTTTCTTTTTTTTTTATTATTTCCAAATGCATTCTTATGCATCTACAAGCTGTGTGACTGTATTGTAGACCAATTTAATTCTAAATAAAGGTACTTCTAGCCGTCAAATCTTATATAAGCCACAATAAAGTTATATGCCAATATTATTAATTTTGTTTTTGTAGTTTGGATATTTGTGTATTTGAATAGTCTCCATATTCCTCAACATATTTTCTTAAAAACAACAACAACAACAATCAAATAGATAATTTGCTCCTATTTCACCTAAAATCCCAACAACTTTCTTGTGGAATTTCTTAAAATATTTGTAAACATCTGCACGAGTAATAGTCACTAAGAACTTCTGGTTTACTATAAGGCATTTACACAAAATGTCAATTTAAAAATAATTGTCATATTCTATCTATCTATCTATCTATCTATCTATCTATCTATCTATCTATCTTGTGTATGTGAGAGCAATGTAATCTGCCTGGCTATGTGTGCATCACTGAAGAGTAGTCGAATATGCTAGCCCAAAATACTCCACCTTGACATCGGGATTATTTTTAGCCTAAGGACATTTGCTAAGACACCAGCATTCTCTAACAATATCTTTTTTTGTCCTGAAAAAAAAAATTAAATCTTGTATGGAAGATGTTCTCCTCACACCAATGGAATGCTACCCTTCCACCATCACTGACAGGATGTGGCTGTGGAGTGCTCTGCATAGACCCTGCTAGAATAACCTCCATCTTTTGCTGCCATCATACATGGTTTAGCTACTTTACACTCTATCTCTGTTCTTTCAGCTCAATGTCAACTAACAGGTTTTTGCCAGTTTCATCTCCTTAGAAGGTTGACATATCATGAAATATATATTAATTATTGTATGTTTTTCTCATTTTAAAAAAAGAACTGGGAAAACTATTTCTTTTCTTCTTTGAATGCCTTATTGGAGATCCCAAGGTACCTCAATTTCTGTTTCTATAGTTTGATTCTAATCATATAAAGTTATTTCTTATTAAAATATTAATCCATTTTAAAACATGCAGGACATGCTGGCACATTCCTTTAATCCTAGATGGAGCCAGAGGCAGGTGGACCTCTATGGGTTTGCAGCTAGCCTAGTCTAGGTTGCAAGTTCTAAGACAGCCAGGGCTACATAGAGAGACCCTGCTCAAAAAAAATTGTAATCAATAGCTGAAAATATAAAAAATGAAAGAATATTTGTGCCTTGAGTACTTTGTTTTAGTGTAATAAATTTTTAATAAAATATAAATATTAAATGAAGTTTCAGTGAAAACTTAACTCAGTTTGTTTCTTGTCATTTTTTCTTTTCTTCAGGCAACCCACACCCCACAGTATATTATCAAATTAAGTGTTTCTGATATGCTATAGTGTGATAAATTTTCTCCCTTTTCCAATAATGTTATCAATTGATTGTTTGGTCAAGCTACAGGGTGGAAACATAGCTTGACCTCTTACTCAGTAGTAACAAATCTTAAGAATGCCACATTCATTCACAATGAAAAATAGATCCCTATGAGGCAGACACAGTGTCTGAAATCCCCACTGTTAACCCTGCTGCCTGAGGGCACTGGGGAGGCCTGCTCTTTAATTAAGTTAATGCATTGTATTTCCTGGTTTAATCAGTTGTTACTCAAATACATTAGCATGCACTTTTTCCATCTTATTAAAACCATTAACCCATATAAAAGCCCTAAGGAAATGACACAAAATAGAAAACACATGTAGTTTAGAGACATGAAAGGGTATTTAGCTGCAGAAAGGTGGCATTTGGAAGGGTTACAAGGTCCTGGGAGTGATGTTTACTTTACAAAACATTGTACAGGATTCAGGATTCTTTCAAGCATCTCATAGCCTCTTCACTGTGTTTTCACTGGGCATGTTGTTTGTTTGCTTGCTTTGTTTGTGTTAATAACTGGCAAAACCAAAAGCCGTCACACACCTCTTGTGACCTAGTATTACCTGAATTTTGGTCAATAATGATTTCAAAATTTGTCACCTTATCTTGGCATGGCTTTAGGGATCTAGTTTTGCTTACATTTTTTTGGTGCAAATTTCCATGAGCTAATTATTTTTACAAGAAAATAAAAAATTATCAGCCATGGTGGTAATGAAGTAGTGCTTCATGTATCACTGAACATAATTAATTCAATTTATGTTTGTGTGATGAACACAAAAGTGATATAGACCTTATTTTTGTATATGATAATATTAATTTTTCTTCTTTAAGATTTGTTTTCTTTTTTATTTAGGTACATATATGTGTGTCAGTGTGCCTGTATCTATGTATATGTTTGTGTGTGTATTTGTGTGTCTGTGTATTTCCCTATGTATGTATGTGTCAGTGTGTGAGTGTGTGTGTATGCTTGTAGAAGCCAGAAGTAGATATCAATCAGGTCTTCTGGAAGAGCATGGAATATGGTTGACTGTCATGCCATATCTCCAGTCCTATTTATTCCAAATATCAGAAAACTTCCTTAATTTAAGTAGCTGTTGGATTGCAAAACTCCTGGGTGTATTTTGTATCTCTAAAGCAGTAAGTTTGCATACTATTAACTATGTAAAAATAGGATACAAGGCTTTGCTCTTTAGTGCTGTAATAATTTGAACTTGGTTCAGTTAATAGTGAAATATCAGATTGTTTCACCCTCATTAAAAGTGAAGACTTGTAAAACTTAACCTGCTGAAAAGTGAAAAGATAAGGAAACTTCTCTAGCTTGCCTTGGAGTTTAACTGAAAGAGAACTTTGGAAAATGGTGACTAAAGGCCGACGCTGTGCAGGCATGAGGAGAGCGCCAAAGTCTCATGATGATCACACACTTGTAAAACTAGGGATCAGAGGGCACTGCGGCACAGGCATCATAGGCATCAGACCATGACTAACAGAGCAATTACAAACAAAGCATCAAATCCTTTCTCTTAGAACTTCTTAGTACTTACAGAACTTATAGTTCTTAGTTAAAGAACTTATAACAGTACAGCTGCTGTCACCACTATGAGCTAGCTTCATATAAGAGGTTATAGCCAGTACAATAAAAAAAGAAAAAGAAATAAAAATCAGAATATGAATATGGAACTAAGTGCCCATATTCATACATAGATTTATTGCCTAAATATGCAATCATAGGTATCATAAAAATACAAACAAGTAAAAACCCTCACTCTAGTTCTAAGTGAGTCCCTAGTATCAGAAGGCACAAGGTAATATACAAAAATCAACTCAAGCTCCTTTTGTTAGCAGCAAATAATAAAAATATATCTAAAAATATTGTATTATAGTTTTCTTAAAAGAATACATGTTAAGTGAACATATAGTCCAGTAGTTCTCAATCTTCCTAATGCTGTGAACTTTTCAAACATTTTCTCATGTTTTCGTGACCCCCAACCATCAAATTATTGCTGTCGCTACTTCATAACTGTAATTTTGCTATTGTCATAATCATAATGTCCATATATGATATGCAGATGTCCTAGGCAAATCCTGTGAAAGGGTTGTTCAACCTCCAAAGGTATTTCAGCCACAGGTTTAGAGCCACTATTGTAGTTAAATATGTGTACTATCTCTTCCCAATTAGTACGCCCTGTAATCATCTCAGAGCCTACAGTCAACAAAAAATTCCTTTATCAAGATGGTCTGTGGATATTTCTGTGAGTGATTTTCCTGATTGTCTCAACTGATACAGAGATGCCAAGTCCACTGTGGGTGTTACCATTCTGAGCCAGCTGGTCCTGGACTGTATAAAGATTTGCTAATAGAAAGCCAGGAAGCCAGGAAACATGCAGTGTTTCTCCACTGGGTTCTGTTCCAGGGCCTGCCTTGAGCTGCCGCTGCCTGACTTCCTTCATTGATAGATTGTGACCTGGAACCATATGCCAAATAATCTTTTTCTCATCAGTTGCTTTTAGGCAGAACATTTCTATCGCAGTAACAGAATAAAACTGTGACTATCTAAATTCCGAAAACTGAAAAGGCTGATTAATAAGGTCAAAGACTGGTGTGTGTGTGTGTGTGTGTGTGTGTGTGTGTGTGTGTGTGTGTGTGTGTGTGTGTGTGTGTCTGTGTGTTCATGTACAGGAAGAGTCTTCATAGTACAGTCATAAGTTTCACTGGAAGAAATGAAGAGCATATTAGACAGTAATATACTATTTCTGTGACCCACAAAATAAAATAGAATGAAAGTAAGTTGAAGAATAAAGTAAAAACAAATCAATCTGGAAGAGAAATGCATGTCACAGTTAGGTGATCTGTGAGAAAACACAAAGTGGTGTTAACATGGTTAACTGGAATCCTCGAGCAGAAGAGAGAGGTGGAGGAAGGTCACAAGATCTGAGCAGACTGGATCTGAAGAACTCTCTTCTCACAAATTCTGAATCACAACAGAATATCAAAGCTAACTGATGAGTAGTTGCAAAAAAAAAAAAAAAAAAAAAATCTTGGGCAGTCAGATGAAAACAGGTTACTTTGCATTCTTTGGAAGAAAGATGTAAGTGGCCGTAGAGGACTGTTGAATGACATGCAAACTTAGAAGCAAAGGAATGGCATCTTTAATGGGTAATGATAGAAGAAAAATCCTGTAGTGTTAGTGAGAAACACAAAATTAAATAAGAAGTCTTTTTATAGGACAACAAAATAGAATGTGAATGTGTATTGCTGTTTATTTATCTGCATCACAATAACTGTCAAAGGAAAGGAGAGGGGAAGGGGAAAACACTTGAACAAGTAGGGAACAATTGCCTTATGGCACACTTAAACCTCGTCATACTAACACTTTGCACACATAGCCTTATATTATTGGAGAGACAGAGATTATCCGTGTTCACAGAATCCAAATCCAGTCATTTCCAGTCACGAGAAACTCATCTGGCACGGTGGTGCATGCCTTTAATTCTAGGACTTAAGGGACAGAAGCAGGTGGATCTCTGAGCTCGGATCTGGCCATGTCTACATAGTGAATTCCATTACACGCTAACACCCTATCTCAAAAGAAGAAGGCAGCAATATTGTAGGGTTTGACGCAGCAAAATATACGATGGATCGACTCTGTAGTAGTCCCCCCAACACACCAAAGTATGGTCAACAAAACTCACACTGAATGCTTGAAATCTCAAACTGTATGTAACTCTATTTTCAGTATGTTTATGGTGAAGTTTCATTTATAAATTAGATGCAGCGGTAGCTTATATAAGTACTATCACTAGAAGACATGTAATAGCATACTCTATTGATGTTATGCAAATGTGGCCCCTTCATCCCCTCAAACCATCTTGTACTGTGCTTTTTGCAACAGTGTGGAAATGCACGAAGCTTGTGGAGCGGGTGCCACTCTGCCATTTGATAGCACAGTGCTTGCGCAGTGGGGTGCTGCCATGTAACAGAAAGGAGCATGGTGAATGATGCACGCATTCTGATGGAACGTTAGGTTAGTGAGTGAGTGGGTTATTGAACTCAAGCATAGACGTCCCAGTTAGTCAGTCTGAGAGCCAAGGTGTGTAGTAAACAGCTAATAGATGGGTAGATGGGATAATTTATCCCCGAGTGGACATATACAGACAGCAAAATAGTCTATCATGCTAGTAAAAATAGAGCACAATTTAAAACACACATTTTTAATTTCTGTAATTTCCCACTTAGAGACTCTAGATTTCAGTTATGAGCCTGCAGGAAGTAAATGTAAGACCAGAAAAGAGGCCAGAATTAATTACCACTAACATAAGCAAAATATCTAAAAAAAATATATATATATATAATGTCTGGAGATACGTTACTGAAAACAACTCCTTGACATGAAAGAGACAAAAGCAAAACATTGTTTAATAATGCATTCAATACTTAAAATGGTGAAGGTTTTGGAAGGCCCTGAGTTAAATCTGCTTTGAAGAACAGGATTTCTACTTAACAGTGGTTAGAATGTGGGATGAGGAAGCTGTAATGATGTACAGGCTACTGATGTGATGATCCCAGAAAAGAGTCTAAGTATTAGATTTCACTCTTTTTTCATATATGGTTTTATTTTATTTTTTTATTTTTCTTGTGCTGAGAATCAAAGCTAAAGCCCTAATCATGCCAGGCATGCAAGAACTCCGCCACTGAATTGCATCCTCAACATGTATTATATTTTAAAATGCTAGTCAGAAAAACCAACGCTGGCTACCTCCACACCTGGCTGCAGATGTATAGGCCCATGAACATTGTAGCAACTTTGCTATCCCCAGAGTTAGTGTAAACCTTTAGTACTAAGAACTGCCCTCTACTTATGCAAGTTTTTATTTTTTTTTTTTTTTTTACTCATGGTTCTGGAGGAGGCGAGCATCCAGCATGGATGTGCCACATTGGCAAGAAGCAGTTTCTCACTGCTTTTCTAAAAACTGGAAGTGGAATTAATATTTTGATCACTAGATTAAAAGTCTTGTTTACATTTTTCATGACTTCCTTTTGCTGTGCTAAGAGTTCAACTCAGGGCCTTGTAAATGTTAAGCAAATGCCTTAACAACTGGGATATATTCTTAGCCTGGTCTTAACTATGTTTGACCGGAAACCTTCTAACATATATATTAGACACTAATTTGTATGTCTGCTGTAAACTATATCAACTTATCTATTTAAAACATTGCGCAACTGTGTAACTTCAGGGCTGGCGCGATTGCTCAGTGGGTAAGGCACCTGCCCCCAAGCCTGAAGGCCTCATGTCAATGGATTTTGTATGGTGGAGGGAGAGAACCAACAGCTGGGAATTACCCTCTGTCTTGTATATGAGCACCATTGGACATGTATACACCCACATACACATGAAGTAAAAAATTAAAATTTTAACAAGAAATTCTATATATTTTAAGTACTCTTGATACATAGTAGATTAACATACTATAAATATTGATATAAAATATCACTAGCACATAATTTTAAGATACAATACATATTTAAACCCATATAGAAATAATGTATATGTAAGAAGTCACAAAACATACTAAATGTTAATATTGGTTTAATCTGTCTTGAATATTTCTATTATTAAATAAACATCAGGTAAATAATATTATTCAGTTGATGAAAATTTTAGCTGATGGGCACAATGTTGTCTTTGCCACTTTCCTATTTATTGATAAATAATTTGACTAATGATTGGTTTTCAATACATCTGTCAATATTGTATCAATATCTATCCCATAATAATCTAACTAAATTTCTAGGATGGAATTTAAGTGTTAAATTATTATATTCAAATAAAGTTAACAGCAACAGGGTAAATTTAGAAAAAAATTTTTAAGTTTTATTGCTGAGCACCACAATGCCTTTCATAGAACACACTTCAACATGAAGCAACAACATGTGAGAATTTCTATTTCAGTCCACCAAGCAGGTGTACACACACCATTGCCAGGCTAGGAGCAGAAAGCTGTGTTTCCGGTTGACTTGCATCTTTTTTTGCAAGTGAAGTGACATGTGGTTTTGTCAGTTTCACTTCTTTTGTGAATTGTTCTCTCTCTTGAAGCCTGTCAATTTGGAGATTGCTGTGTTTGCACGGGTTGACACAATCCCTTGTATATGTTTTAAAGTGTTTGGGGACATGTTACAAATCTATGCTTTGTTCATTCATTGTAAATCTCTTTTCCTTTTCATATTTGCTTTTAGGCATGGTGCCTGCTCAACTGTAACCTTTTAACCTGTGTAGCATTGATCTTTCTTTATTGTTCTTCTGTGAAAATTTTTTTTTCTCTTGAGGTTTTTCTGTATTCAACTAAGGCACTACCTATATTTTGGTGAGAGTTAAAAGTGCTGCTCACATAATAACACGTATATGTATAAAGTTCAGAGCCGTGGGCTTCAAGGTGGCTAAGTGTGTAAGGACATTTGCTGTGTATGGATGAGCAGCACTGTTTAGATTCTCAGAGCCCGTGTATACGTTCCAGATAGAGTGGCACAAGCCTGTGTCTCCACAGCATGGGGTGGGGTAGCCAGATCATAGCAGCTCTATGACTCATTGGCCTAGATGAAACAGTAAATATCATTTTCAGTGAGAGATCATGTCTCAGGCAAATAAGGCAGGAGACGATGGAGGAAGGCACCCAATGTTCTCTGGGTTCAGCTTGTGCTCCCTCTCCCTCTCCTTCTCCCTCTCCTCTCCCTACCCCCCTCTCTCTCTCACACACACACATACCAGAGGTTCAGGAAGGAATCTATTTTTCTATTTTGTTTTGCATGTCACATATCATTTACCTTCTGTAACATGATTTTCTTTAATTTTCAACTATGTTCCTAAGGATTCTTCAGCTGAATATATATATATACTCACTCCCCAGTCCTCTCCAACTCTTCCAAGATCCACAGCCTCATTCATGTCTTTTTTAGAGACAGTCGCACTACAGCTGTCCTGGTCCTTGGCTCACATGATCTTTCTGAGCCTTCTTTCATGATGTTCCCTGAGACTTAAGTGCAAGGTTGGGTTGTAAATTTATTAATGGGAGAGGACACACCACGGTTAGCTGATCTCTGACCATCTTGAACATTTGTGATCTTTTGTAATGATCTCCATCTATGGAAAAAGAAACTTGATGAGAGATGAGGGCTTTGACTTACTTGTGGGTGCGAGGATAAGTGCTTAGAATGAAGGGAGAGGTTACACTGGTTTAGGAAAGCGTCAGCGGAGGTTTTTGGATGTGAGAACCATTGCTTTACTTGTAATGCCATTTTACCTACATTTTAAATACAAAACAGAATTTCTTGGAGAGTTTTTTCTTCTTTAGACATCCTATGGCCATAACTATAAATATTAACTAGTCCTAAATGTTGAGTACATTCATAAAAACCCATTTAAGTAAGAAACAATGCAAAATATTTAGAAGAAACACAAAAAAACATTGTACCAAGAACCTTTGACAAGATTGCATCTGCACCAAAAAAAAAAAAAAAAAAAAAAAAAAAAAAAAAAAAAGCTATGTGTGTAAAGAGGAGAGCAAGAGAAAAGGTAGGGTGTTTGTCATAATAAATAGAAAATATATGATGCTTAGCTTCAGTTGTCAACTTTACACAATCTAGACTCATCTGGGAAAAGCATCTCATTGAAGGAGTGGTCTACATTTGGTTGGCCAGTGTACTTATCTGTGGAGAATTGCCTTAATTAGTGGATGTGGAAAGACCCATCTTATGGTGGGTGGCCATTCCCTAGGGAAGGGGCCTGAATTGTCAGAGACCAGAGAAGGCAGCAGGGACCTGCATGCATGCTTTCCTCTTTTCTCTGTGATACCCCTGCAGAGATGAACTTGTAGCCTGCAACTGTGAGCTAAATTTCAGCCATCTTTCTATATTTTTATGGTTGTGGTTCTATTCCATTATTTAATGTTTGACAATTTCAGCGACAAATAAACGGACACTCATTCAATATGTATAATTCAGAATTTTGACAAATCTAGCCATTTAAAAATATTTCCTTGCATGCTTTTAATGGTAATATATACACTACTTTTTAATATTTCCCCCTTTTCATATAACATATTGAATCATGTTGTTCCCCAACCCTAACTCTTTACAGATCCTCCCTACCTTTTAACCCACCCACCTTAATTCTTTATATCTTTGAAACAACAAAAACAGAAAAACAGAGAAAGTCTAAATAAACAAACAAAACACAAGAGAAAAATTCTACCCCCTCACAAACAAACAAATGAAAAATTCCAAAACAAACTAGCCCATAGAGTTCCCAGGACCTACCTTGGAGTGTGGCTGGTATATCCTGTAACTTTGTATTGGGAGGAAAAGGGGGATTTTTCCCTTCCCCAGCAGGTTTCAATTACAAATAGCTTCTTTATTAGGGGAGGGGCTATGTGTTCACTTCTCTTTCTGAGTGCTGGGGTTTTGTCTGACTTGAACTTGGACAGGTCTTCTGCATGCTGTCACAGTCTCTGAGTTCCTGTGTATTTCAACCCTGCTCTGTCCTTGGACTCATTCACCACCTTTGGATCTTGTGGTCTTCCTGCCTTATTTTATGTGGAATTCTCTATCCTTGAGTAGAGAGATGTGATCAGCATTCCACTCAGTGCAGAGTGCTCCAAAGCCCGAATCTATGCACGTTGTCCAGTTGTACACCTTTGTGTTATCGTCGACTACAAGAAGAAGCCTCTGTGGTAAGGGTTCAGTGACACACTAGTCTATGCACACAGCAGTATGTCATTAGGAATCATGTTGTTCCTTTGTCCCTTTAGCAGAATAGTAGTATTACTTTTCCCTGTGGTGCCTGTGACCTATATAGTTTCAAATTCTTGGAGACTTTAGCGGTGTCAGATACAGGTTCTGTCTCTGGGACTCCTTTGGCCTGATTACTCATCATGATATAACCCATCCCTGGAACTGGAGATTTTACTTGTTGCGTATCTACTTGGGACCCTGTCTATTCCATTATATAGTTACTTCATTTAAATTACTTTAATATATATTTTAGGAAGATTCTACACTAGTAGGTTTCCATGGTTGCTTTTGCCAGATTATTATTATTTTTTTTTTACAGTAAAAAGAGTGAATCTAGAAAAACGGCATATACAATGTTTGTTGTGTGCATGGCATGGTGAGGCTCATTGCACGATCTATACTACTTGAATTCTCCAAGAGGAAACATAGAAAATAATAACAATAATTAAAGTAACTTAATTTCTCTTTTGACAAGGGACAAAAACAAAACTTGAAAATGAATGTCTTCTTTTCAGAAGGCTAGGGCTAGGCCTCCAGCCATAATGTATTTGGGGTTCAAAGCCATCATCTTAACTACCATGTGCCACCACTTCGTCAGATTATAAGAAACATAAAAGTTCATCTGAAGAGATAAATGCCTTTCTGTCTCTAAATTCTAGTGGGAATTTATTGTGTAGATATTGAGTAAAAGTGATGGATAATGTCTTCAACTCACACTTTACAGAAAATAGGGTAACATTTTTAAGATGGCCATTTCTTGTCTCAACCTTTGATAAGAGCCTAGTTTGTAAGACAGAATCATAACTTAGTGCAGGCATTTCTTTGGACAACTATGCTGAGATGTCACGATATTTTGCTATCTGTGATCAACCTGGAGTGGGAGTCTATTTGTCATCTGCCGGCCATGGAGTGGAGGACACTGAGAATTAGAAGGAAGGGATTTGCTTTACAGAGATATCAGTCAAATGTCAGATTCGACAGGACAGGAAACTCTGCCAAATAGAAAAGTAAATGGGAGTTAGCCTTTGCCTGCCTTTAAAATAGCGAAGGTAGTTCCTTAAAAGAAGAGCCATGTGGAGAGTGGACATGGAGTTGGTGGCTTCATCTTGGTATATGGAACTGTAAAAGTTACTGGGACTTAAATGAAATGCCAATTCAAATGTAGCAAAGCATGTGGTTGCTTCCGTGGCTGCTGATTTACTGCCCTAACTGACACCTGAGCCCACAGCAAGTGTCAGAGAAATACGCATGCAACACACGGATAAAGAGCTCAATGGAAGAATGGCTTGTTTCCCAAGGCTGTGTTTTTTTGTGGATTTTCATCTAAAGACTTGTGTTTATCTTCCTGGTAATTTTTAGGCTACACAAACATTTCCACAACATATGAAAATATTTTGGGGAGTTAGATTTTGTTAATAAATTTCCTTGTCAGCAAAAATTTTTCCAAATAATAATTACAAAAATTATATGAGTGCACTATATTTATCCTGGGCTCCTTGCATTTGATTTTTATTATAATGTCATTGTGTTATGTAATTTTTCCTCTTGGGGAGGAATATATTGGGGTCTCAGAGAGTCTTACTATATATGTACCCCAAGGTGATGTGGGTAGTAAGTGGAGAAGATTTAACTCTTTCCTTTTTTCCCAAAGTCGTTATCTTTAAAACACTTAAAAATGTTATTTAAAATATTAATTAAAATACATTTACACCATTTCCCTTTTCCTTTCCTCTCACCAGCCGGCCATGGTGGTGCACGCCTTTAATCCCAGCACTTGGGAGGCAGAGGCAGGCAATCACTGGGAGTTCGAGGTCACTCTGGTCTACAAAGTGAATCCAGGACAGCCAAGGATACACAGAGAAACCCTGTCTTGGAAAAATAAAACCAAAATCTTTCCTCTCATGAATCAGCTCCTTCCCCACCCCCCCACCCCCCCACACAAACACATAATCCATCAACCAATGAATAATTGTTTCAATTCTGGCAAAGACCAATTCTCCCTTGTGTAGTTGTCATTACTTGCCTCTAGTTCTTGGTCTAGGAGGTTGTCCCATGACCTTTGCCCCTTCCACATTAGTCAGTGTTGCCATCATTCAGGTCTTATTGAGAAAGCCAAATGGCTAAGGTATCACAGGTTCTCTAATGTTTTTAGGAGACAGTTTTACAGAGACTTCTTAATGCTATGGATCTTATAATTTTTCTTCCCCCTCTTCCAAGATGTTTCTTGAGCCTTAGGTGTAGGAGTTGTGTTTTAGATGTATCTGTTGGAGCTGGGAACCCCACGATCAGTTCTCAGCATTTTGACTAGTTGTGGATTACTGTAATGGTCTATGTCTGCTGTGGGAAAGATTAAGCTTTGTCACAGGTGGAAGCAGTCTTGGCAGGCTTTACCCTTGGGGCACCCCATGAATACCTTGTGACAGACTGAGTGGAGCCATCCTGGGCCTGGAATTCAGGAAGCAGACCTGGGAACTCCAACTAGGCTATTGTTTTCCTAACTGACCCTCAATGGGAGAAGGAGACTGCCCTTCCCATGTGACTCAGGCAGGTGGGGAGGAGAGAACAACAAGTTCAGCCTGGGCTTGAGCGCGTGGAGAGCAGCGAACAGGCCAGGCCAGCACTCAGGCCAGAGAGACACCTAAGGATCCATCCCTTGCAACGGATACCAGAAGGTTCACTCTTTTGTCCCTTTAACCTTTTTTCCTTCTTGTGTAAGCTAGTTAGGTTGTATAATAAAGTTTAATTGTTAAGAAACAGAGCCAACAGTTTGCTGCAAAGAGAAGACTCTTTGATGATGAATAAAATTATACTTATCTTTGCATACAGGATAATTTTGAGAATGCAGTCAGGAATTAACATGGGTAACAGACCAACAGCAGTAGATCATTCTTTATGATTTTTTACCTCACTAATGCTTAGTAGTTGGCTAAATTAAGAGTGCCAAACATGATTTCCCCCTTTTGAGTGAGTCCAATTAGACAGACACTAGATACTTCCAGGATACACATGACACTATTTCACCTTGGGAATATATGCTCTTCTAGTCATTATCATATTTCATAAGCATCAGAGCTGCACAGGACTATTGGGTACTTTTCTCCCTTGGAGGGTTGCATAGCATCTTCTGGTACTATGAAAGATCATCCTCAGGGGGTAAACTTTCAGGTCATCAGCAATAGGGACTTGCCTTAACCTCTGGCAGGCAATGAAGTGTAACTACAATAGCCTATATTGTTTAGGGAGTCTCTTGGGCAACCCTAACAAATAACTCAAAAGTTTGATTGTTTGACTGGCAACGGAGTTTTATGATATAGCCTATGACTTTTGTGGTGACTATTGTCAGTCTAAGTATCATGACTGCATTACATCCCCCCATAGTCCCCCAAACACACACACACACACACACACACACACACACACACACACACACAGGCAAGCACACACACTCCACATATGGTCAAGTCTAGTGTTGTGCTATAATTTCTCTTAGGGGGATGCATCAGTGTGTGTGTTTGTATGTTTATGTATCTGTGTGTATATGGGAGGGGGGAGTGAAGGAGGGAGGGAGGGAAGGAGGGAAGAAGGGAAGGAGGGAGGGAGGGAGAAGAAGGGGGGAACCAACACTAACACTAAAACACTAAGAGAAAGATTCAGAGATTCACTTTTGTATTTTTGTCCTCTCCAAGGAAACTACTGATGAGCACAATTCAGAAAGAAAAATATAGAATCTGATGAGTAGGGAGGTAGGGAGGATTTTACAACAGTTGAGAAAGGGGAAAAAGGTGATTAAATTATTCTCTGAAAAAACCATTTTTCATTAAAAAACAACAAGGAAAACAACATAAGCCACCATCAACAAAAAGATGTTAATATAGCCAGACCTAGCTCCATCATGAAATCCTTGCCTGGCATATATGATCCCTAGTACTGAAAAAATAGTCTCTCAATAAACTTGTATATGAGAAGTGATGGTGGCCATCCTTATCTTTTTCACACTTGGGGAGCATTTTTGCTATCTTTAAAACAGTTACTGTATGCTTGGGCTGCATGGACTTTTTAGTGTGGTAAGTTATGGACCTATGGACATGGATCTATAAATATCTCTGAGTCTGGGTTTCCAGTTCATTTGCATTCTACTGATAAATGGAACTGCTGATGGTACAGTGATGCATTCTTTAACTTTCTGATGAAATGCCATGCTGTTTCCATGGCAATTGTATCATTTTTTACAGCCTTCTGAACAGTTCACAGGGGTTCCAGTTGTTTCCGCACTTTTTATTGTCTGTTTTTTCCCATATTTTTTTTATAGTAGTCATCTTATGAAGGGGTTTGTTCACTGTACTTTTGATTTGCATTTACCCAATAAATACTGATATTAGCATCATTCTATGTGTTTTTTGGCCTTTCAGTATCACTTTGAAAATCCATGTCCAAGTTCTTTGCTCATCTTAGCATCAGTTGTTGAATGCTAAAAGTTTCTGTACATATTAGGTAATAATCTTGGGTTGTATCTACAATTTACAAATGTTATCTTTCATCCTACAGGCTACCTGTTTATTCTGTTGCCAGTATTTTCAGTGCAAAAGACTTAAAAATTTCCATGAAGTATAGCTGTTATTTTTTCTATTTACCTTGATATCAAGTCCCAGGGGTCATTATTATGAAATCCAATATCACCGAGTTTTTCCCCATTTTCTTCCAACAATGTCATTGTTTTAGGCCATATGTATATAGGCAATAGGTCAATCTTGAGTCACTTTTTGGCAATGGTGCTAGGTAAGGATTCAGCTTTTCCTTGTGCATATGGATGCTAAATTTACTGAGCACTATTTATGGAAAGGGCTTTATTTTATCACAAAATGGTATTGGTATCCTTTCCAAAAATAACTTTAGCATGTATGCAAGTTTTCTTTATGTTTATTGCTGCCAGATTTCCTGCTTATGCAACACTATAGCAAGTCTTGATGTTAAGAACTCTGCCTTCTCCTGCTTTGTTCTTCATTCTTAGCATTGTCGCAGACAAAGACCTTTTTCAGCATCTAATGAGATAATTATGTGGGGTTTCTTTCTTTTAGCTTGTTTATATGGTGGATTATATTGACATATTCTCAAATGCTCAACCATTCCTATATCTCTTGGAGAAAGCCTACTTGATCATGATGGATGATTGTTTTGATGTGTTCTTGAATTCTGTTTGCAAGTATTTCATTGAGTGTTTTTGCAGCAATGCTCATGAGGGAACTTGGTCTGTAATTTCCTTTCTTTGTTAAATCTTAGTGTTGTTTGGGTATCTGGGTGACTGTGCCCTCATAAAAAGACTTTGGCAACATCCTTTCAGTTTCTATTTTGTGGAATAACTTGAGAAGTATTGTATTCTTTCGTCTTTTAAAGTCTGGTAAAAATTCTGCACTAAAATTATCTTCAGCCTTCTGGCCCAATATATCTGACACACGTATTTGTGAGGCAGTAACTATTGAGGACTTGCTATAGTTACTCTTAACCCCTTTGTGTAGTCAACACACAGAAGCCTCTTGGTCAAAAAGCAATATAGGAAAAGATGGAGTTGTTTCTGAATGTTCAAGTAGAATATATATGATACAAGGAAGACAGATAATAAACAATAATCAAAAAGTGATTTGGAAAAATAAAACCATTTAGCAAACCAAGGCAGTCTGGAGATTGACAGAGTCTTGTATTTTGGCTTATCTTGAAGGAGATTTCCCATAAACGAAGAGAGCAAACCATGCATGTATCTAGAAGAGCTTCCTGGACAGAGAGAACAAATGAAAAAGCAGGGCTAAAACACAGTACCTCTGGGTAGAGGAGAAAGATTCAGGGTTACATTAGAAGAGGCTTGACCATGGACACTTTGATTAATTAATAGATGAGTTTTTACTAAACCAGTAACAAATAATCATGGAATATTTAAGCAAAAGAGTAATGTACTGGAATTTATAGGCCATCTTTAGCTATACTTACTACTGATAACAGTCAAAAAGAGATAGGGCAGACATGGTTTTTTTAATGATTTGAGGTAAGAAATAACAGCTTGCTTTACAGTGATGGTGGAAGGATAAGAGTTTCGCTCTAGTATTCTGCATGCATTGATTCCTTACAACTCTACATAAAGTGATATTATCATCTGTACCTCACTGACAAGATATTACAATAAGACAGTGATTAAATCTTAAATAATCTACTTTGGGAAAAACATTTATTTTGAATACCGGAATTAATTTTGAATACTATCTTGTCTATAAAATAGTGAACATAGTAAACACATTACTAAATTATACATCAATTAAACTACAATTGGTTGTGAATATCATTTTAGTTTTTCTGTCTAAGACTTGTGTATTTCTTTTAGTATCTAGTACTTAAAAGTCTTTTATGTGTTGCCCATGGTTTTTTTGTTAACCCACTCACCAATGATACTTTCAGCAATTCTTTTGGATGGTTCTTTAGAGTTATTCTTGACTGCCAATAAGATCTGAAACCCCAGGGACAACTCTGGATTCCAGAGATGCTTGGATGCAGCCTGCAATTCACAGCTCTACCAGCTGTCCTAAGGAGACCTGATGGACCCCAGATAGATACAAGGTAATCACCCCCACCCTAATTCTCATACTTATAGGACCAACTGGGAAATAACCAGAAGAGAAAAGCTGCAAGCTTCTTGAAAAAATTCGGTCCCCAGTATACAACTGAGGCATAGCTCCTCTTGTATGCCTGGAAATCCCAGTTGGCTCCAAGGGTAAACATCCAGTGCTAGTGACAAACAGGTGGCTAAAGGCCATCTTAAAAACACAATCAACAAAAGCCAGGCCAATGTGGCTGCACCAGAACCCCTAATATACACTGGATATCCTACTGCAACTAAAACACAGATAGTGGCTTTTACAGAGGAAACTAATATGTCACTTATGGACATACAGGAAAATACAACCAAATAGAATCCTTCAAAGACATACAGGAAAATGCAGTCAAACGACTGAAGGAAATAAAGAAAGTGGTTCAAGACCTACAAACAGAAATGGAATAAATAAAGAAAACACAAACCAATGAAATCCTGGAAATGGAAAATTTAGGGATGAGAATAGGAGTTACAGAGGTAACCATCACCAAATGAATACAAGAGATGGAGGAGAGGATATCAATCATAGAAGATACAATTGAGAGATCCTTAAGATGGCAGCACCCAGTAAGCACTGTATCTGATCTACTGCACGGAGACCAGGGACTTGAATGGAGACACAGACCGTTAAATCCAGAGAACTTTAGGTGAGTTAGGTCCTGCACAGTGTAGACCACTGGCGGGCCTGGCCTTGAGTCAAATATCAGTCCACGGAGGCCCTGAATGCACTCTCTGGACGCTCGGACAGAACCCACCTGTGGGCTGCAGCTGGTAGATAAAGCCCGAATTTAGTGTGCTAGTCGGTACCAGAGCCCCTGGCCTGTGGAAATTACAGGGAAACAGGGGAAGCTGCCCTTGGTCCCATCCACCCACCCCACGCAAATCTGCTGAGGACCCCACGCTGCGTTGAAACACAGGCAACTGGGTCCACCTAGCTCAGAGAGAGCGCACGCACCAGTGGCGCCAAACCAGGTCCACATTGGAACAGAGTGCACGATACTGAGCTACTTGGGTCCACTTATCTCAGAGAGAGTGATGCCCAGCCTGCGGCGCCGTCCCTGCCCACTTTGGAACAGTGCGCAGGATACTGGGTCTGCCTAGCTCAGAGAGAGTGCGGCAACCCGTGGTGCCAAACCAGGCCCACTTTGGAACAGAGCACAGGTTACTGAGCTCCTTGGGTCCATCTAGCTCATAGAGAGCGGCGCACAGGCAGAGGACCGTACCGGGCCCACATTGGAACAGAGCACAGGGCTTGAGCCTGAAGATCCCAGCAGTTAGAACCAAGTGTGGACACTACACACAGCTCTGACAGGATCTCCCACCCCCTTAAGAAAGGCTGGACACCCCAGAGGTGTCTATACGCTGGTCTAAAAGGCACATATAGCTCAGTGGGTCTGAGCCAGGCGAGGTCTGGACTACAGGTGTGTGGGAAGTGCAGGCAACTGAGAACATCTTGTCCAATCAGAGCTTGCCAGCCTTGATCTGGGACCCCATAACAGCGGGCCTGAATCACAACACTAACATGAAAGGAACCAATCAGAAGCCTACTTCTGCTAACCCAGCCCAGAGCCTAAGGTGTACAGCAAAGTCTCCAGGAGTGGAAACTAGGTCACCTATCTGTGTCAGGGGAAAAACTCCCTGATCCCCACAGGCAAGAGCATATGACCTATACTCATTCCCCAACTATCCACTCTCAACCAGTGAAGGCCACCAGAAGCTACCTCCTAACATCAGAGACAATAAAATGACAAGAGGACAATGAAAGAATGCAAACAAAAAGCAAAACAGTTTGGAATCTCCTATCCCAGCAATCCCAATGAAAGCAACAATTGACATACAAGAAAATGACCTCAAGTCCATAGTAAGGAAGATGATAATGGAAGAAAGGAATGAAGTCTGTAAACAACTGCGGGAGGAGGCAACCAAGTAGGGCGAGGACATAAAAAAGTCATATAGAGAGGCACTGGAAGAATTTCAGAAAAATACAGACAGATGAACGAGAAAAAAAAAAAAAAACAAAACTTCAAGATCTGAGGACGAAAACAAAATCTATGATAAAGGAACACACAGAAGAAAACTGTGACCGAGAGACCATAGAGAAGAAAGCAGCCAACAAAGAGATGGCCTTTTCAAACAGAATCCAGGAAATGGAAGAATGAATTTTGGGACTTAAAGATACAATCATAGAACTCAAAACAACCATCAAAGAAAATGCTAAATCAGAAAAGTTCCTGACACAGAACATCCAAGAAATCAAGGACACCATGAAAAGAAGAAACCTGAGAATAATAGGCATTGAGGAAAGAAAAGACGCCCGACTCCACGGCCCAGAAAATATCTTCAACCAAATCATAGAAGAAAATTTTCCCAATCTGAAGAAGGAGATGCATATGAGCATAGAAGAGTCCTAGAGAACATCAAATAGAATAGACAAGAAAAGAAAATCTTCCCGCCACATTATAATGAAAACACAAAATATACAGACCAAAGTAAAAATTTTAAAAGCTGCAAAGAGAAAAGGCAGAGTAACATACAATGGCCAACCTATCAGAATTACACCGGACTTCTCAGTTGAGATGATGAAAGGCAGAAGGGCCTAGATAGAGGTCCTGCAAACCCTAAGAGATGACAGATGCCAGGCTAGACTACTATATGCAGCAAAACTATCAATAACTGTTGATGGAGAAGACAAAATATTCCATGACAGGAACAAATTCAACCAATAGCTATCCACAAATCCATCTACTAGAAGGAAAACTCCACCACACAGGAATGACTTACAACCAAAACTACACAGGAAATAGATAACTGCACCATCACAAAATCACAACCTCACAAACCTTCAACTTCAACAAACATCAAAATGAAGGGACTTAACAGTCACAGGTCATTGATATCTCTCAACATCAATCGTCTCAATTCTCCAATAAAAAGACATAGCCTAACAGAATGGATGCATAAACAAGACTCAACATTCTTCTGCATCCAAGAAACACATCTCACCCACAAGGACAGACATTACCTCAGGGTAAAAGGCTGGGAAAAATATTCCAAGCTAATGGTCACAGGAAGCAAGCTGGTGTAGCCATCCTAATATCAACAAAATAGACTTTCAAGTAAAATTAATCAAAAGAGACAAGGAAGGACACTTCATACTCATCAAGGATAAAATCAATCAAGATGACATCACAACTCTGAACATCTATGTTCCAAATACAAGGGCACCCACATTTGTAAAAGAACTATTAACAAAGCTTAAACCACTCATTGATTCCAATACATTAATAGTGGGAGACTTCAACACTCCACTTTCACTGAAGGATAGGTCATTGGAACAGAAACTAAGCCGAGAAATAACATCACTAACCAATGCCATGAATCAAATGGATCTAACAGATGTGTACAGAACTTTCCACACAAACACAAAAGACTGTACTTCTTTTCAGTACCCCATGGAACATTCTCTAAAATTGATCACATAGTATGTCACAAAACAAGCCTCAACAGATACAAGAATATTGAACTAATACCTTGTATCTTATCAGATCACCATGCTCTAAGGCTGGACTTCAACAACAACAGAAATAACAAAAAGCCTACTCACACATGGAAACTAAACAACTTTCTACTTAATGACACTGGGTCATGGAAGAAATAAAGGAAGAAATGAAATACTTCCTGAAATTCAATGAAAAAGATGAAACAACATACCCAAACTTATGGGACACATTGTAAGCAGTAATAAGAGGAAAATTCATAGCACTAAGTGCCTTTAAAAAGAAATTGGAAACATCCCACATAAACAACTTAATAATACATCTGGAAGCCCTAGAAAAGAAAGAAACAAAAAGGCCCAAGAGGAGTAGATGTCTAGAAATAATCAAACTCAGGGCTGAAAACAATAAATTAGAAACAAAAAGAACACTTCAAAGAATCAACAAAACCAGGAGCTGTTTTTTTTGAGAAAATCAACAAAATAGACAAACCGTTAGCCAACTAACTAAAAGGCAGAGGGACAGTATCTAAATCAACAAAATCAGAAATGAAAAGGGAGAATTAATAAACAGACACAGAAGAAATACAAAAAAATCATAAAATCCTACTTTAAAGGCATATATGTCACAAAAATTGAAAATCTAAGGGAAAAGGACAATTTTCTTTATCGAGTCCACTTGACAAAATTGAATCAAGATCAGATAAACAATTTAAATAGGCTTATTTCTCATATAGAAATAGAAGCAATCATTGATAGTCTCCCAACCAAAAAAAAAAAAAAAAAGCCCAGGGCCAGATGGTTTAAGCACAGAATTCTATCAGACCTTCAAAGACGAGCTAATACTGATACTCTTCAAGCTACTCCAAAAGATTGAAATGGATGGAACATTACCAATTTTTTTCTATGAGGCCACAGTCACGTTGATACCTAAACCTCACAAAGACCCAACAAAAAGGGAGAACTTCAAACCAATTTCTCTTATGAATATAGATGCAAAGATACTCAATAAAATACTCGCAAAACAAATACAAGAACATATCAAAGATATCATTTGTCATGACCAGGTAGACTTCATTCCAGGCATGCAGGGATGGTTTAATATATGGAAATCCATCAATGTAATCCACCATGTAAACAAACTAAAGAAAAAAACCACATGATCATCTCCTTAGATGCAGAAAAAGCATTTGATAAAATCCAACACCCATTCATGTTTAAAGTGTTGGAGAGATTGGGGATACAAGGCACATTCCTAAACATAATAAAGGCTATATACAGCAAGCCAATAGCCAGCATCAAATTAAATGGAGAGCTACTCAAGGAAATTCCTCTAAAATCAGGGACCAGACAAGGCTGCCCACTATCTCCATATCTCTTCAATATAGTTCTTGATGTCCTAGCCAGAGCAATAAGACAACACAAGGAGATCAAAGGGATCCAAATGGGAAAGGAAAAAGTCAAACTATCCCTATTTGCAGAGAATATGATACTGTACATAAGTGACCCCCAAAATTCCACCAGAGAACTCCTTCAGCTGATAAACACATTCAGCAAACTGGCTGGTTACAAAATTAACTCAAAACAATCAGTAGCCTTCCTATATACAAATGACAATCATACAGAGGAAGAAATTAGGAACTACACACCCTTCACATTAGCCACAAGCAATTTAAAATACCTAGGAGTAACTCTAACCAAGCAAGTGAAGGACTTGTTTGAAAAAAACTTTAAGTCCTTGAAGAAAAAGATTGAAGGTGACTTGAGAAGATGGAGGGATCTCCCTTGATCGTGGATTGGGAGAATTAACATAGTAAAAATGGCCATCTTACCAAAAGCAATTTACAGATTTAATGCAATCCCTATCAAAATACCTACACAATTTTTAAAGACATTGAAAGGTCAATTCTCAAGTTTATATGGAAAAAAAAAAAAAAAAAAAAAAAAAACCCAGAATAGCTAAAACAATCTTATACAATAAAAGATCCTAAGGAGGAATCTCCATATCTGATCTCAAGCTGTACTATAGAGCAATAATAATTAAAACAGCATGGTACTGGCACAATAGACTGGTTGATCAATGGAATTGAATTGAAGTCCCAGATATGAATCCACACACATATAGTCACCTGATTTTTGACAAAGAAGCCAAATCTATTCAATGGAAAAAGGATAGCATCTTCAATAAATGGTGTTGGTCTAACTGGATCTCTACATGTAGAAAAATGCAATTGGACCCATACTTGTCACCATGCACAAAACTCAAGTCCAAGTGGATTAAAGACCTCAACATAAAACCAGAGACACTAAATCAGTTAGAAGAAAAAGTGGGCAAGAACCTGGAACACGTTGGCACAGGAGACAACTTCCTGAACAGAACACCAACAGCCCAGGCCTTAAGGTCATCAATTAATAAATGAGACTTCATGAGGCTGAGAAGCTTCTGTAAGGCAGGAGACACTGTCAAAAGAACAAAGCGACAACCTACAGACTGGGAAAAAATCTTCATCAACCCTGAATCTGACAAAGGTTCAATATCCAAACTTTATAAAGAACTCAAGAAATTAAACACCACCAAACCAAATAATCCAATTGAGAAATGGAGCTCAGAATTAAACAGAGAATTCTCAACAGAGGAATATCAAATGGTTGAGACACACTTAAAGAAATGCTCAACATCTTCAGTCATCAGAGAAATGCAAATGAAAACAACTCTGAGATTCCATCTTACACCCATCAGAATGGCTAAGATAAAAAATTCAAGTGACATCACATGCTGGCAAGGATGTGGAGAAAGAGGATTGCTCTTTCATTGCAGATGGGAATGCAGACTAGTGCAACTACCTTGGAAATCTGTCTCGCGCTATCTCAAAAAACTAAGAATAGGGCTTCCTCAAGACCCAGCTATTTTACTCCTTGGAATATACCCAGAAGATGCTCCAGCATACAGCAGGGACATATTCTCAACCATATTCATAGCAGCTTTATTCATAATAGCCAGAACATGGAAACAGACTAAGTGTCTCTCAGTAGAAGAATGGATAAAGAAACTGTGATACATGTACACTATGGAATACTATTCAGCTATTACACACAAGAAGTTTCCAAAATTTGTGGACAAATGGATTGAACTAGAAATGATCATAATGAGTGAGCTCACCCAGAAGCAGAGAGACTCAAATGGTATATACTCACTTATAGCTGGACAGTAGCCCGAGGGGCAGGTCCCATGAAAGTCTTCACTTACCAGAAAAGTGGGACAGAGGTGAGGACATCATATTGAGGCTCTAGGTGAGAAAAATATAGGAGATAGGGAAACAGATGAATCCTGAGGGTCCTAGAAACCTACAAGAAGAGCACTATGATGGATGGATCTTGGCCCAGGGGTTCTTTTTGATCTAAAGCATCAACTAAGAACAATATGTGCAGTCATTATCAAACCCCTACCAAAATGTAGCCAATGGACAGAACATTCTCCACAGTTAAGTGGAGACTGGTGACTGATTTTCACATGATCTCTGGTGCCATATATTTGGCCATGTCCCCTTGGTGGGGAGATAGCAGACTACGAAGAAGAGACTTGATACACTGGCATCATATTCAGGGGGAGGAGGTCCTCCTCATTCACAGTCATAGAGAAGGGGAATGAGGTGAAAGTGGGATGGAGGGAGGAATGGGAGGATGCATGGGATGGGATAGCAAATGAGATATAATATGAATTATTTTATTTTTCAATAAAAAATGTGTTAAAAAAGAAGATAGGATTGAAGAAACTCATACCTCTTTCAAAGAAAATATTAAATTGAAAAAATTCCTGAAACAAAATGTGTAGTGATGGTGCACACCTTTAATCTCAGCACTTGGGAGGCAGAGGCAGGTAAATCACTGTGAGTTTGAGGCTGGCCTAGTCTACTCCAGGACAGCCAAGGCTACAGAAAGAAACCATGTCTAAAAAAAATCAAAAAAAAAAAAAAAAAAAAAAAAAAAAAAAAAAAGGAAAAGAAAAAAGAAAAAGAAAAATAAATAAAAGAAACAATAAATAGATGACATCTAGAATAATAGGCTAGAAGAAAAAAAGATTCCTGGCTCCAAAGACCAGAATATATTTTCTTTTCTTTTTTTTTTTTCATTTATTTTTTAGTTTATTCAAATTACAACTCAATTGTTATCCTATCACTCTTATTCTCCTGTTCCTCCCTCCCTCCCTTCCATTTTCACCCTTCTCCACTAAGTCCATGACCGAGAGGGACCTCTTTCCCCACTATGTGATCCTAGGCTATCAAGTCTCATCTTGGTAGCCTGCGTTTTCTTTCTTTGAGTGCCACCAGGCCTCCCCACCAAGGAGAAGTAGTCAAATATGGGGCACCAGAGATCATGTCAGAGTTACTCTCCCATCTCCACATAACTGTGGGGAATGTCCTGTCCATTGGCTAGATCAGAGTAGGGGTTTGATATTTAGTACTTGTGTTGTCCTTGGTAAGTGCATTAGTTTGAGTAGAACCCCCTGAAAATATTTTCAACAAAAACATAGAAGAAAATTTCCAAACCTAAAGAAAGAAATGCCTTTAAATACACAGGAGACTTAGAGAACCAAATACATTAGACTAAAAAAGAAATTGCTTTCACCACATAATAATCAAAACCTTCAATGGACAGAGAAAAGAAAAAATATCAAAAGCTACAAGGGAAAGGTCAAGTAGCACATAAAAACAGACTAATCAGAATCACACCTGACATCTCAACAGAGAGTATGAAAGCCATAAGGGCCTGGACAGATGCCATGAAGACCCTAAGAAAACACAAATGAAAGCCCAAACTACAATACTCAGCAACATTTTTAATCATCATAGATGGAGAAAACAATATATTCTATTAAAAACCCAAATTTAAACAATATCTATGCAAAAACCCACCCCTCCAGAAGATACTACAAGGAAAACTCCAACCAAAGGAGATTAAGTACACCCAAGAAAATACAGCACAAAAATAACTTCACTGCAACAAAACCAGAAGAAGAAGAAGAAGAAGAAGAAGAAGAAGAAGAAGAAGAAGAAGAAGAAGAAGAAGAAGAAGAAGAAGAAGAAACAAACATTACCACCACAAACATTAAAATAAAAGGAACTAGCAATCATTGGTCATTAATATCTCTCAATACTAATGGACTCAATTCTCAACAACAAAAATAGACATTACCTCAGAATTAAGAGCTGGAAAAAGGTTTACCAAGCAAAGAGATCCAAGAAGCAAGCTGGAGTAGCATCCAAATATCTAATAAAATAGATTTCAACCAAAATTAATCAAAGGAGATGGGGAAGGTCACTTCATTCTTATCAAAGAAAAAAAATACAAGAGAATGTCTCAATTCTGAACATCTGTACCTCAAATACAAGGGAATGTACATTTGTAAAATAAACATTATTAAAGCTTAAATCACATATTGATGCCCACACATTAATAGTGAGAATTCAACACCCTTCTCTTACTAATGGACAAATCATTGAGACAGATATGAAATAGAGAAATAATTAAATTAATGGAGGTCCTGAACCAAATGGGTCTAATAGATATCTACCGAACATTTTGCCCTAATACAAAAGAATATACCTTCTCAGGACCTCCAAAATTGACCGCAAAATCAGTCAAAATGAAGCCTCAACTGATACAAGAAAATTGATCTATTTGTAGCTTATCACGTCACCATGGATTAAAGCTGGACTTCAACAACAATAAAAATGACAAAAAAATACCCTATACACTAATGGAAACTGAACAACTCCCTATTCAATGATCACTGGGTCAGTGGAGAAATAAAGAAATTAAAGACTTCCTATGATTCAATGAAAATTAAACACACCATGGCCAAACATTTGGGACATAATAAAAGCAGTGCTAAGAAGAAAGTTCATAGTTCCTAGTCCCTTCATAAAGAAATTGGAGACAGCTCATGCTAGCCATATAGCAGCTCACCTAAAAGTTCTAGAAAAAAGGAAATAAACTCACCTAAGAAGAATAGATGGCAGGAAATAATCAAACTCAGGCCTGAAAGTAATAAATCAGAAACAAAGAGTACAATACAAAAAAATCAATGAAACCAATACGTTGTTGAGAAAGTCAACAAGATAGCCAGACTAAAAGGTAGAAAGACATTATCCGAATCAACAAAATCAGAAGTGAAAAGGAGACATAACATAGACACTGGGGAAATTCAAAGAATCATTAGGTCTTACTTCAAAACTCTATATTCCACAAAATTGTATAATCAAAGTGAAATGGATGATTTTCTTTGATAGATTCCACTTACCAAAGTTAAATTAAGATCAGATAAACAAATTAAATAGTCATGTACCCCTAACAAAAAAGAAGCAGTCATTAAAATTCTCTCATCCAAAAAATGCCCAGTGCCAGAATTCTACGGGACCCTCAAAGAAGAACTATTACTAGTACTCTTCAAACTATTCCACAAAACAGAAATTGAAAGAACATTGCCAAACTCATTCGATAAGGTCACAATTACCCTGATAACTAGACCACATAAAGACCAAATAAAGAAAATTTCAAACCAATTCCCTTATGAACATTGATGCAAAATGAATAAAACACTCACAAAAGAAATCCAAGGACACATAAAAAATATCATCCACCACGATCAAGTATGCTTCATCCTAGGCAAGCAGTGGTGGTTAAGTATATGAAAATGCATCAACATAATGGACCATCTAAACAAACTGAAAGAAAAAACCTGACATAATCATCTCCTTAGATGCTGAAAAAACATTTGGCAAAATTCAACACCCCATTCATGACAAAAGCCTTGGAGAGATCAGGATACAAGGCACATACTTAAATATAATAAAGGTAATATACAACAAGCCTATAGCCAACATCAAATAAGATGGAGAGAAATTTAAAGCAATTCCACTGAAATCAGGGACAAGACAAGGATGCCCACTAAATCTATTGTATTTTCTTCAATACAGTACTTGAAGTCCTAGCTAGAGCAATAAGAAAACAAATGGAGAAGAAGAGGGTACAAATTGGAAAGGAAGACGTCAAAGCATCGCTTTTCAAAGATGATCTGATAGTATACCTAAGTGACCACAAAAATTCTACCAGAGAACTCCTACAGCTGATAAGCACCTTCAACAAAGTGGCTGGATACAAAATTAACTAAAAACAAACAAACAAACAAGAACAACATAAAAAACAGTAGCCTTCTTGTATACAAAGGACAAACTGGCTGAGAAAGAAATTAGGGACACATCATCCTTCACAATAACCACTCTAACCAAGCAAGCCAAAGACCTGTATAACAAGGTTAGACTCAGGGATGTCTCTCCTTTCCTTTATCTTACATTTTAGATTTGGAGATAGATGCTGAAAAGAAAGAAGGGGGAATATAGAAATAAACGGGGAAGATAGAACAAAAAGTAGATTAGTGAAGCTACTCCTGAATGCCTCAATTGTCACTCACAAGGTTATTTTTAATTCACTGGTATAGAATTTTGTATATAGATGCAAAATAAGTTTAATTCTAGATACAGTGGTATAGAATTCAAATGTAAGTTTATTCTTCACACACATTATATACATATTTCTACTCTAATATGAGGTATTTTAGCCATATAACTCAATTATAATACAAGGTTTACTTCCAATACTTTAAAAGTGCTATTGTAGGCTGTTTAGGATGAATACATTATAAAAAATTGTCAGTTGATCAAATCATGCTCATGTCAATCACTAGTCTACTTTTACCACAAGAATATACATCTTAGGTGCAGAAGACAGATGTGATTGTATAGAAAGATAAGGTAGGATAGTTACACAAGGTCTTCAAAAACCTCAAAGACATGCAGAACACGGCATTAAAAATGTCTTTATTATTTTAAAGGTTCAGTGACAATGAGACAGGTTAACTCCTGGGAACACCCAGCCTACCTCAAAGAAAATGATGAGTATCAAAGAACCTCCTTATGGAGATGGCTTCAAATGTGGCAAACAAGCCACTGGGCAAAATGTCCTCCTTTCTACCACAGATAGAATTCTGCCTAAAAAAGGGCAAGCTTGGATGTAAGCAGAGTCAACAGCCAAACTCTGCCATACAGGTTAAGCAAGTCCTCAATAGTTCCTGCTTCACAAATATCCCTGTCAGATATACTGGGCCAGAAGACTGAAGATGATTCTCCAATTTTATAAGGAGTTTTGGGTGACTATTCAGGTAGCAAACTGTCTTGGTCATCTTCTCATTTAGAAAGCTACGAACCTGCACTGCCAGCATACTCAGGTAATCAAGTTTATTCCTTCTCAAGTCTCTGATGGAGTTGAAGACCAGGTAGCTTAGTTTTACAATGAAGCTTAGTTATTAAGGGTTAAGATTTTTAGGTCTAGATAGATGTTTTAAGTTGATAATGACAATATGTGATGGAGATTGATTTACATTCAGAATTTTATACCCCACAAGATTGGAAAGATTTTTCTTCAAGGCTGTCAAATACAAATAGCCAAAACACTAAGAATGTAACATTTATATAATTCCTGATTGTGTCATGGTTCTTCTTGCTATAGATAGTTTATTGCATATATGTGTAATAATATAAATGTATATATAAAAATAAAAAATGTTTAATTAATAAAAAAAAGAAATTCAAGTCGCTCTTAGTTGTTATACTAGGTTCTTTTTGTTCAGTTGTTTTACTTGTTAATGTTTTTTAAACTTTCATTGTGTGCACGTGTATGTGTCTCATGTGTGCGTGTTGTATGTGCATGTGTGTATTCATATGTGTGCGTATTTGTATGTGTGTATAGTGATATGTGCATATATTTGTATATGTGTATGTTTGTGTATTCATACGTGTGGAGAACACCAGGGAGGACAGAAGAGTGCATTAAGAACCCTTGGAGCAGAACCGCCAGTGGATATGAGGTGCCTGACCTAGGTGCTGAGGACTGGACTCTGTCCTTGGGAAGAGTAGCAGGCACTCTTAGCCACTGAGCTCCACTACCCTGGCACGCATTTTGATAGAAGATTCTAGAAATGGGATTTGATTCATTCATTTGAGCTAGAATTTAGCATATCCGTATTCTATATTCAGCTTGTTATGCTTTGGTTCACTTATTAATTTGATTGTTTGGTTTATAAGATCAAGCTTGGTTTTTTTTTTTTTTTTGCACTGCTCTAGTTAAGGATTTCTAGTGACATTATGATCCTTTTCCAATGTCTCAGGTCTACCTAATTGGTTGCCCTATCATCAGTTTTTAAAATGGCATTACTGTGCAGTGTCCTTCGTGAAGCACATCGTCCAGCTCTCTTGGCTTCACCACTTCAGTCTTCACTAGCTTCTCCATCATCAGCCATTTAGCAACTATCATCTCTTTTGACGATATTTTAAATTCATAATGATCTCCACTGCATGAGATCTATAGCCCGACAGCCGAGTGCTTTATTTTTGTTAAATGCATTTTTATTGGCTATAATTCCTGTTGCTGGAATCGGACTTTCTTGTCATCTGACACTATGTAGTTATAACATCTTTATTCATTAGTTAATGCTGGGAAGCGATTTGATAAGCTGCTCATTTTTTTTCGTTAAGCAAAATTAAACCCTTCCACATTTTTAAGTATAAAATTTGTCACAGATAACAAAATTCACATGGACCTTTTATATTAAAATAATAAAAATTTAAAAAGTGGTGGGTGAAACAGGTAGTTGCTCCTCTTTCAGTGTCTTCTGAACTCTAAAGGGATAGAGAAGACAAAAGAGGACTACAGAGGAGAAAAAGAGAGAATGAGAGAAAGGGAATATATACATTGGTTCTTCATTGAACAATTCTAATTTGCATGGCACTTCTCTGTGTGTGTATTCAAACATCATTTACCATCATATTTATTACCATGGAAACTTGTTAAATAAAAAGAACAACGTGCTATGAGGCTGTTTATGCACATACAAAGAAATTCAGTTGCCAGCAATTATTTTAGCAAGATAACACAAACAACTTGTTTTTTCTCCTCTCTCCTCTGGCTTTTAATTTATGACACAGCAAACAACATTCGAACCTTAAAGAACTACTAAGAGATAGAACGGAGTTATTATAATATGATTGCAAAAACGACAGGAAAAAAATACCATTTATAATACGTTTTAAAAGCTACTCACGAACTGAACCAAAGATGTTAAAGACGTCTACAGTGAAAACTAGTAAAGACAGAAGCAAAGAAGACACTAGAAGGTGGACAGACGTTCCTTGTTCTCACACTGTCAGAACTAACACTGGGAAAATGTGTCCTGTTTCGTAAAGAAAAGAGATCTGCGTATTCAATGTAAACTCCATCAAAATACCAGTGATAATACTCTCAGAAATATAAAAGGCAATCTGAAAATTTCTATGGAAACAGAAAGTCACTAAACAGACAATACTCTTCTCATATGTAGAATTTGGGAGGAAACTATGTGAAAAATAAAACTTTTAGTGATGTGGAAGGGTAACAAGCAAAGGAGAGGACATGGTAATAGAAGGGACAAGTGAGAAAAGTCCATTATATGCATGAACGGAAACGCCACAGTGAAGTAAAACCAACATATGCTAAATAAAATGAGCTATTCCACACAAAGTATTTAGAATAAAGACTGACAACATCAACAAAGGCTTTGTAGAATATCAGTTGTTATTTTTATGTGTTTCTTTGTGTAATTTAATTTATGATTTTCTATGCTATATATTGCTTCTATGATAGAGAAATGGTAAAAATAAAGATTAAATATAAGAAATACCAAGCAAACGTATAGGATATATGACAGTTAACTCTTAAGACTGTGTAACAACAATGTCATCATTTTTCAAATATTAAGAACTTTGAAAATATGAAATATGGTAGCTACAACTATATCTTCATGAAATACTAAACATCATGAGTATGTTTAGGATCTGCTTAGACTTGGCACTTTGGTTTGGGGTGATTCATGAAAATTTCAGATTACTAGTATTTCTGTGGGCGTGGCAGAAGAAATAGAGGGAAGATGAATGGAAGTGGCCTGAGGCACTCTTCTCATCCTTCAACGGGAGCTACATCATTTATTTTATTTTATGTAGGAGAGTTCTGAAAGGAAAAATTGAAGTCTTTAAACAGCTGGAGTGGGTTGAATAGAACATGGCATGCTGCTTGAGTTGGTTAAACTTGCCATGATGACTCAAGCAGTGAGAAAGATGTACGTTAAGAAAACACCTTTCTTCAAGAAACACTCACTGTCAAATTTATGAGATGATTAATAAGATTCTTCTTTTATCACATAGAATACCATGAGGACTCCAAAATCCATTAATTATAGTAGGAGACTTGTGAATTTTTCAGTGCCTTTCATCAATTTTCTCAGCATCGCACACAAATCACTGTAGGTCACAATTCCTGTTCTTAGTAATTTAAGATCCGAGAAACAAGCAGTGTTCATTTTCACAACACCCTTCTATTTCAAAGGCCCATGGAGCATGCTTTCCTAAGAGGAGATTTTCCTGGTGTGCCTCCCTGAAAACTCCCTCAGTTGTCTCAGAGCCTTGTTACAACATTGAGATTGTTAGGCAGGCAACCTGGAACCCAGGAATCTCTAGAGCACTTTACCTTATTATAAAAGAGATGAAACTAGGGCTGGAGAGAGGGATCAGCATTTAAGAGCCCATACTCCTTGTGAGGTTGATCAGAGTTGGAGTCTCAGCGCCCACAATGGGCAGCCAACAACAGCCTGTAACTCCAGCTCCGGGAGATCTGATGGCTTCTTTTGGCCTGCATGCACACGTACACACAAACACACTTGTAACTAAAAGTAAAATACAGCATATAAAAAAGCTCAGAGCTTTTTGGAATGTGTATATATGTAGAGGCACGCATGTGCACGCGTGCGCGCACACACACACACACACACCCACACACACACCATTCTCATTCAAATCAGCATATACAGATAGGCTCTTGGATGTGAATGCTTAGTCACCAGGGAGTTGCCCTACCGGAAAGGATCAGGAAGAGGGGCCTTGTTGGAGCTAGCTTGTCACTGGAGGTGAGCTTTGAGGTTTTCAGAAGCCCAAGCCAGGCCCAGGGTCTCTCTTCCCCTGCTGCCTAAAACCCTGCAAGTGGAAGTCTCAGACACTTCTCCAGCACCACGTCTGCCTGTGTGCCACCATGCTTCCTGCCATGCCAATGGATTATGTGTGAAACTGCAAGCAAGCCCCAATTACATCCATTTTTTTTTTTAATGAGTTGCCTTAGTTGTGATGTGTCTTTACAGGAATAGAACACTAAGACGGAAGGGTACAATGGAGTGGAGCATTGCTGCGACTGGCCTGATTGTGCTGATATTGAAATAATGTTGTCTTTGAATCAAGAAATCAGCTGAGCAGTTTAAGTGGGGCTGATTGGGCCATACTAGTAGAAGCATTGAAGACAGTGGTGCAGAGAGTAATGTAGACTATGACCGTGTGGCTCAAGAAGTTTCAGAGAAGAATATTAATAAGTGGCCTAGAGAGCACGCTTGGGATGTTTCAGAAAGATTGTGGCTGCTTTTGGCTTTGTTCAAAAAAAAAAAAAAAAAAACTGCCAGTGGCTAACTTGAAGAATTTTTGATTAATGAAGTCGACAGAGAAGAGTCCAAGACCCCTAGATTTCACTTCTGTGTGGTTATCGGTAGTCACTTTTTGCAAATCTGTAATGAAAAAAAGCAAGCTGTGTAAGGAGAAAATACAAACTATAATGTGTAGTGGAGGTAAGTCCAGTGCCCAAGGAAATAAGCATTTACAGGAAAGCCTGATCCTAAATGGGATAAAGGGAGTGGTAACCTCAGGGAAAGGCCAGGTCCAGGTAAGCTTGCTCCTTAGTAAAAGGAATTAAAGAAAAGGTGAAAAAACCTCCAAAACCAGGAGTTTGATGAAAATGTAACTGAACAAGGATGACAAGTTTGAGCCCAGGGAGTCAGCAGAACTTGGCAGTTTTGGCCATGTGGTTCTGACTTTAGAGTCAAGGATACATGAAAGGGGTTATAGAATTTCTCTTCATAGCTGAGGAAAGGTGCTGAGGCCAGGCACGTGTCAGGAGCGTCCCTGTATGGACGCCCAGGGAGGCCACTCCACGAAGCTGTGAAAGTGATGCCTGAATCTTATTGGAGGCTACAAGATGCTAGAGATGCCAGGACCACGGGATACCTGCCAAGGAGAGCTGCTAACAGGGCATGGAACCAGCCCAAGAGAAAGAAGTACATTATAGTCAACAAAGCTGAAAGGAGTTGAAGATCTGAGGACCGTTTTGACATCAGACATGGAGATGCAGAGCTTGGAGCTTGCCCAGCTGGTTTTCTATCTTGCTTCGGTCCGGTGCTTCCTCACCGTGCTTCTCTCCCTCTTTTTTGGAACAGTAACGTATATCCTGTGCCATTGTTTGTTGGAAGTATGTGATGTGCATTTTCATTTTGATTTTACAGGGGGTTACAGTAAAGAGATTACATGAGTCTTGGAAGAGACTTTGAACTTTGGGCTTTTGAACAGTGTTGAGGCTGCTGCAGACTATGGGGGCTTTTGAAGCTGCACTAAATGCATTTGCATTATGATGTGGCTACAGGTCTATGGGATCCAGGAAGTAAAATGTGGTGGTTTGAAGGAAAACATCCCCTTAGTTCCATAGACTTGAATGCTTGGTCACCAGGGAGTGGAACTCTTTAGAAGGCTTGGAATGATTAGGAGGGGTGACCTTGTTGGAGGAAGTGTGTCACTGGAGGTAGACTTTCAAGCCAGGCCCAGTGTCTCTTCTGCTTGTAAATCTATAGGTAAATCTATAGGTAAGCAAGTCCAATTAAATGCTTTCTTTTTAACAAGAATTGTCTTGATCATGGTGTTTCTTCACAGCAATTGAACACTGACTAAGATGTGTGTTTGTGTGTATGTGTGTGTGTATTCATGTTAAAAATAGAAGGAAAAGTTCATTTCTTTCAAAATTAATGTCCTTCTCTTCCATTTTTCTTGTAGTACTATGTGTTTATTTTTGCAGAAAAATATAAAGACCTAAAAGTGAACATATCAATGTTGTAATTTTGCAGTCTGTAATTTCAGCCTGAGCCATTGATTAGTGTCCTGTCTTAACTACATTGATAGTATCCTTCTGATGAAATGGACCTGAGATTTATCTCTTTAAGTAGACATGGGAGTTTATGAGGTGCAGATATTAACAAATAACACTTTCTCTCTTAAAACCTTCAGTGTAGAAGAAAACTATAAAGATAAAGACCCAGATGGGAGTGTTAGGGCAGAGTGTGCGGATATGCGAAGAACAGTGTGAGTGAGCAATGCCACCAATGGGAGCAACCAGCCCATAGACAGAAGGTTGAGAGGAACGAAAACTGTCAACGACACAGAAAGAGAAAAGGAAGAAAGGCCTTAACTTTCCAAACTATGTGCTAAATGTTATTAGTATATAGGTTATCAAAAGAATACTACCCTTAGCGTCAGGAGAGACAGTTCAGTAGTTAAGACCACTGGCTGCTTTTCCAGAGCACCAGGGTTCAATTCTCAGCACCCACATGGCAGCTTACAGCTGTCTGTAGCTCCAGTTCCAGGGTATGTGACACCCTCACACAGACATATGTACAGGAAAAACACCAATACACACAAAATAAAAATAAAAACATAAATATTAAAAAAGAGTACTAAGTTTAAATAAGTATTTGTTTTACTTCTTAATAAGGCCTTATAATACATTTTTTCCCTTGTGGAGAAATTAAACACACACACACACACACACACACACACACACACACACACACACACACATACACACATACTCCTTGCTCTTTCATAATGTCAAGCTATTTCTAAAATTTACTTAATTGAATGGGCTAGACAAATATCAACTGATACCTGACCTAAGTTAACACAGTATGTTTGGTTTTAAGAAAGAAAACAATATAATCAAAATAGCAAATCAATTGCAAGCCTAAACAAATCTGGCATGCTAAAATTTATAATCTCAAATTTGCTAATTGTTTAGAAAGATGGAAAAGTTGTTAGTTGTATTTTAAGAGCATTATGATTTACGGGCTAGAACTCGCTACTAATTTAGAAGGATGGGAAATAGCATACCCTTTACTATGTCAGCTACATGCATAAGTTCACCATTAAACACAGCCTCCTGTGGTCTCTAGGCAGTGCCACACTTGATCTAAACCTTTTAGGACACCAATAAAGCTGTTATTTTTAGAAGGTCAAAACAAGGCACATGTCAAAGAAGCAGTGCCCTTAATCTAGCCAATGCCTAGAGACCCTCTTGCAGTTTGGCTATTCCTTCAGGAGAAACTCAGCAACTAGAATCCTATCACCTTCTAGTCACCAACATGTTCCCTGGTCTCTGCATCTATACATTAGTATATCTTAAAGTAACTTTGCCAGCCCATTTCTGTGTTCTTGGCAAACTTCTTCTGTAACAATCATTACCAGGCTGCCATTTTGTCTACCAGTTCCCACCCTGGTCACCCAATCTAAGAGGCTGTTCTCAAATATTTGTGTCTTCCCCTGGAGCTAAGCAATAACTTTGTCTAAGTCCAGTTGTTAATGTGTTTCTAGCTTCCAGCATTTATAGCTATTCCAAATAGAGGCACACATGTAGGTATAAAAAGCATAGTGAAAAATTAACCTATCAGAAAAATGTTGTGGTACCTCCTGCTCAGAGCTTTCTATTTGTGATCAGGACATATTCTGATCCAGCCATATAACAAAATATTAATATTTAGTCGATACCAAACATATTGGCATTGTACAACAGTGTGTTAAATCCAAAGATAATTAAAATCATATTGTTGTATAAATAGACAGGTGATTTTGTATTAAATAATTAACTAGTTCCACCAAGTAATACAAATTAAGTGGTTATACAAATAATGTTGTATCTATAATGTTGAACAGCCAGTGTCAATTTGCTGGCATTTTTATTAAGCAAGCAGTTGTGAATCATGTCATGGATGCAACTTATTTATTGAATATGAGGTCAATCTTACAGAAGATAAACAGAACTTGAGGCCCTGATAAAGTGCATGTACATTCAAGATGAGAGTGCCTTCTTAATAAATGACATTCTTTTTTTTTTTTTTTTTTTTTTTTTTTATTATTTTATTCTTGTTACATCTCAATGTTTATCCCATCCCTTGTATCCTCCCATTCCTCCCCCCCCCATTTTCCCATTATTCCCCTCCCCTATGACTGCTCCTGAGGGGGATTATGTCCCCCTATATATTCTCATAGGGTATCAAGTCTCTTCTTGGCTACTTGCTGTCCTTCCTCTGAGTGCCACCAGGTCTCCCCCTCCAGGGGACATGGTCAAATGTGAGGCACCAGAGTATGTGAGAAAGTCGTATCACACTCTCCACTCCACTGTGGAGAATATTCTGACCATTGGCTAGATCTGGGAAGGGGTTTAAAGTTTACCTCCTGTATTGTCCTTGGCTGGTGCCTTAGTTTGAGCGGGACCCCTGGGCCCAAATCTGCCTATCATATTGTTCTACTTGTAGATTTCTAGGACCCTCTGGATCCTTTTATTTTGCTGTTCTCCCATGCGTCTCTCATTTAGAGTCCCAATAGGATGCCTTCCCCTCTGTCCCAGTTTCCTGGTAAGTGAAGGTTTTCGTGGGATACGCCCCTTGGGCTAGTATGCAGATATAAGTGAGTATATACCATTTGATTCTTTCTGCTTCTGGGTTAACTCACTCATTATGATCATTTCTAGCTCAATCCATTTATCCACAAATTTCGGGAATTCCTTGTTTTTAATAGCTGAGTAGTATTCCATAGTGTATATGTACCACAGTTTCTTTATCCACTCTTCTACTGAGGGACACTTAGGCTGTTTCCATGTTCTGGCTATTATGAATAAGGCTGCTATGAACATGGTTGAGCAAATTTTCTTGTTGTGTGCTGGAGCATCTTCTGGGTATATTCCAAGGAGTGGAATAGCTGGGTCTTGAGGAAGCCCTATTCCCATTTTTCTGAGATAGCACCAGATAGATTTCCAAAGTGGCTGTACTAGTTTGCATTCCCACCAGCAATGAAGGAGTGTTCCTCTCTCCCCACATCCTCGCCAGCATGTGGTGTCGCTTGAATTTTTGATCTTAGCCATTCTGATGGGTGTAAGATGGAATCTCAGAGTTGTTTTGATTTGCATTTCCCTGATGACTAAGGAGGTTGAGCATTTCTTTAAGTGTTTCTCAGCCATTTGATACTCCTCTGTTGAGAATTCTCTGTTTAGTTCCAAGCCCCATTTCTCAATTGGGTTATTCGGTTTGGTGGTGTTTAATTTCTTGAGTTCTTTATATATTTTGGATATTAGACCTTTGTCAGATGTAGGGTTGGTGAAGATTTTTTCCCAGTCTGTAGGCTGTCGCTTTGTTCTCTTGACAGTGTCTCCTGCCTTACAGAAGCTTCTCAGCCTCATGAGGTCCCATTTATTAATGGTTGACATTAAGGCCTGGGCCGTTGGTGTTCTGTTCAGGAAGTTGTCTCCTGTGCCAATATGTTCCAGGCTCTTTCCCACTTTTTCTTCTAAGTGAGTTAGTGTCTCTGGTTTTATGTTGAGGTCTTTAATCCACTTGGATTTGAGTTTTGTGCAAGGTGACAAATATGGGTCCAGTTTCATTTTTTTACACATAGACCTCCAGTTAGACCAGCACCATTTGTTGAAGATGCTATCCTTTTTCCATTGAATGGATTTGGCTCCTTTGTCAAAAATCAAGTGACCATATGTGTGTGGATTCATATCTGGGTCTTCGATTCGATTCCACTGATCAACCAGCCTGTTGCTGTGCCAGTACCATGCTGTTTTAAGTACTATTGCTTTATAGTACAGTTTGAGATCAGGTATGGAGATTCCTCCGGAGCATCTTTTATTGTACAAGATTGTTTTAGCTATTCTGGGTTTTTTGTTTTTCCATATGAAGTTCAGAATTGAACTTTCAATGTCTTTAAAAAATTGTGTAGTTATTTTGATAGGGATTGCATTGAATCTGTAGATTGCTTTTGGTAGGATGGCCATTTTTACTATGTTAATTCTCCCGATCCATGAGCAAGGAAGATCACGCCATCTTCTCAGGTCATCTTCAATCTCTTTCTTCAGAGTTTTGAAATTTTTTTCATACAAGTCCTTCACTTGCTTAGTTAGGGTAACTCCTAGATATTTTATATTGCTTGTGGCTAATGTGAAGGGTGTGGTTTTCCTAATTTCTTTCTCTGTAAGCTTGTCATTTGTGTATAGGAAGGCTACAGACTTTTTTGAGTTAATTTTGTATCCAGCCAATTTGCTGAAGGTGTTTATCAGCTTTAGGAGTTCTCTGGTGGAGTTTTGAGGGTCACTTATGTACACTATCATATCATCTGCAAAGAGGGATAATTTGACTTCCTCCTTTCCCATTTGGATACCCTTGATCTCCTTTTGTTGTCTTATTGCTCTGGCTAGAACTTCGAGTACTATATTGAAGAGATATGGAGAGAGTGGGCAGCCTTGCCTTGTTCCCGATTTGAGAGGAATTTCCTTGAGTATCTCACCATTTACTTTGATTTTGGCTATTGGCTTGCTGTATATAGCCTTTATTATGTTGAGGAAAGTGCCTTGTATCCCCGATCTCTCTAAAACTTTAAACATGAATGGGTGTTGAATTTTATCAAATGCTTTCTCTGCATCCAAGGAGATGATCATGTGGTTTTTTATTTTCAGTTTGTTTATATGATGGATTACATTGATGGATTTCCGTATATTAAACCATCCCTGCATGCCTGGAATGAAGCCTACTTGGTCATGATGAATGATATCTTTGATGTGCTCCTGTATTCGTTTTGCAAGTATTTTATTTAGTATTTTTGCATCTATGTTCATAAGAGAAATTGGTCTGAAATTCTCTTTCTTTGTTGAGTCTTTGTGAGGTTTAGGTATCAATGAGACTATGGCCTCATAGAATGAAGTTGGTAATTTTCCATCCATTTCTATCTTTTGGAGTAGCTTGAAGAGTATCGGTATTAGCTCGCCCTTAAAGGTCTGGTAGAATTCTGCACTGAAACCATCTGGCCCTGGGCTTTTTTTGGTTGGAAGACCATCGATGATTGCTTCTATTTCTGTAGGGGAAATGGGACTATTTAACTTGTTTATCTGTTCTTCACTCAACTTTGGCAAGTGAACTTGATCAAGAAAATCGTCCATTTCCCTTAGATTTTCAAATTTGTGGCGTATATGCCTTCAAAGTAGGATCTTATGATTCTTTGAATTTCATCAGTGTCTGTTGTTATGTCTCCCTTTTCATTTCTGATTTTGTTGATTTCAATACTGTCTCTCTGCCTTTTAGTTAGTTTGGCTAATGGTCTGTCTATCTTGTTGATTTTCTCAAAGAACCAGCTTTTGGTTTTGTTGATTCTTTGGACTGTTTTCTTAGTTTCTAATTTGTTAATTTCAGCCCTGAGTTTGATAATTTCCAGGCGTCTACTCCTCTTGGGTGTTTCTGCTTCTTTTTTTTCTAGGGCTTCCAGTTGTGTTGTTAAGATGCTTATGTGCGATGTTTCCAATTTCTTTTTAAAGGCACTTAGTGCTATGAATTTTCCTCTTAGCACTGCTTTCAATGTATCCCACAAATTTGGGTATGTTGTTTCATCATTTTCATTGAATTTCAGAAACTCCTTGATTTCTTTCTTTATTTCTTCCCTGACCCAGGTGTCATTTAGCAGAGAGTTGTTTAGTTTCCACAAACGTGTAGGCTTTTTGTTATTTCTGTTGTTGTTGAATTGCAGCCTAAGAGCATGGTGATCTGATAGGATACAAGGTATTATTTCAATCCTCTTGTATCTGTTGAGGCTTGCTTTGTGACCAACGATGTGATCAATTTGGAGAAGGTTCCATGGGGTGCAGAGAAGAAGGTGTATTCTTTCTTGTTTGGGTGAAAGGTTCTATAGATATCTGTTAGATCCATTTGACCCATGGCATTGGTTAATGATGTTATTTCTCGGCTTAGTTTCTGTTTCAATGACTTATCCTTCAGTGAGAGTGGGGTGTTGAAGTCTCCCACTATTATTGTGTGGGGATCGATGTGTGGTTTAAGCTTTTTTAGGAGATCTTTTACATATGTGGGTGCCCTTGTATTGGGAGCATAGATGTTCAGAATTGTGATGTCATCTTGGTTGACTTTACCTTTGACGAGTATGAAGTGTCCTTCCTCATCCCTTTTGATTAATTTTGGTTGAAAGTCTATTTTGTTCGATACTAAAATGGCTACACCTGCTTGCTTCTTGTGACCATTTGCTTGGAATATTTTTTTCCAACCTTTTACCCTGAGGTAATGCCTTTCATTATGGGTGAGATGTGTTTCTTGGATGCAGAAGAATGTTGGGTCTTGTTTATGTACCCATTCGGTTAGTCTGTGTCTTTTTATTGGAGAATTGAGGCCATTGATGTTGAGAGATATTAATGACCAGTGACTGTTAAGAGTCTTAATTTTGATGTTGTTTCCAGTCGAGCGTTTGTGTAGTTGTGTTTTTGCCATGGGATAGTTATCTATTTCCTGGGTAGTTTTGGTTGTAGCTTGACCCTTTGGGATGGAGTTTTCCTTCTAGTACCTTCTGTAAAGCTGGGTTTGTGGATAGGTACTGTTTGAATTTGTTTTTGTCATGGAATATTTTGTTTTCTCCATCAATGGTTATTGATAATTTTGCTGGGTAAAGTAGTCTGGCCTGGCATCTGTGTTCTCTTAGGGTTTGCAGGATCTCTGTCCAGGCCCTTCTGGCTTTTATGGTCTCTGCTGAGAAGTCAGGTGTAATTCTGATAGGTTTACCATTAAATGTTATTTGGCCCTTTTCCCTTGCAGCTTTTAATATTTTTTCTTTGTTCTGCATGTTTTGTGTTTTGATTATTATGTGGCGGGCAGTTTTTCTTTTCTGGTCAATTCTATTTGGTGTTCTGTAGGCCTCTTGTATGTTTATAGGCATCTCTTTCTTTAGATTGGGGAAATTTTCTTCTATGATTTTGTTGAGAATAGTTTCTGGGCCCTGGAGTCTGATGTCTTCTCTTTCTTCAATGCCTATTATCCGCAAATTTCTTCTTTTCATGGTGTCCTTAATTTCTTGGATGTTTTGTGTCAGGAGTTTTCCAGATTTGGCATTTTCTTTAATGGTTGATTCAATATCTGTGATTGTATCTTCTAGCCCTGAGATTCGTTCTTCCATCTCTTGGATTCTGTTAGAAAAGCTCACCTCTGTGTTGCTCGCCTTCTTCTCTGAGGTCTCACGTTCTCGTTTTTCTTCTGTCTGTGTGTTTATCATTGAATCCATTTTCATTTTCAGATCTTGAACTGATTTTTTGATTTCTTTCATCTGATTTTTTGTATATTCCTGAGTTTCTTCCATTGCCTCTTTATAGGTCTTCAGAGCTTGAACCGTTTTAGTTATTTCTTTCATCTGGTTGTTTGCATTTTCCTGCAATTTTTCCAGTTCCACTCTATGTGCTTCTTTTATGTCTCTCACCTGTTTGTCTGCGTCTTCCTGCATTTGATTACGAATTTTATTTGTTTCCTCCATTATCATCCTCATTACTAAGGATTTGAGGTCGTTTTCTTGTATTTCCGTTGTATTTGAGTTCTCTGGGTGGTTTTCTTTGGGATAGCTGGAAACTGGAGACGCCATGTTGTTTTGGGGTTTTTTGCGTATGCTTTTTCGTTGTCCTTTAGACATCTTGCCGTCTTTGTTTTTGTTGGGTAGCTTCCAGGGTTGAATGGAGGGTGTCTGACGATAGATTCACTTGTTTTCTTACGATTTCCCTAGGCTGCGAGCTCAAAGCTTCACTGGTGTGGATGTTAGGAGGTTAGCCCTGTTGTTCTGGTCTCTCACAGCCAGTGATCCTCAGTCCCCCTTTGCTGTGGATCCTGCAATTGTTCTGGGTCTCTGAATGAGCTTTGGGTCAGGCCAAGGTATCCACAGCCTTCTGTGTTCCCTGCCAAGTCCAGCCAGGAGCACTGGGACCGAACCACGGGCAGAACTCAGCTAGATTCTCAGGGCCAGAACCGTCTGCCAAGCTCAGCTAGGGATTTTGGGCCCAAAATGCACACAGGGTCCAGCCAGAATTTTTGGGCTGGGACTACACACCAAGCTCCACTAGGGCCTTTTGGCCCAAAGTGCGTGCTGTGGTCAGTTATTGACTCAGGGCCCGAACTGACCACCAATCTCAGCCAGGAATTCTGGATTCAAACTGTACACTGTGTCCAACCAGAGTCTTAGAGCTGGTGGAACCGAGAGCTCTGTCCAGCCTGTGCCACAGCAGGAGAACTGCGGCTGCTCTGAGTTAGCGCCAGTGGCGGAACAAGTGCTCCGCCCGCACTGTGTCCCCGCAGGGGAGCTGCCGCTGAGCTGAGGTGGTGCCTAGGATGGAACCGAGCACGTCACCAAGCCTGCGCCACAGCAGGAGAACTGCGGCTGCTTTGAGTTAGTGCCAGTGGTGGAACAAGTGCTCCGCCCAGACTGTGTCACCGCAGGGGAGCTGCCGCTGAGCTGAGGTGGTGCCTAGGATGGAACCGAGCACGTCACCAAGCCTGCGCCACAGCAGGAGAACTGCGGCTGCTCTGAGCTAGCGCCAGTGGTGGGACAAGTGCTCCGCCCGGACTGTGTCCCCGCAGGGGAGCTGCCGCTGAGCTGAGGTGGTGCCCAGGATGGAACCGAGCACGTCACCAAGCCTGCGCCACAGCAGGAGAACTGCGGCTGCTCTGAGTTAGCGCCAGTGGTGGGACAAGTGCTCCGCCCAGACTGTGTCACCGCAGGGGAGCTGCCGCTGAGCTGAGGTGGTGCCTAGGATGGAACCGAGCACGTCACCAAGCCTGCGCCACAGCAGGAGAACTGCGGCTGCTTTGAGTTAGTGCCAGTGGTGGAACAAGTGCTCCGCCCAGACTGTGTCACCGCAGGGGAGCTGCCGCTGAGCTGAGGCGGTGCCTAGGATGGAACCGAGCACGTCACCAAGCCTGCGCCACAGCAGGAGAACTGCGGCTGCTCTGAGTTAGCGCCAGTGGTGGGACAAGTGCTCCGCCCGGACTGTGTCCCCGCAGGGGAGCTGCCGCTGAGCTGAGGCGGTGCCCAGGATGGAACCGAGCACGTCACCAAGCCTGCGCCACAGCAGGAGAACCGTGGCTGCTCTGAGTTAGCGCCTGTGGTGAAACCAAGTGCTCCGCCCAGACTGTGTCACTGCAGGGGAGCTGCCGCTGAGCTGCGGTGGTGCCTAGGATGGAACTGAGCACGTCACCAAGCCTGCGCCACAGCAGGAGAACTGCGGCTGCTCTGAGTTAGCGCCAGTGGTGGAACAAGTGCTCCGCCCGCACTGTGTCACCGCAGGGGAGCTGCCGCTGAGCTGAGGTGGCGCCTAGGATGGAACCAAGCACGCCACCAAGCCTGCGCCACAGCAGGAGAACTGCGGCTGCTCTGAGTTAGCGCCTGTGGTGAAACCAAGTGCTCCGCCCAGACTGTGTCACCGCAGGGGAGCTGCCGCTGAGCTGAGGTAGTGCCTAGTGTGGAGCAGCGTGCTCAACTAAGCCTGCGCCACAGCAGGGGAGCTATGGCCACGCTGAGTTAGTGCCTCAGGCAGAATTGTTTGCTGGGCCGGGCCAGTACCCGGGACTCTGGGGCCGAACTGTCCGCCGAGTCCAGTCTGGGTCCAAAGGCTCCACGCGACCCAAATCCTGCCCCGAGTCCCCTCTCCCGCAGCAACTCCCACCAGCCACCACACCAATCGCTTCCACCGGAAGGCTATGAGCTGCAAACCTCAGCCGCCGCTGCTGGTGCCGCTGGTGCTGCCGCCTCTGCCGCTGCCGCTCCGATCAGAGAAAAACCACGCTCCTCCCGTGTGCAGGGGCACGCAGGTCCTCCGCACCCTGGTCCCTCCGAACCGTGGAGCACTCCCGCTGCCGCGATGTTCGGACCTCGGTGTTCCCGGCCTAAATGACATTCTTTACTGTTGTGAAATGAGGCTATATTCTCCTGTTAGTCTTTGTTTTAAGATACACTTCCTCTGAGTGCCACCAGGTCTCCCCACCCAGGGGACGTGGTCAAATATGGGGCACCAGAGTTCCTGTGAAAGTCAGATCTCACTCTCCACTCAACTGTGGAGAATGTCCTGTTCGTTGGCTAGGTCTGGGTATGGGTTCGAAGTTTACTGCATGTATTGTCCTTGGCTGGTGCCATAGTTTGAGCAGGACCCCCGGGCCCATATTCACCCATCATAATGTTCTTCTGGTAGGTTTCTAGGACCCCTGGTGGCACTCAGAGGAAGGATAGCAGGCTACCAAGAAAAGACTTGATACCCTATGAGCATATACAGGGGGAGGAAATCCTCCTCAGTCACAGTCATAGGGGAGGGGAGTAAGGGGAAAATGGGAGGGAGGGAGGAAAGGGAGGATACAAGGGATGGGATAACCATAGAGATGTAATATGAATAAATTAATAAAAAATGGGGGGGGGGCAGAAAAGAAAAAAGATACGACTTTCTCATGTACTCTGGTGCCTCACATTTGACCATGTCCCCTGGAGGGGGAGACCTTGTGGCACTCAGAGGAAGGACAGCAAGTAGCCAAGAAGAGACTTGATACCCTATGAGAATATATAGGGGGAGGTAATCCCCCTCAGGAACAGTCATAGGAGAGGGGAATAATGGGAAAATGGGGGGGGGGGAGGAATGGGAGGATACAAGGGATGGGATAAACATTGAGATGTAACAAGAATAAATTAATAATAATAAAAAAAAAGATTAAAAAAAAAAAGAAAAAAGAAACAAAACAAAACAAAAAGATACACTTTGATGTTAACATAAGCACTTCAGAAGTTTTTGGTTACTATTCATTGGCACACATTTTCTCATCTTTTAAATTTTAACTTTCTTTAATTACACTGAAGTTCAATTTCCTATAGTCAACATATATTGAGGAAATTACATTCAACCTAAAAATGTCTCTTTTGTTATTTTGAATGTTTAGGCCATTTACTGTAAGCACTTGTGCTTACTTACCAGGGCAAAGGTCACCTGATATGGCCTCATGGAATGAAACCAGGAGGGTAAGGAGGGTCCATAGCAAAACTTAAGCTGTGGTAATTTTATTGAGAGCAATCAGATATTTTTATATCTTTATCAGAAGCAGAATGTAATGGCAATTATCAGAATCAATACAGTTGTAGTGGCCAGGATACGGTGATATTTGCAGCTTAACGGGTATATAATATTAAGGACCAATCATCCTGTCAAGGTTTCATACTTCCTTGAATACTAAGGGATCATAGAGAGAAACACAAAGTGGCTTGGTCACTTCACTGCCTAAGGGAGTGCATCAATCTCTCAGGCGCTGGAAGGCACATTGTGCCCTAGGAGCCATGGACCCTCTAACCTGATAAAACCTATGGCACATGCCTCTCAGGGCAGCTAGGCCAGGCCAACTCCATGGTTCCCTGCAATTTGTCTTAAGTGTAAATATTGGTGAAGTAATGTTGAAATCTAGCAATTGCTCTTCTTTGTTCCAGACACTGTAGTTTTTTTATGACTTTTAGTAAATACGTCTATGGTATGTTGCTTGGTTTACGTCACAGTGCTCAATGTAAATTTCCTCCTAAGCAGATAATAAATTGTGAACCTTCCTGTGTGATTCAGATAAACTTTCTGTGTTGCTGTTGATGTTTTCAGAATTTTAAAGAAGCTTATTAGTGTCCACAAATCTCAGCCAAAGCTTCCAGTGTAGATTTTCTTGTTGTTTTTTTTTTTTCACTGTTTTTCTCTTTTTTTCTACACCTTAAACTATACATTTGATAGGTGATGAAGATTTTTGTCCCTATGATAATCTTGTAGGATCACTATGGTATATGTGGTGCATTGTCATCTGAAACAGTATAATACAGTGTAATGGGATGTAATCCATATGTATGCCTGCAAATACCTTGTAAATGTGATTATGTTTATTCCAAGTTTGCAAACGTCCCTTCAGACAATATTTTGAGTTACTTGTTAGGTAGTTTTTACATTTCCCTTTCCTTGATGTTGAATAAAAAGGACTGTCTTATTCCTCTGGGGTTGCATGCGCCCTTGTTTTCATGGACTCACATCGATACTTACACATCTTGTGTAAAAGCCATGTCATCCAGACTCTACAGGTTACACTGTACAAAAACTTTTCCTTGTGTATGAGGGGATTTTCTAGCATCAGTGAGGATACAGGAGTTCTGGAGTCAACAAGATGTTGTTTATAGTCAGTGTGCAGCTCTGACAGCAAAGCTTAATGTTAGTAGGTTGGTGAGATACTTTGTTAATAGGGGACTATTAGAGGTTTCCCATAGTCTTTGGTGGAGGTGACTATTATGATTTTTTGGCTGCTTCATCCTCCTGCCTGGGAAAGTATGCTGAGGGAATTCCTTTAGGAATTGAGCCCACCTTGAGGGACTTCTGGTGCTTATAGAACAGAGGCTAAGAAATGGGCAGCCATAGAAGAACTGTGGTTTTGGGATCCTGTAAGTAATTGCATCTATGCCTAAAAACACAGGCATGCCTGCCATCATACTTTAAATGAGCACTGGTTACTCATGAGCAGCCAGGGACCAGAGAACAAACACACAGAGGTATACAAGATGGAAGGCTCTTCTATCTGGCCAGGGTCTTGCTGTTGATTTGACTGAACTGATGACAAGAGTAGATGTGCCCAGTGATGACTCCACCAGGTGGAGTATAATAACTTGCTATACAAATGACTAGTTTTTGAGACATACGTGAGTCTAGTAGAGCCATAATTCAGATGGGTGTGTAAGAGCTCTTGGGACAGGCATATATTTGAAATTTAGTAGCCTCTTTCTTGAAGCTCAATAGCAGCTGTTTCTGAGGTAGATGAGGGATGCATGATTATGCCGTTTCTTTGGAATTCTAGAGTGGAAATGGACATTTGCAACCTCAGCCCTCAAAGAAGCCATGGCTTGTCGGAACCTTTGCTTCAATGTGCTCTGTTTCAGTCTCAGCTATGCATATATTTTTCCTGAGCGGATTGTCTCTATTGTAGTGCTTACCCTTTCAGCTGTAGATTCATAAATGGCCCCTTTGGCCAATAGCCCTCTCATGGGCCTATCTAGCTTTATGGCAACATATAGATATATACATAAATGTATAACTATACAGACATATGCATGCATATGTATACATAATGAGAGAGAGAGAAAAAGGAGAGAAGAAGAGAAGAAGAATATGATGGTATGAAGGCTGATAGCTCTTATTAAATTATACCAGGAAGTAGTTTTTCAAAAGCATGAAAAAAATAAATACTAGAATCAAAGGACATTTTAAGGTGTAAAATAAGAATTGTTACAAGACAGCAAAAAAAAAATTTCTAGTGCAAATTGTTGCAGAAGTTTAAAATGTATGTACAAATCCATGTTATAAATATATTTCATTGGCTCAGGTCAAATCATTACAGTGATGTAGTGGAGGGCAGGGTGAAGATTCTGTGATAAAGGGACAAAACACACCACAGCAATGAACACATTTTTCATGTAGAAAAATCTTTTCTTTTAAATGCACTTTAAAAATATTTGTCAGTTGAGTCAAACACAAATGTTGAAAAGATAAAGTTGGCTTCCTCAGCAACTGCAAGAGGAGTTCTGATCTCACTCTTTGCATACACATACGCAAGATTAGGGTCAGCAGCACAGGTGCAATGCAGTACAACACGGTACTGAAAGGTTGCTTTTAAACCATGCAAGGCGTACTTAATCTAACATAAAGATGTCTTGCTCATTCTGAGAAGTGTCATAAATGATGCAAATGAGTAAATTAACATATTCATCAGGGCATGAATAAAAGCACAACAGCTTAGTGTAGTGAGGAACCAGAAAGAAAATGGGAGAATAGCTTATTTCTTAAAACAGTGACACATCCACAAGTCAGAGGGGAAAATCTTTTCTCTGATCCCTACCTCCCATATTGAGCATACAAAGGCGGCCCCGAAAGAAAATTGGTATGCTTTCTGTTATTTGTCCTAGAGTTTATAAATGTACATAATCAAGCTTCTACATTTTAAATAGAAATGGAGACAAAACCGTCTAGAAAGTAAGGGGGATGAAGGGAGAGATGAGGAGCAAAGGTGGGAGAGCTTGCTAATATACGATGTAGGCAATGTATGGACACTTTAAAATGTGATAAAGATTTTTTTTAAAGATTTAATTCTTTCTTTTTTTTTTAATGTGTAGCCCTGGTTGGCCTCAAACTCATGATTCTCCTGCTTCTTTCTCCTTCAGCAAATCCTACCAGTGTGCACCAGTACAGCCAGCAAGACCTAATTCTTTGAGTGAATAAGCATATTGTCTCATTACTATGAGCTTGCTTTTATTCTTGATAAATGGTAAAGCTATACATATGCACACACATCAAAGACTATTTGTTTCTTTATTATTTATTCACTAATTTATTATCAGTGAACTTTTTTTTGTCCAACCATAAGTCACAGGTAGGAAATGCCTAGGAAGCCTTTATCTAAAGCAGCAGTATCATTTGAACATGGAAGAGTACGATATGGCTGGCCTATATTGCCAACATTTATAGTATTTTTCAAAGAAAATATTAACAGGGTCTAAAGGGATATGATTGTGTGTGTGTCTGTGTGTGTGCATGTAATGTGTGCAAGTGTGTGCATATGTATGAGTGTGTATTTCTTTTTTTTTAATTTTTTATTAATTTATTCTTGTTACATCTCAATGGTTATCCCATCCCTTGTATCCTCCCATTCTTCCCTCCCCCCATTTTCTATTATTCCCCTCCCCTATGACTGTTCCTGAGGGGGATTACGTCCCCCTGTATATGCTCATAGGGTATCAAGTCTCTTCTTGGCTACCCGCTGTCCTTCCTCTGAGTGCCACCAGGTCTCCCCCTCCAGGGGACATGGTCAAATGTGAGGCACCAGAGTACGTGACAGGGGTATGATTCTCGCTTAGAGTGTGTATTTCTTATCTGCTCTAATCGGTTCAACCTTTTCAACATTCTGAAGAGCAAATTATAATCATAATAGCTTTTGTTGCAGTTTTTGTACATGAACTACAGCATCAAGCTCATTTTTAGTCTATTTCTATTATATAATTATACTTCCTTTCTCATGTATTTTTTCTGCTTTTCAATGCTTGACTAATGTAAAGAATACTTTGCTATTTACTCGATAATCTAATAGCATTGTTGTTTGCTCTGTTTTGTTCTGTCCAAGTCAAGGTTCCCCTCTATAATCAAGGCTGCCTTTGACCTTACTGTTCTACTTCAGCTTCCTGAGTCTCATCACAGCAGGCATCAGCCAACGTGCTGGCCTCAATCGTTTTGTGTTTGTTTACATGTTCCTGAGTTTTTACTTTTATTCTTCCTGGGAGGGAACATAAGTAACTAGGATATAGTTTTATCCTTGTTTTCATGTACTGTTGGTGAGACCAGGAGACCCTGTGTTTAATATTTGTTTTATCTAACTCTTGACAAATACAGCATTTTGCATACTTTATGAAATGATGCATGGTAGTTAGGCATTGTACTGTGTGGAATCGCAACCTGGTACTAACTTGTGTTAGCTCCAGCCATTGTTCTTTTCTATAAACCCACCCATACCCACTCCACAAACTGAGGTAGTTTTCTAACAAGTTCCTTGGTATTTACTTAGCTGAGGAGTCCAGAGAGTTCTCTCTCCTGTCTTCCGGAAGTCCCACCACATTTGCATCAGCAGATCCCCAGATCCTACTCTGCTACATAGAAAGGATAGAAGCAGTGGCTTAGAGAGTTTGGCCTTTGGTTTGCTTCCACACAAACATCTCGTGCCCTATGCCAGGCTGAAATCCATGGTAGATACTTTTCTAATTAATTGTATTTTGTTCCAGAAGAGTGAAGCGTAGTATACATTTTCTTCTTGTGCAAAAGTATTTCTTTCTTTCTTTCTTTCCTTTTTTTTTGTATGAATCTAACCCAAAGTCATTGGACAAGGGAAACAGTTAATACCAACAGAGGTGGTTAGCTTTCTGCGATATAGCACTATGAACAACAGGCAATGGCTCTGAAGAAGTTAATAAACTATACAGGCAGCAATCAGTCTCGTGTGCATCTTAACTGCTTACCAAAAAATTATTCTAATAAACAATCTGAGCTGAGTCTTTGACCTCATTTTTTAATAAGATGTTAATGACTGGCAAAATCAACCATTTTACAATTTCATAATTGTGAGCAACAGAATGTTGAAGTGGTCTTTGGTTACAGAAACATTAATATCCTAAAAAATAGAGGAAGTTTTATAAACGTTTTAATCAATGGCACAAATTTGATATCATTTTACGTAATGTATATACTGATGTTCAATATGCATATTCAGTACATCTGAATAACAATCATAGATATGATTTATTGAGAAAAACTTAAATGCACAGTGTGCTACACATGTTTTATACAAATTTTTGTCAGGGGGTTATTATTTTAATGTCTAACTTATAGAGAAAAATGAAAAGTAAAATGAAAAAGCAATTGAAGATCATATGATAACTAAGTAGCAGTGCTTGATTTCTGTCTTGAGGCTTTTACATGTTAAATCCCACTCCTTGATTAGAAGCCAGAAACAAGTAACCCAAATACAGACTTGTAGGGAAAAAAATGAAGGCATGACCAATGGCTAGCCTACCTAGCACATGACACTTCGAAATAAGCAGCATGGCACAGCATGCTCCAGAAGTCAGAACGATGAATTCTGAAGTAGCATGACCGTAGCTGGCCTGTGGACCAGTATATGTCTCCTATACTGTGCTTCTTCCACATGGAAACCCTGGTGGTCTGAGTGCTCATCATTCAATCATAGGCAATGTGCTAACCAGTCACAGTCTATACATAAGTGGCTGCTCACAAGCAATAAAGCAGATGCTGTTCACCAAAACTGTCTCTGGAGGGGTTCATCTCCACGCCCTTTACTGACCAGTGGGTATTGCTGTCTTGTTGTGGACACTCTGGTAATGATGGTATAGACTCTTTTCACTCTTGGGATCCAGAAAAAAAAAAAAAAGAAGGGGAAATCATTCACTGAGGAACTTTTGAGCATTTGAGTGTGAGGGTCAATCTTAGTGCTCCTCTCAGCAGCTTCCCAGACTCTCCTCTTTTTCCTCAATGACTGCCTCTTTCACTTGGCACTTCTCTCTTTTTGAAAGATGCTTCTACTTGCAACATTTCTGTGACAGAGATAAAGCATGAAAGAGAGCACTGAGCTCTAAAGCTTTTATTTAATTATAGCTACTGATGTATTTTTATGCACAAGATCTAAAAAAATATTAAAAAAAAAAAAGGTAGCCTGACATTTCAAAATGGTACCATCTATGCAAAGTAAGAGCATGCTACTCACAAATCTTCCTTAAGGAGAATGTACATGTCTCAAGGATGCCTTTGACTTTTCATCTGTAGGGCTTTGCCTGTTTTCTTACAGAGGATTGCATTTGAGGTGACAATAAAATAGTTATGAGTCCCGCTCTGACTGCCACTGTTCTGTAGAGAGGGACTGAAACCTCCTCCTGTCACATGGATATCATGTACATCTTCACAATCTGTTGATTGTTCCCAACAACTTTTCATTCATCTACTGGGAGGACTTTGTAGTGTACGTGTGTAGGGACCAAGCATTGGTTTGACCGACAACATAGAAGACCAATTTCATCACCAAAGAAGGAAGAGACTCTTTGTATATGATCTGTGATAAAGTGGAGTGAAAAAGCACTTTAATTGTGTTTATGGTAGGTTCCTGTTATCATTGTCTGAAGATGACATCAAAAACAAATAGCGTGTATTGTTATAGATCTTGGTGCCAGCAAACAGGCATACACAAGCTGTATAATAATACTAACCGATTCTGTCATGTGACATGTTCTTGAGCACCAGCTGTCAACCTGTGGGTCACGGTCCCTTTGCGAGTCAGAAGACCCTTTTACAGGGCTCGCTAAGACTGTCTGCGTATCAGATATTTACACTTTGATTCATAACAGTAGCAAAATTATAGTTATGAAAAGCAATGAAAATAATGTTATGGTTGGGAGTCACCACAATATGAGGGGCTGTATTGAGGGATCAGAGCATTAGGAAGGTTGAGAAACACAGATCTAGAAATTCTATCTTGGGATATGTTAGGGAGATTGTACCAAAGTAGAAGTTGAATAGGATGTACCCAGATCAGTAAACATTCAATGATATTCGGAGAGTTCCATTGAGTTAGTAAGGTAATGTCATCAACATTTCTACAAATTTGTGCTAGAAATAGAAAACTGATTCTCATAGAGAGAACATAACGAGTACACAACAAATCTCTGTCCATTCTACTATGATTCATAAAAACAATCCCAAAATGTTAACATTAGGGGCAAAGAGTCAGTTCCCCTCAGCAGTGCGGCTCATGGCAAATTACCCATGGTCTAGTAGATGGTGCCCCATACTTTTTTCAAAAGTTCTGGTTCAAGTTCAAATTATTATTATATTTTAAGATTTAAAAAAATTTTTATGTATATAGTGTTCTGCCTGCATGTACCCCTGTAGGCTAGAAGTGGGCATCAGATCACAATACAAATTGTTGTGAACCATCTTGTGGTCACTGGGAATTGAACTCAGGGCCTTCAGATGAGCAGGTGGGCTGTTAACGACTGAGCCACCTCTCCAGCCCCTGTGGTGCCCTATTCTTATGTGCATATGGGCACTAACTCAGAGGAGAAGGGAAGGGAAAGAAGGAAGAGATAACAGGAATCCAAATTCATGAAGGAAGGGAGTGTAGGGTTAGGGTCTGGGAGCATTTAGATGGAGTGTTTGGGTTGATATAATCCAAATACATTATTTTCATGTAAAAATTATCAAAGAATAAATAAAAATAAATAACACCCACATTATAGGTGAAGGTATTTAAATACAATTACATTTAACTCATCTTTTCACTATGAAGAAAACAAAGACTTAGACTCTTCTAAAGTTCTCAGAGCAGCCTAATGGTGACCATCGTAACAAAAACATAGAGTTTATTCCCATGTTCTTATTTTTATGCTGAAAGATAGCTTGTTGGTCCAGGGTGGACTAAAGGGCTCTGCAACTTACTACTTTTTATAGTGGTATGTTAGATCAGCTTTTAATATTTTATGTGTTTTGCTGCTTCATCAATATAGTAGATAAAGTACTATGTTCTTCCAAGAAGGCATATCAATACTGCCTTATATTTGCAATTTTGGGGTGGTCACGTGGACAGCGTCTATTTTTGGTGTTTTGCATTTTTGTTTCAAGAAAGAGATGAAATATAATTTTCATTAAAAAAAGCACAGGCTGGCAGGAAATTATTAGTTAGCCTGGAAATGAAACTGCACACATTATGAATAATGAGCAAATCTGGAGGACAGACACTCTCATATTTCAGTTGATCTAGCCAGTTATCACTAAGTAACTTCAACCAGGTTCAAACCTTACTGATTTCCTTAACCAAAATAAGGTTTATTGATAATGCATGAGGAGCCATGTGAACTGAGAGGCCTTTTATTCATCTGTATCCTTTATCTGTGTGTGTTCTTGCACTTGTGTGTGTGTATGTGTGTGTGTGTACATGTGTGTGTGTGCGCATACACATGTGCCTGTGGGTGCATATGTATATGGTAGCTCATGTATGGAAGCCAGATGTTTACACTGAGAAACTTCCTTAATCACTTTCCATCTTGTTTTCTGAGACAGTGTCTCTCACTGAACCTGGAGTTTGCAGACTGAGCTCTACAGACTGTCTAGAAGACTCCAGGGGTCTGCCTGCCTCAGCCGCCTCAGCACTGGTATTATAGATATGTGATGTCATGGCAAGATTATTACATGAGTGTTGAAAATCCGAACTTGTCTTCCCAGTTGCATGTCAAACACTTGTGAACAGAGTCATTGTCCCAGCTCTCTTTCTTTAAAAGACCTGGTATCTTGAGTCTATACAAATGAAAACTCATCCATTTAGATGGTACAAAGATGTGTGATCATCATCATCACCATGCCTCTGGCTTCTATTGCTTCTTTCAAACAAAATCTAACGCAATAATTTCCAAACAAAACTGTTGACTTCCATCCTTCATGTATCTTTTATAGCATTTCTGTGGCAGAACTTCTTGAAGTCCTGGGAACCTAAAGACTTGGAAAAGGAAAGGAATGTGATCCCGATTAGCCAACAGTCAACCCTTTTAGACGAAAGTGCACATGATTTTTCCATATCTCTGTGGGCTGTCTCTTTCTCCATATAGTACCCACTCCCTTATTTGTCCCAAGTTCTTTTTATACTTTCCCCCTATTTCCTCACTGTTTGTCTTTCAGATAGAACCATCTTTTCTTATTCCAAATGAAGAAGATTCATCTTTTTTCCCCCAACCTTTAGAGTGCCCTTGAGACCTTAAGTTAGCACTGTCAGTGGTACCTTAGTAAACCAAACAGAGAAAAGTATCTCTCTATAAATTCTGGAATGTATTTAAAGTTAGCTTATTTGCCACTTTTTCAGTTTTGAAGTACATCGGATGAGGACACAGAAGGCCAAGAATTATCCCAGAAAAGAATCTGGACTTGCCAGGATGCAGTGCTGGAGGACATTTTATAACTCAAACTCAAGGAGACAAGAACAAAGATAGTTTACAAATCTTCACTTGCATCCCTGGGCATCATTCAAGCTATATAGTTTTGTTGAAGTTATTGCACCCAGAATTGTTTGTTTGTTTGTTTGTATTTTTGAGACAGTTTAGCCTTATCTGTCCTGGACTTGCTTTATAGACCAGGCTGGCCTCAAACTCACAGAGATCTGCTTGCATCTGTCTCCCTGAGTGCTGGGATTACAGGTGTGTGTCACCACAACTGGCTGCACTCAGGAAATTTACTTAAATAATAACAATAATGAAAACATTCTTTAAGAAAAGTGTTGTAAAATTATTTCTTGTATTTCACGTATCTAAGAGATCATCTGGGCAGTCACTAATTAAGCTTCTAGATGCTCATGGGGCCAGTGATTTTTAAAAATTTAAATTTACCCCCAGCTTTTTCACATTTGTCTGTTCAAACTTAGTTATTTTCCATATACATGGTCTCTGGTGCCTCCATGGTACCTTTTCTCACACACTGAACTATCCCAATTCAGTCTACTTACTACAACTGTCAAGGGTTCTCTTGACAATTTAGAATTGTGTACAGATGTCCTGTGTTAGCATGTCTTGGTGGCCTGTAAGTATGAAGTCATTTTTTTCCATGGTCCTTGTAGAGTCTTGCTCACTCTGACTCCAACACTACCTTCGTCATGCTCTCTCCACTCTTCTGCATGCTCAAGCCATGCAGAAAGCTGTGACTCCTCAGTACACTAAGCCTTATCTTCGTTTTCTGGCCCATTTCACAGGTTTCTTCCTAGAAATAGTTTACCTGTTAAGTCTCCTCTATGCCAATATGGAGTTGGTTGGTTGCTCCCTATTAATCATTTAATTATAAATTGTTCTTCCTTTGAAGACTGGCTCAGTTGTCCCTACCATAGGAAGCTATACGGCATGGGATACACTGCTGTCTTCCTGCTTTTTCATTCGTCTGTTCCTAGGAGGCCTTGAGTTTTATCATGGCATGACAACGCTTAAAGATTTGGTGGAGCTGATGTAGTAATCAAATAGTTACTCTGGCTTGCAAGCTCTAGCTAATGGCTGTTTCTGTACATCATCTAAGTGGAGAAGTTGGGGGTGTGGTACAGAGAGCAAATGTTAAGAAGGACAAAGATGAGGATGTGAAGAGAAAGGAGCAATGGCGTAGCCATAAAGGACATGCATGGCCCTCAAAGACACAAACTAATTTGTCTGCCCATTTTCAGAAATGTCTTTGAAGGTCTGGGGAGATGGTGGCAGGCTTAAGAGCAGATACAGCTTTTGTAGAAGACTGGTGTTCTTTTCCCAGCACCCTCTGCAGACAGAATGTTGCTTCATCTCCAGGTGTTGTGATGCCCTCTTCTGGCATCTGTGGGCATGACACTCATTTGTGCAACCCCATTCTCCAACATATAAGCATAATGAAGATTGAAAATAAAACCTTTTAAAAAATAAATTAATTCAAGACTCAGGGCCAAACAAATAAAACAGTGAAGATGTTTGGATTATAAAATTTAATTGTCTCTATTGACAAACCAGACTTCTCCTCCAATATATTTTAAGTATCTTTCAATTTCTTGATTATAGGGAGAAAATCACTGTTTGTACACACACACACACACACACACACTCCAAATGTCAGTTCATCTCCTTGATTAATAGCAATATTAAAAATCACTCGATCTATATTGCCAGGTAACAGCAGCTTTTAGAATTATTAACTATCTCTTTGAGACAGTTTCAAAAAAGGTTACCTGGTATCTGCCAAGAATAGGATAAGCTTGGCAGACTACAAAACAATGTAGAAGGAAAACATTATGCAGAGCAAAAGCACCGTGGAAATTTTGAGTCTCTTCTTTGTATCCTAAAATATTTTATACATCAACTGAGATCCCATATGCATAGGGGAAGAGACAAAGCTTTCGTGCTGGTTGGCAGCACATCTACTGCTGTTACAACGGAAGTGTAGTCTAGGTAGTTTTCAAAGGAGTAAAACACTTTTTTGTTGCTCTTTAATATGTTTTCAAAGTTGTTATTTGAATAACTGGCATTGTTGAGGTTTGTTACATAGCCAGCCACGTGCTGTCTTATGTATTTTTCCCTTAGCAACTGCAGCTTCTCTCTCAGTCTGAAGTAAAGTAAAGGCTTTATGCAATGGTTTTCACTTTCCAATTTTTCTCACTACTTGACAAATTTCTGAATGTATAGTGGTTGTCTAAACTATCAATTTGCAGATACAGTGATTAATTGAAATATGTTCTTATTGGTAATTGATAACTTCATTCTGAAAGTGCATTGGCCACAATGCTTATGAAAAATTGTGTACCAGCATTCTCATGTACGTAACCTTTTATGGCATGTTTTAATAGCTATTAGGCCATAAATTATGAAAGCACTTTTTGTTAATTTTCTTTATGATGGTTATAAATTTGCTTACATGAGTGATGTCAGTGGAAAACAATAACTCAAAGGTTTTGTGGTGTGACTGCTGATAAATGTACACTTTGTTCACTGGTTGCTTATAGGAGGTCAATGTGCTTTGACTTTCTCTAAGTCAAATAAACCAAACTGAGATTTGATCTTATTTTTTTCTTATAAGTAAGAGTATAACATTCAAGCCAGTAGACATCAATATGGTGGAGTCTTAACTGTGAAAGCTGGGTCGAGGGAATATCTACAAATAGAAATGAAACAGACTTTAGTGAGAAACACATTAATTTATTGCTAATTGTGGGTATAGGTAAAATATTGGGTGCCTATAATCTTATCATATATAATTAGCAATTATAAGGGAGTTAGAATCTGTGAGTTCAATATTTGTTTAAATTTCTATATATTACTCAAAACAAATGGTCTGTAACAGCAGAGCCTCAAGCTATTGTCAGTTCTTCTGACTGGTATTTTATAGAGAGTCACAGAAAAGGTAGATCTGTTATTGGTTTAATTCATAGTCAAGAAGAAAAAAAGATGTAGATTCACTCTTCAGGAACTAGGTTTATATGGTGGTTGATTTTAATGTCAACTTGCCACAAATTAGAGTCACCGGAATAGGAAGCCTGGGCTGTAAATTTTTCCTGGACACTCTAATTAATATAGAAAGACCTACCTCAAATCAAAGCAAGGCAATGACTTCTGGTAGCAGCTCAGTAGAATGGGACACAGCAGGAGAGTATTTTCCTGTTGTGAGCTTGGCCTTCCCTCTTGTCCCCAATGCTGATGCTGGATCTATTCACTGGTACAGATCCAGCATTTCTAGGCTTCCATTGTTGGCTGAGGACCAGAGGCTCTTCAGGAAAACCCCAGGTCTTTGGACCAGGTTGGGACTGCTGAGGCACACAGCCTCCGAGGACTATGCATTTATTGTGTTCTCAGCATCTCTACTGTAAGGTACTTAGTGTCAAGGACTGAGCATGTGTAGATAGAATGAACGTATATAATAAATACACTTTCTGTTGCTTCTGTTTTTCTAAGGTGTTGTAGGACTCAGGATGGTCCTTCATTCATAAATATAAAGGCACCAAGAATTTTCAATATGGGCTGACTTTCAACTAGTTCTTTTAACTTACCCCTACCACCTATCCTCATCGAGCCACATGGCCAGCTATACCTTATAGTACAGGTATATAGCCGTACCTGTAGTCAACTCCATCTCCTCTCATGTGTCCTGCTGAAAAGGCTTCTTCTTTTGTTTTTCCAGAGTTCTTTTCTCTCACCCAGCAAGTTCCACCTTCTACTTCCTGCCTAGCTAATGAGCCATCAGATTTTTATTAAAGCCAATCAGAGAATGCCTTAGGTAGGTGAGGAAGGACAAAGACACAACTTCACACAGTACCCCAAAACTAAGGTGCTCTGACTAATTCAGTGTATTTATTGGCTCAGGTTATATCAACCAACTTTTATAATCCTCATTTATTTCTGTAATCATATTCATTTTTTGAGTAAGACATTTCATGTTTAAAAAAAAAAGATCAAGTTTTCACTGGAAAAGTATACAGTCTTACTGGGGAGTACCAACCTATAACACATGTTCAGATAAAGTCATAAAAATAGATTTAAAAAACACAGAGTAGAGAGGCCTGCCAACCACCATGCCATACTGGTAACAGGAAAAGATACCTAGAGACTCATCTGTAGACACATAGAGGCCTATTCCTCACAGCATGGACAGAGGTCACCCCGAGGTCTGCCTATAGTGGGAACCACTACAGTGTGCAAGTATGTGGTGGACATATGGGGGAGAAAGAGAAGCCAAACAGTTTGAACATTGTGAAGTCTGATAGGACTAAAGACATGAGGGTGGAGAGGAATAACCTGTTGTGAGTAGCCAGCCCTACCGCATGAGGCCATGGTGAAGTCCCAGCATGTGTTGAGGGCTATGTCTGAGTCTGTGGCTGTGGAGTGGTAGGGTTGGGTGTCTATGATGTCTATAGCTGATATTACTATTAGTGGCCATGGAGAAGTCTCTGGTCTTAGCAGCAGCCTGGAAATACAGGGACAGTAGATATCCCAGGGATGTTCAGAACTGGCCTCACCTCTCTCTGGCCGTGCCACTCAGAGGAGCTAGCTCTGCCACTCATCTCCCATGAGGTGGTGCAGTTGTGGAGGTGGTGCCTCCCTACCTCTCCCCTTCTCCAACTGGGATCATGAGAGCAGATCTGTCTCTGTCCCTAGTTGGCTGTAGCACTTGGGAGCACTCTCTAGGGAAGCACAGTAGAGCTGGCTCTAATGGTAGGGGAGCAGGAGTTGTTCCATGCCAAAATCTACATTGTTTGGGAACTGTTGGAATGTATGAAATGGCTGGTCCTGTTCATTCAAAGCTGCAGGAGATCCACGACAAGGGCAACCACATGATAACCACAGAAAATCCATAAAAATTTAAAAAACAAAAACACCACAGAGTAGACAGAAATGTTGGCACAATATTCTACTCCTCTCTCTGGTTTCAATCAGGGCATTGAATTGTGATGCTTTACTCTAAGTCTCTCCCGTCTCAAGTTTATGTAAACGTGTCACCTTTTGTCCTCTGTATTGCTAAGAAAAGCCAACTAGCCAGTGCTGAACAATAACAGCTAATAGGGTGGGACATCCTGGTCCAGTGAGGGGAGGAGAAACAACAGGAAGGACAAGAGGAGAGTACTGGAAAACACCAAGAGGAATGAGCCAGACCTAAGATATGAGTAAAAACCAAGTATAATGTAGAAAATCTGGATGGGAGGAAACTAGACAAGCTTGGATGTTTGGTATGAAGTAATTATTGCACAGCATTGTGCTATAGGCTAATTAAATAGCTCCTACTCTCTTTGTGTGGTTATTTGGGTATATACCTGGTTAAGGAGTGACCATTGATTTTATTTAAATTGTTATTAATATTAAACACTAATAATCATTCAAGAAATGTCCCCCCAATGTGGGGCTTGAATCTAAGTTTTTAGCCTGAGAAGTCCTAGATGGAAAACAGTTTCTTAGCCAAAGAGCAGGGAACTAAAGACAAATGCATTTCTCAAGCTTTGCTCCCTGCTGCTGCCTGTGACTCAGCTCTCACAGATTAGTGGTGGCTATGAACATATGGCAGGTTGGAGAACCAAAAATGGGAGCCAGACAGCCTTCTAGAACTTCTGAAACTGTACCTAAAATGGACAAATGACAGAGGGGTCTTGGACATTTTCTGATTTTGTTTCGGTTGTTGTTGTTATGGACTTGGTTACAATATGTTCAATGATAATCACCATTTACCAAGCCCTCTCTAAGAGGAATTAAAAAAAAGTAGGGAACAGGCTGAGAGACACAATGCTAAGCTACAGACAATCACAAAGGTGAAAGAAACAATACAGTTGATGGTGGCTGCAGCTGAAAGCTCTCTAGCTGCAAGATGTTTGTCAAGTCTCTAGGAAAGATCTGCTTATACATTTTTAGCAACAACAAAATTCCAAAGAATGATAGAAATGGCTCTACCACTGCAGCTTGAGATGGTGCAACTGGATCAAAACTTAAAATTTTCTTGTCTTTTGGTTGAATTTTGCTTGAAAATTTTTGTTTTTTGCTATAGTAAAAATAGAGATGATATTTTTGTTTGACATTGCTAAAACATAAGATTTTTAAAAAATTGTTGACTAGATTTGACATAGAAAATTAAATAAGGCGATGATAACACATATGATAATTCCAACACAGAAAACCCAGAGACAGGCAAATCTCTGAATTCTGAGTCAACCTGATTTGTACAAGGGAGTCAAAGCAAGAACCCCCTGCTGAGAAAGACACTTTTTACAGCTCTGGCTTCAAGAAAAAAAATGGTGAATTAAAATTTTCCTGTTGCCATCAACACAGGTTGATGCTTTCTTAGGCTGGATGCCACCAGCTCTGGTTCTGGTTCTTCTTTGATTACTGCTACATACAACACACACACACACACACACACACACACACACACACACACACATACACACACACACACAGAGAGAGAGAGAGAGAGAGAGAGAGAGAGAGAGAGAGAGAGAGAGAGAGAGAGAGAGAGAGAGAGAGAGAGAGAGAGATTGATTGATTCTGTTAATCAATATAAAGACCCAAGGTTATGCTGGGAAACAAACACGCAAACTGCATGCCTCCCACAGCCAAAACGTATTAAAATGCTAATTAACGTAAGATGTCATATTGCTCTAACAACCAGCCTGTTTCTTTAAACAGGAGCCCCTTTCTCATGGGAGACAAGTTATGGCCATGCTTGGCACAATAAAACACAGAAGAGTACACAGGCAACAAAAGACATGCCAGCCTACATTAAGTCCCAATATTCCAAGGCTACAATTCAATTGTTTAAAAGACATAACTACTTATTCCATGTGGAAAAAGGGACAAAACAAAGATAGCTACAACAAATGAAAAACTTCAGGTACAAGATGCCTAGGCTATATTTAAACTGATATATATATATATATATATATATATATATATATATATATATATATATATATATATTTATACACACACACACACACACACACACACACACACACACACACACACATATAAAACCACACATTCCACATGGAAAAGCGGGCAAGATGAAAGTAGCCACAACAAATAAAGAAAGCCAGGCCCAAGCCTCTAAGTAGGTACAAGATGCCTAAGGTAAAATTTAAAAAGAATTAAATTAAATTAAAATTAAGAAGAAGTTTATACAAAGTTTATTTAAAACATAATGCCTTTTCCATTGCTCAGGGCAATTGGCCTGTCTCTTTAAATGGAAGGAGGCCTTCCCTTCAGAGACAGGTCAGATTAATACAACAGGTGCCATAGATCCCAGAGGAGGACATTTAGATTTATACCATCTTGTTTTGATTTTAATAAGATAAGGATTGTATGTTCTTTGGTAATGGTAATATGATACATCTTCTTTGAAAAGGATCAAAATAAAACAGATCTAAACACATATTTTTTTCTTCTGCTCATACAAAGAGCAAAAAGAAAATCCTTAATTGATCTTCACATCCTGTACATCTCATACACTTATGAATTGATAATGCTTGTGAGAAATTATATATTTTTAGAGCAAACAAACCAGATAGTGATGAGGCTGGATTAAACCCAACAAGATTCATCCTCCAGGATGCTGAGACACTGACACAACTATTCCAGTATCCTGCATGTTCCAGGCTCACTGCTACTCATCAAAGCCTGCTCCTAGGAAACCTCTGAAGAAAGCTGCTGATTTCAATTGGTCCAGCATTTCAAACTGTCCCAAACAGAACTTCTATTAAGTCTGGGATTTCTTAATATTCAGAGACTGGGCCATAAATGCTTTTGCTAGCTTTCTTAACCATTCTTCTGGTTTTTTGGCTCCCCAAAAGGCATTCTTCATCTCATAATCAGAGAGAAGCAACCTTGACAACAATGCTCCATTTCCATTAAGGGGGATTGGGTAGGTTGTTGGTTGTTTCCTTAGACTATGACTGTTTATTTACATTTGGTGTTGGTTATAGGTTTCATGGTCTTATTCTGAGAGAAAACAAGACAGGTTAACTCCTGTCAACACCCATCTTACCTCAAAAAAGATGATGGGCATTGAAAAACCTTCTTTTGGAGATGGATTCAGATATGGAAAACCAGCCACTGCCCTCTTTTCTGCCACAAATAAAATTCTGCTTGAAATGGACAAGCTTGGATGCAGGCTGGGTTGACTGCCAAATTCTGCTAAGACAGAGTAAGCAAGTCCTTAATAGTTGCTGCTTCACAAATATGTCTATCAGATGTACTATGCCAGAAGGGTGAAGATGATGCTCCAGCGTTGTAGAGTTTTTGGGTAGCTGTTCAGATATCAAACTGTCTCTGTCATATTTTATTTTGCAAGCTGCTAACCTGTGCTTCCTAAGTACTCAGGTCATTATTTTTAGTTTTTCTCAAGTCTCTGATTAAGCTTAGTTGTTTAGGAATTTAAAATATTTTTTTAAAGTCTAGATAGATATTAATTAAATAGATTCTAGTCTCTTTCTGTGGTTATTTGGGCATTTACCTGCTTAAGGAATAACCATTAATTTTATTAAAATTATTATTAATATTAAATATTAATCATGCAATACAATATGTAAGGTTGTTTGGTAGATTCTTGATGAGGCTCATATTGGTAAGTCACTAAATGAATACAATAAACAGACCAGAAGGAAAACATCGTTGAGCCTTATAAACCTTGAGGTTATTCTGCTGTTATCTGTTGCAGCTGATTAGTACATGGCCTGCTAACTAGAGTTAGGGTAATAAAATTCTGGCAGCACTCAGTCTTGCAAGACAGTTTGTAACTTGAGATCTTTTAATAAATGCATTATGGATGGCCTTATTCATCCATTTGTTCCCAGAATTCAGTCAATAGTTGTTAGTAACATTCTCATGTCAGTGACATAATTAATAATGTTAATAATATCTCCCTTTAAATTTATGTTAAACTCTGCTGAAAACTTTATGCTCAGCACTTCCAGTGACAATGTCATGAGTTGAACATGATTATCAACATTCCATAGACAAAAACAAACAAACAAACAAAAAATAAAAAACAAAAAACCAACCTAGAGCAGAGAATGTGTTATGTGGACACACTGTAAGATGTGGGTAAATGTAGGCATGGTAGTGGAAACACAGGATTAACTGGCTTGGAAATGGACTTTGGGAATAAAAATTACTTGACAGTTTCATCCATGACCATACTGAGTTCAACTCCATTACTGTCTCTCATTTTCCCCTCCACCAAAACTACTCTTCTTCCCCCAAAGCCCCTTACTCTGATGTCACACGAAGTTTTATTAAGGGTCCTGTCATGAACATGAGTAGACGGTTATTTCTTGGAACATGGAAAACTTTTCAGTGGTGACATCACTGGGGAGACCCCTTCCCATAGAGGCACTATCAGTTGCTCAAAGACCCTCACTGAGGCACAGTACCTCATGAGTTCCTCCCTACACACAGTGAAATGGTAGTGGTCTTGGCTTGTGCAGGTAACTACAGCAGCCGTGAGTTTCTGAGCTCAGTGACCTGTCATGTTCAGAGGATACAGTTTTACATCACTGTTCTCCATCCTCTGGCTTTTACATTCTTTCTACCTCTTTTTATGTGATGCCTCCTGAGCTTGGGGCAGTGGTGACATAGATTGGCAGATATACTTTTTATCACTGAACTTAGTAAAGGCAGTAAGAATAAACTTACTGTGCTTACATTTAAAAAGTGAACAGCAAAGGAAATAAGCTCAGTCTTTCATGTTGGTGATTTGTCTACAATCCGTTACATGTGCTTCTTTTTTCTTCATTCATGTATTTGTTCATTTCACATCCCAACTGCAACCTCACTCTCTCCTCTCCACCCACTTTCCCCATATCTTCCCCCAGTACGAACCAACCCTGGCACCTCAACTTGAATGAGGACTAAGCACCTCCTCTTTCACTGAGGCAAGACAAGGCAGCTCTGTTAGGAAAAGAGGATCCACAGGGAGGCAACAGAGTCCAAGTCAGAGACAGGTCCTGCTCCAATTGTTAGGGGACCCACTTGAGGACCAGGAAGCCCATCAGTTTCATATGTGTTGGGGGCCTAGAGCCAGGCCATGAATGTTCTTTGGTCAGTGGTTCAGTTTTTAAGAGCTCCCATGGGCCCAGGTTAGTTAGCTATGTAGCTGTGTAGGTCTTCTTGTGGTGTTCTTGACCCCTCCAGCTCCCTCAATTCTTCTCCTAAGTCTTCCTCAAGACTCCCCGAGTTCTGCTTAATGTTTGTCCATGGGTCTCTTCATCTGTTTCCATTATCTTCTTGATGAAGCCTCTCAGATGACAGTTATACTAGGTTCCTGTCTTTGCTGGCTCTGTCCCCCAGCAGGCAGCTACACATGTTTCTTTAAAAATAAAATTAAAGATGTTTTGTGTTTCTTTGCCCAATATTTTTTTACTTCTGGAATCCTAAATATGCAATGGTCTTGTGTTTATAAATTCATCTTGGATCTGTGTTAGGCTGCATAGAATAGATTAGAAATATATTGCTGGAAACTAAGCAAGGAGGTTGAGTCAACAACCATCAAGTGCTGGGCATTAGATATTTGTTTGGTAGTTAGATTATATGTCATATAATCAAACATGCTTATTAATACCCAGTAATTTCTCTTTGCCTCAGAAATATTTGCATAATGTTGTAATGAAGTTATAAACTTGAATGTCCTGCAAAGCTTAGCGTCCCCTTTACTCTCCTCATGCGTGCTCGTGCACAACTTCTCAGGCAGTTTCTGTCCTTGGGACCTTCTTGGCAGGTAGTCATTGATAGCCTTGGGTCTTAGGCACAACATCGGTGAGATCACTTTAGCATTTGCATTTTTCCTAGGCCCTTCCAGCACCTCAACACCCATTTCTACATTTTCACCTGAGAGTGAATTTTGATTATCATATCTAAATTAGTTTCTTGTGACTTCTGTAGCACATTGCCACAATGGTAGTTGCTCAAAATAGGAAAAAAAATCTATTATCTTGTGCTTCCAGAAGTAATAAATCTGTAATGAGTCCCATGGTGCTAAAATGGAGGTGCTGGAAGACTCATTAGCCTAGGGAACAGTCTGTTGTCTTCACCTGATACTGGAGGCCACTAATATTTCTTGATCCAAGGACATCATCCTCTGTGCTATACTTCAGACCCCACCCCCTGTAGATTGATTCGTCACACATCCTCTTTCTAACAGAAGGGCTCTTACATTGGAACCACCTGGTCCACTCAGAATAAGTTCTCCTTCTTGAAGTTATTACCTGAATCACATTTAAACTAATATAATCACAGGTTCTGGGGATGAGAGTGCATTCATAAAGGGAAGCCACTATTGTGCCTATCACAGAATATATAAGGTCATATGACTCTAAAACTATAGGGCAGCATTTGGAGCATAACGTGATTAAAGAATTTGAAAATATACAAAGTACTATTCTCAGTTGACCACAGACTAGACCACACACCAGCTCTATCTTATTCATTCAAGTTCTTATTTCCTTGCTTCAAATATTTGAAATAAATTAACCAAATATAAAAATCAATTCACTCTATATGGTAATGCTTTCTCTATGCCACTGCTCTTTGTATTCACCAGTGAAAACCACTTTAGAGTCACTGCCCAGTAGACTGTCTTGCTGCCCTCTGGCTCATTTCTTCATTATGTATCTGCATTGTACATGCTTCAACAATTCCATGGATAGAGTAAAATAAAAAGCATATAATATCTGGATCAGGGCATGTGGTCTTGCTCTCAAGATCTAGGCAAAGCTTTCTAGTAGCTCATCACAGTTTGTGTAATGGAAACTTGATTCCTAGTGCAGCAAAGCAGGGAGATGTCGGTTGGTGAGGTCATGAAAGCTCCACCCTCAAGGATGGATTAGCATAGTTATCTCAAGGGTGGGTTCATTACTGCAAGAGTGGCTTAGCTAAATACGGGGTTTAGCTCCCTCTCATTCTTTCTGCCTTGCCATGGTCTGGCTTCCATGTGAGAATACAGCAAAACAGACCTCAGCAGATGCTCCTAGATTTCTCAGTCTCAAAACTGTGAACCAAAGGTCCTGTTCTTTCTAATTAGTCAGTCTCAGGAATTCTGTTATAGAAGCACAAAATAGACTAGGAAATAGCTTGGATAGGAACTTGACCTATATTTGAACAAGACTCCTGAACAGTCATCTGTTTCTCCCCAAAATTCTGGCCAGACGTTTGAATGAATGCTGCCTCACTGAAATTTTTGCATCTATTAATTTCTTGACCATAGGTGGCTTCAGTTCTTTATTCGATGGTGCATAAAAGAAGATTAAGGGGGTCATTTCCTGGATAATGCTCCTGAATTCTGTAATAGGTGGAAGAATTTGAATGGGAAGATTTTGATAGTAGAAGTTACCAGAACATTAACAGCTGTAGCGAGGAATAATATTCAAGTTAAGATATGAATTTTCTTCTGCCTTGAGGAAAGTCTCTTTTTTTAAAACAAAAAACATAAAATAACAAATGAATGAATGAATAAATAAATAAATAAAAATAGTATGTTTCAGTTTCTTAATATTACAACGTTTGCTTCAGGTAAATCTTGTAAAGTACCCTTTCATTAATCTGTATTTTCGTTATAGTAGAAAATCAGTGACATAGAAAAACCATTTTTGTTATTATAGGAACAAGTGAAATAATGAGATTTTTAAAAGGCAATAAGAAGTATATTTTTATTTATGTCTTTCTAATTATAAAAATGAAATGATAGACATCTGTTCCCACTCTAAAATTTAAGATGAAAAAGTTCAATCTAGCTTCTGAGGTGCTAATGAGCTCCTCATTCATTGAATACTATTAAGTCTGCAATTCCTGGGACTCTGACTAGGTTCAGCACCGACAACCTCAAGGTTCACCTCATTGTGTTTAATCAGAATGGTGTGAATTAGGCATTACCCTGCAAGCTGCCACTGCAAACATATCAATGCAACCTTTCCTGCAAGGAGCTTATAGTCCAGTACAACATTCAAGTGTTGTCCAGATATGTGCATCATGGCCCTGACCATCAGTGACACTAACACAAGTAAGTCAGGCTCCTGCCCCAAGGATCTTCGAGTATAATGTGAAAAGCAGCTAAGTGAAGAAATACTGTGTCGTGTACATGTGTGTGAAATGGAAGGGATCTATTTGGGAGTGTGTGAACAAGCAGTTAGCATTGTGAGATTGAACAGCCTGGTTCAATGTTCAGCATAGTGTAAGTCAAGAAACTGGACATTCTCAGTGCAGTGGAGGCAGGGGATCAATCTTCAGTCAGAAAAGACAGCTTAGTTCTGGGCACAGATAGATCAATCAAAAAGAGTGTTCACATCCCATAGTCAGTAGGATCACATTTACTTTTTATGCCGTTTTTCTTTTTCCAGCCTCAATAATAGTTTCAAAGACTCACGGAGAATTACTCACTGTGGTTTTTGTGGTTATTCAAACATGGGAAATATTACCCTGGACTTACTAGTAGCTAAGCAAGGCACTTTCTGTTGGTTACAGTGGCCAGAAATTAAAGTGCCAGAATTTGTGTCAGCTGATTCTGCAGCTGACACATGTAACTCCTTGGGTATGTGCTTAAAGAATTTTTAGAAGAAGCTGATAAAAGAAAAATATTTGTTGTTTACATATGTTGTAATCACTAACAGAACTACTAGTCACAATCTTAGGGAGACATTCAAACACAGTAAATGTTTAACAACAAACCTTACTCCCTGAGGCTTTATTCCTTATTCATGTTGATAGGCCTTAGAGAAGAAGCAGAATTATAAAGGTGTGTTTTTTTTAATGATTTTAATTTATTCACTTCATATCTCAATTGTAGCCCCCTTTTGCATTTTCTCTGGTCCCAAGCTAACTCCTCTCCTTTCCTTCCCTAGTCCTCTGACCCCAGCTTATCAAATCTCACCTGCACTGTCCACATCCTCTTCCTCAGTGGCCTGGCAAGGCTCCCCTGCCATGGGGAAGGTATCCACGAGTGGGCACCAGAGTCCATGTCAGAGGCAGCCTCTACTCCCCATATTATAGGACTTACATGGAGACTGTGCTGCCTGTCTACTACACCTTAGCAGGGGGTCTAGGCCCTCAGCATGCATGGTCCTTGTTTGGTGCATGAGGTAAACCAAACCCAGGAAGACATGCACAGTATATACTCACTTGTAATTGGATATTAGCCATATAATACAGGATAGCCATACTGCAACCCACGGACCTAAAGAAGCTAAATGACAAGGAGGACCCTAGGGAGAATGCTTAACTCTCATCCAGAAGGACAAATAGAACAGACACCAGAAGTGCTTGAAGAGAAGGAACAGGACTGAAGCCTGCCCTAGATGTCCTCTGAGGATAGAAGCAGATGCTGAGACTCACTGGCAAACTTTGGGGCAGAGCACAGGGGTCTTATGGAAGAGTCAGGGGATAGAAGGACCCGCAGAAGAGAGGAGCTCCACAAGGAGAACAACCGAGCCAACAAATCTGGGTCCAGGGGCCTAACAGAAGCTGATGCACCAACCAATAAAGGTGTGAATTCAATGGAAATTAAGTGGAAACAATACAAAACATTGCTGTAGGTTAGTGTACATCTTATTTCTATTATTATAATGTGGGTGGTGGTAAAACATCATCATATGATAGGGGGTAAAATATTCTGATAAAAGCAGCATGAATTATTTTCATCTCAGCGTTTTTCCTAAAGATGTCAGTGCCATGATTCTGATTCCAAGAAGAAGCCATCCATTTCCTTGTGTATATAAACTTTTGTCTTAATTGCAGAGTTAATGTTATTTCCCGTAGTAGCTATTAGCGTTAATCTCTATGTACAATTTGCTTATTGCAGTAAAGCTTGGCTATCTAGAGACCAGGCATCCCAAAACCACAGGCTTCCATCCAGATCTGAAGACAACCAGAGAAAGTAAACACACACAGCATCATCACTCCTGCTTCCCTGTCATCACACATGTTTGTTTCCTGTAGCTGCTTGATATGATAAAAGATGCTGTAATTAGGCCAGCTATTGGAGAAGGTGTGCTGTGTACAATAGAAAAGGTCTGAAACGATGGAGATGAATGTAGGGAAAACAATCAAACAAACAACCCGCCCCTCCCCTTGCAAACTACCCAATGTTAAGCTGCTCAGAGACCAACAGCAAAACCAAGAATTGCTGACCCAATGCAGGGGGAGATCACATGATCAGTAAGTACAGCTTAAGGTCACTGTTCCGATAGTTGTGAAGGGCTACAGTCTTGTCCTTATTCATTATCTTCCATTTGATCCACATGGCCTCTCATTATTGGTATTGAGTCCTGTGCTTAATCTTCACACCACAACCCCGTGTATATTCCTGACTCCTATTATCCTCTCGCATTATTGTAAGTACCTGGCAAGGCTGACTTCTGCTTAAATCCAACTCTGATAACTCCAGGATTATTTGTGGATACTGAATACTGAATAAGGCCTAATTATAGTTTTGCACAGCACGGCATACCTGGTAACACATATTTTTACCAAACTGTGCTAAGAGGGGCACTGACTAACATCCTAACTCACACACTGACCAAGAATAATCATCAAAGAAGAACTTTATGCAAGTGAGGACCATGTCTCTGGTATCAAGTTTAGCCATGGCATAACAGTAAGCTTATGCCCCTTACGAAATACTCAATGCACAAGTGTCATAAAAATCTCAATTCCTAGAGAATTAAGTCTATACCACTAATTACCTAGAAAAAAAGCTAAAATATGATTGTTATAATTGTGAAGACATGCCAAACAAAGGCAGTAAGAAAATTTGCACAGACATTTAAAACAGTAACTGTAAGGAGGTGTTGACAAGGAGGCCCTTATCAGGTAGGACACAAAGGCAAAGTAAAGGTAAAGTAGCCCTCAGAGCAGACAGAACAGGTTCGAATCCCATCCTCACAGCTTCCTTGTTATGTAACTCCCTCAGGTTCCCTAAGCTCTCTGTTGAAAGAAAAGAAAAGAAACATCAAGCACAACCGATTAACAATCAGATCAATGTCATGAATTCATGCTAAGTACCAAGAGCCATGGAATTTGCTTGGCAAATATTTAGTTCAAACCAGGTAGGATTAATAATCAGGAGACTATTTATATTCATGACGCAGAGTTCCCTTTTTGAAGGACCATTCAGAAAGCGTTCGTTCAGGAGAACCTGAGTCAGTTTAGGACAAGAATTACATGTGCTTCTTCTTACAGAGCTGTACGGGCAACGCTGGTGGCCAGCCAAGGCAGAGTTTCTACTGTAGCCTTTCTATGAACCGTGAGTTTCAGATTTCATCCGGGCCAAGGCGCAGAGCTGTTGGTCAGCTCATAGGTCCTGGTTCACACTGGAGATGATTCAATAGGTCCGAAGTAGGAGGAGGGATCTTGTGGTGAAGAGGTATCAAGACCATAATTTTGTCAAGATTGACTTTAAAATAGTTGTATTCTGGGACTTAAAGGTCTAGCATTGACTCACTGAGAAGCTAAATTATTTCCATGAGAAAATGCTGACTACACCATGTGAGTTTTTGAAAAGGTTCTTAAGGGATTTAAACAACTCAGAAAGTGAGGCTTTGCTTTCCTGAAATTTCTAGAACTCGTGGTTGTAAACGTGGTATTTACCTCTTCTAAGCTTACGTCATTTCGGCCTGTATTGCGCAGAAAGCATGTGGAAAGAGCAAAGCTCAGATGAACTGAAGCCGGAAACAGAGATGATATAGTCTTATAACAGGGAGTGGCGTGTGCGTTCGTGCGTGCGTGCGTGCGTGCGTGCATGTGTGCATGCGTGTGGTGTAGTTTTGAGACAGGATTTAACTCAGAAGCCCCATTAAACTTTTATTGGTTAGAAATGGACCAAACTGCCCTGACTGCCAGAAAGTTTAACAAGCTGCCTTCTTTCCGTGCGTATGAGTTACTGGGGCATAGAAAGAGAGTCAGAAGTCACCAACTAAAAGCAAACACAGAGCAGAAAGGTCACTCCCAGCCAGTAAGTAGCCAAGCCTGGCATGTTTTGACGCCTTTAAAAGAAGGGAGAAACTAAAACCCCAGATTGTGGACCTGGCACGGCTGCACATAATAGAAATGCTGCTGCTGAAGTCTCAGGGGATGTGAACCAATGGGAGCTCAGCCCAGGAACTCTGGGAAGTCCCTTACACGGTGCGAATACAGTGTACGCATGATATACAAATTCCTCAAATTAAAAAAAAATGGTAATAAAGAAAAGAGTAACTTCAGAGCTCAGCTCATTCGGTACAAGCAGTGTGCGATGCCGAAGGGTCAGCAGATGGCAGCACGAGACGATGAGGAAGAGAATTCAAGTGACCTGAGAAAGTGTTTCCCTTTAGCTTCTTGGTGAAGGCTTTTCAGAGGTCCAGAGATACATACAGACAAAAGTGTTATTATTTTATTTTTGAGACCGAGTCTAGTGTAACTCTGGTTGAGCCGGCACTTACTGTTCACTCAAGACTAAACTTGAACTTCTGATCCTCTTGACGGTAGTGGCTTTCCAGCACTGAGATTAGAGGCACGCTTTGCTTGTCCTTTTAGGACCTGCTGGGTTTAATTCCAGGCCTCTGTGCACAGGAAGCAAACATTCGATCAACTGCTATATTCCCAGATCCATTTTTGTTGGTGCTTTGAAGCAGAAGCTCACACTATCTCAGGACTTACTCTGTAACACAGGTTGGCCTGCCCACCTCAACCTCTCGCATACTGGAATTACAGGGCTTAGTCACACCCCAGGCAAGCTTTTATTAACTTTTAAATGATGATACAGAGTAATGGTTTTATTTGGGCATTTTCATTTTCATACAGATGTGTCATTAAACTTTGTTCTAATTTGTTCGCCTGCCCCAAATTGCTTGCTTGTTTTTTATATACATTCCTACATTGAAATATCTGAACATGTCATATGATTTGAAAACCCACATATTCTGTTCCTCTATAATAACCCTTTGCTTCTTTCGCATTTTCTTTCAAAAATGCCTTTATCAGGTGGTGTGCTAGTGCACTGTGGAGGTTGGTGGACAAATCTGAGCAATTAGTTCTCTCTTTCTAAGTGGGTTCTGGGGATCAAAGTGAGGTCATCTGACTTGGTGGCAGGTGGTGCCTTTTCTCTCGGAGCTCTCTCTTTCTGGCTATATGTTGCTCTAAAGATGACTGCCACTGCGCAGTTCCTACCTTGCTGCATGTCTATGGTCATGCCGACAGAGCAATCTTACAGTGCTCACTATATATATCTGCTTCGTTATTTTAGGAGGAAAAGGAGAAATCGGGCATTTTAATCTTTGGATCAAAAATGCTTTAAAATAGTATAAGTATGTCGGTAATTTAAAGAAAATTTCACCCTAGAACTTTAAATTATGGTAAGTACTGTTAAGACTTCTTATGGCTTTTCCACCATTATGATGATTTTTCCCTCTTATGATGTAATGTGATGTAAAGGAAAACCAGGCGTCATCTTTCAAAATGGTCAAAGGAAGGGGAAGTGACCAGAAGGCTCATGGAGAGAGGGTTGATGGTGGGAACGAGGAAAGGAGAAATGATTCTACATCCACGTATGAAGGCGGGAACTTCTGGAGGTGGCAATGGGAGCTCAGGTAGCTTGCCAGTTCTGTGCTGCACAGCAAACAGTGTCAACAAGGGTGCCCACACTGGAACAGGAAGTCCTAACTTTGCTGTGGTAGATATGAAAAATGGAGGAGACATGGAACAGCAAGTATTATATCATCTGTGATAAGCATTATCAAAAGACTAGCATTTGATAGCACATAGGATGACAGAAATGATAATCTCAGAAGAAAAAAGGAAGAAACAGGCCAAATGAAAAGGTCAAAGCCTTGTGTGTGGATAGCAAGACCGTGACGCTAGCCTTCTTACCCAGTGGCTTAGGGGCAAAGAGATGGAAGGACAGTTGCACTGATGTTTGTGAGGAGGCTGTCTCAGACAGGAAAAGCAACTGACTGGGCAGCAGGCATACAGCACGTTTTTGAATAGGTTGTGATTGGCTTGCATTTGGGTGTCTCTGCAGAGCAGTGCACTTTGGCTCCGAGTGTTTAAGTTCCAGCATGTAATTTTAATCACTTAGCACTGGACAAGCTACTGAGGGGGTTGAAACTCCTTGAGCAAAAATAGCCTTTACTTACAGATATTTGTGGTATATCTCAATATTGAAGTCTTACCTTGTATTCTATATAGTCTCTAAACAGTCTATTAATTCACACAGTATAACCCATTTATACTGACACCAAAGTATCAGTTTCACCAAGAGAGGGGCCCCAGGTGTTCTTAATGTATTTCCCACAAGGTAAAGACAATGAGAGGTGGCCATTGTTCTGGTGTGTGTGTGTGTGTGGGGGGGGGGTGATGCCCAGAGTGAAATCTGGGTGCATTGGGGGAAAAGTGTCTGTCACACTATCAACAAAGAATGCAACATCTTTGGAGAATGATTAAGGAGGTAATAGTTCATGCTTACTCCTATTTTCAAAACATTCTGACACAAACGTTTTAAATAATTAAGAATATTTTATTTTCATACTCATTAAAGACCACAGATACTTAGGTAAGTATGCTGGTCAATGAGTTATATGCATGCTTTATCAGACAGTAAAATATTAATAATTTAAAAAGAACAGTACTGAAAGTTGATCAATGTTGTGTGGAAATATTGATATTTTGTTTGAAGTCAAATTAAGTTATCCTATGGAAGTAGTACCTTTATGCATTATGAAGTCTTATTAAAAGGGGGGCATAGAACTGATAAGAAAGAGAGAAAAGTGATTTTCCTTCACACATGGATCTGTGAATGTCTTCAGGGTAAGGAGAGCATGTTTTGATTCCTCTATCCATGTAGCAGAATTTTTTGTTAGACAAGATGGAGGGTCTAGATGGAGAGCTCTGCTTTTAGTGACAAGTGATCGTTGTCCCCCCAGGCCTGTAGCGGTGCGGAGAGATGTACTTCCATTCTCCAACCTTGCTGACGATTTTTGCCATTGTGGCCTGGAGGGAAGAGATGCTGTGCTCTTCTCATATCTCAGATCTGGAAGGAAGGCATAGCTGCCTCCTCTCCCGATTGGTCCCAAGTAAGGCGTGGCCATTGCAGGCTGTTGCATGGAGAGTTGCATCTCGTTCTGGCATTCAGACTATTGAGTTATAGGTCAGCTCTGTGGTGCTCAGGAGAAGTCACAGTTCGGTGCTTTATCCTTTTTCTTCTTGTTTAATGGTAAGGACACTACACTTCTTGTATTTCTACTTCTTAAGCAGGAACACTCACCTTTGGCATTAGCCTTCATTTTTATTTTTTCAGTCTTGGGTGGAATTTATGTCTTGGTTATTTTTCAGTAATTATAACTCCAAGAATGTCTTACTTTTCACCCTTTTTCTATTCTTGGTTTAAACTTGGCTGTGTCCCTCCTAATATATATGCCATTTCTTCTTCAGCTCTTTGGCAGTATTAGCTTTACTTGTGTTACAATGATCTTTAGATTGCTCTACGGTTTTCAGTTCATTGGAAATTAATTCATTTCAATGAATGGAATTTTTATCAATTGATTTTCTGAATTAGAGTTTGCACTTATGCTTTGGCATACGACTTTTCAGCCTTTTCTGATTAGTTTACATTCCTTCCTCTCCCTCCCTTCCTCCCTCCATCCCTCCACCCCCACATGCCCATTTGTCTCTCACTTCCTCACAACATCGTTTGTCTGTTATGGATGGTGATATTACATGTGTCTCATGTCAGAATTATCAGGAGACCTGAACATATTCAGATTGACTTGGAATATCTTACCGGTCCCATAGAAGATCTATGAGACACTATTTTATATGTCATAAACTATTTTACATTGCTGCCTCATTCTGAGATATGTGTGGGATGCTTTTGTGCTCAGTCTAACCCCTCCTCTTCTTGCAAGTTAACTTTTCTTAGTACAGGATGTTTCTGTTCTATGGCAAAGCAGTGAAATTTTTGTTATGTCTTTGAGAATGAGCACTAGTAAGAGTCCTTCAAAGAGGCCGACCCAGGAGAATATGCCTATATACTCAATAGTATATGCTAGAGGTTAGGGGAAAAAATTGCTGACATAATCATCAAGGCCAAAGTCCATAAGATTTGCTGTTAATCTACCTAGTAGAGTTACATTTTAGAACTCTAGTCATGTGTGAGGTGCCCAAAAAGCAGGAGAAAGAATGCTCTGAGTCCCAACTCAAATCTAGATCTAAAAGCAAGAGAAGGCCAGTGTCCCAGCACAAAGATGGTCACAAGATCAGAGTTTTGTTGCCATGCTAGCTAAGTTAAGGTCATTGAAAGATGGGACCAGATGACACTGGCTTGCACTGGGGGCATAAAACTTCTGTACTTAGTCTACAGGTTCAAATACTGACCTCACACTTAAATGCCCTCACAGACAAACCCTGAGTGATGTTTAATCAAATATCATAGAACTTTGTCACTCAGCCAAATTGACATACAATTAATAAGAGCCCTTCATCAGCTTCATCTCACTTAAAAAGAAAAGAATTGCCACTCATCAGAAATGGTATGGAGAAAATGTGTTTCCATTGTGATTGAGATCCAGACCAACTGTGTTTTCACACTTTCATTAGGGATGCAATATAGATCATTACTTGTAATGAATAGTTACTCATATGTAGAATTTTACTAAGAATTCATGAGTGGGTATATTATATCTAAGTATATAGCCTATATATTCAGAATACTGGCCATGTGCTAACCTGTGATTCCCCACGTCTTCAAATTACTCATTGTTACTGTAATCTGCAAAGACTCAGTTTCCTTATCTGTATGAGGGGTTAGTACACAGCACTACTACTGTACCTAATTCATCATTGGAGGCTTAATACATAGAGTGGCTTGATACCGTGAAAGCTCTTAGTGGATATTGTTTATTGTTAGTTTTTTTGTATTGCTATTGTGTTTGGATGGGAACACAAAAAATAAGTGGAATATATATCTGTATTTGCACTTAGTTTTTATTTCTGTGGTGGAGGTTATAATTAGGTTCAAGAAATCGCCACTGTTTACATATTTTGGCCTGTACTCACCAAATATCCTAATCACCATTATTTTATAGCAGGATTTTTATCATTAGTCATATACATGAAAAGTCATAACATGATGGACCACTACACACACACACACACACACACACACACACAGAGAGAGAGAGAGAGAGAGAGAGAGAGAGAGAGAGAGAGAGAGAGAGAGAGAGAGAGAGAAAGAGTTGTAAATGTGTCTGTCTTAATTGTTTTACTTCTTTCTTCAGAAAAAGTACTTGACAAAATTAAGAAAGGGAAGGTTTATTTCAATGCATTGCACTCTGAGGGGCCAGTCAATCTGGGGAAGGAAGTCATGGCAACAGGTACCTGAGGAGCTGGTCACATTGTACCACAGTCAGGAAGAGATGTGACCTCTGATGCCCAGCTTCCTTTCTCCTTTGGGTTCAGTCCAGGAATCCTGTGCACAGAATGGTACCACTTCCGGTGGGTTCTTCCACCTCCATTAATGCAATCTAGAAACTCTTTCATAGGCCTTCTCAGAAGTTTGTTACCATAGTGGCTCTAAACTCACCAAGTTGGCAGTGAAGATTAACTCTTACAGTGCTTATTAACTAAGGTGTATTTTGTTGCAGCTTTAATGGCTGGTAAACTCTCAGGCACATGTGGAAATGTATATGTAACTGCTCTGTTCAGCATCACTCAGTCACTTTGTACCTCCCTATGGTACCTGCACACAGGAGCAGGGTTCGTGTCTTTGTAGCTGATTCCACTCAGATGTACTTAGTTTTCATTTATTCACTTTCTTCCTATTCATTCAAGCCATATTCTGAAGCATTTACCTATGCAAAATAACCCATGTGCCATGTGAACTAACAAAAAAAAAAACATGAAATAACAAACAATTATCAAATACGTTGGGTGAGAAATACTCACATAAAATTGCGGCGACTCAAATGCTTGTGCCTGTAGCAAGATAATATGAAGGCACTAGAGACAGTCAGAAGACAAGTACTGTTCCTGTCTCAGAGAAAGCACGAATGCTGTTTCCATGGAGGATAGAAGACATGTTCGGAAACAGAATGCTCCAGGAGGAAGAATACAAGGTCAGTGGGGGTTACAGAATATTTCAGTCTGGCTGTCAGAGTGCTTGGAGTTTAGTAGAAATGAGTATCTTTTTAAATAAAAGACGATATAATTCCTGACACTCTTTAGCCCCGCCCACACCCCTGTATGTAGCATCTGACTGAGAGTATACCCAGATGAGCCATACTTGAATTTCCATTTTATTTTTGTGGATGGTATTTTTTCATTTACACATGGCTATACAACATGTCTCTGTCTGATATCTGAAGAGGCTAGAAGTGGGCCTTGGATCCCCAGGAACTGGAGTCGCAGATAACTGTCAACCATCATATGGGTGCTGTGAATCAAACCCTGGTTGTCTGGAAGAATGAGCAGTGCGCTTGCATGCCGAGCCCTCTCTTCAGGCCAATATTTGAATTTCTTAACACATTGCAATAAAAAGGAGATACCTTAGACCTCTTGGCCACTGAGATGCGACTCAGCTCTCTGTGTGCATTGCTTATCAGAGTGACATCTTCCTGTCACTGTCATTCTCCACGGAGTAAATGTTTCTATGCACACATATTTCCTGGGGGAATATTCCAATACCCCAAGAACAAATACCTAATGTCTCATAGTGTTCAAAAACTTCAGTGATGTAATGTAGTCTACTGATCTAAGTGGCTCTTAACTTAGAGATTTTGTCATATGAGAACATAGGCTTGAGGTGAGGTCTTAAAGGTTCCTTTTTGTAATTATATCGCAAACATCAAATTATTCAGGCACATTGTGACAGCTCTGGGCTAAATACAAACTGCTACTTCATGTTGGCAACTTGGTTTGGGGTTTCAATGACTGTAATTATTATTTTAGCTATCAAACAGGACTCTTATTTCTCTGAAATGGAGAAAACTAGAAAGAAACGAGAGAGAGAGAGAGAGAGAGAGAGAGAGAGAGAGAGAGAGAGAGAGAGAGCGAGCAATTATCGCCAGCTTGAATCCTAAGATGCTTAAATCATCTCTTGTTTCCTTAGCATTAAATATTTATATTGATTTCTTAATACGGTAAGGGACACTTAACACCTCTGTTTATATATAAATGACTGGAAGAACACTTTTGTACTTTTAACTGAAGTAGATTATTAAGGAATAGGCACTTGATATTGTATGAGGAAGTAGTTTGTTACTTTAATGTATTCCATAAATTATAATTGAGCATACTTAAAATACAGTTACTCATTAAAAACAAGGAAATCCGTGCTGAACTAAGCCTTCAGCCTTATAAATCTAAGCCTGTAATGTAACGGAAAGCAGTTTCCTACAGAGCCTTCTTGCCGTGTGGTTTGCAGCTCTCTTTAATTTTTTTTCTTAAGAGAATTGACTTGAATTCCATTCATTGTATGTGTCTCATTGTCCTCACCTTTTCTGGACCCATGTCTTCTAAGATCTACTAGCTGCTTTCTCACTGCACTGTGTGCATCTTAAAACATGCTCATTCGTGTCTACCTTAGTTAGTACTGTTTTGACTGCGCTCCAGTTTCAGTTAGAAGCCCAGTCTGTCTTTTTTTCAACCAAATGATCTACACGTGTAGGCATGGTCCATGTAGTCTTTGACTTTAGTTCCTCTGATGCTTCACTGATTAACTACAACCTTAAAGTCAGTGGGCACAAATTTCAGCCACCTCCCTTCCAACAGGAAGTTGCAAGAACAAATCTTTCAACAAGAAGAAGTCCTTCCTTTTATATCCCATTGTCATCTTTGTTTTCATTTGCATTGCTTATTTCATACTTTGGTTGTATGTTATGACATTTTCTTGTTTAAATATGTTTTATTTTTTAAATTTTCAAAATTTTTTTATTTTTTTGGTGTCTTTTAAAAAACATTTTTTATTAGTATTTAATTAATTTATTCAAATTACAACTTAACTGTTATCCCATCACTTGTATCCTCCCTTTCCTCCCTCCCTCCCGCTTTCACCTTATTCCCCTCCCCTAGGTCTAAGACCGAGGGCGACCTCCTCCCCCACTATATGGTCCTAGGCTATTAAGTCTCATCTTGGTAGTCTGCTTATTCTTTCTTTGAGTGCCATAAGGCCTCACCACCAAGAGGAGGTGGTCAAATATTTATTAATGTATATTAATTGCACACAATAATGGATTAAGTCTGACATTTTCAAGGATGTGTGTAAGGTAATTGATCATATATTAACCCCCTGCTACTCCCTTTTGCTGTCTTGTCAGCCTCATCTCCTGCTGATTTCCTTCCTATTACCCACTAACCCTCCCTGCACTTTCCTGAGTACATGTTTTGGGGGATGACTCAATGAGTTTCCCTGGGGTTATGGTATTTCCTACCTTCTAATTCAAACTTCTTTGACAATATGACACAGTCTTAGGTCCCCCGGATGTCTGTTGAGTGTCTCAGGAGTTCTCCTTAATGAACATTACAGGGTACCTGATGCAGGCACAACACTGGTTTCCAGAGTTTCTCTTCACCAGGTGAGGTCAACAAGGAAGTACAGTGAAAGGACACAAGGACTCCCAGTTGGGGCGCCGTAACTTTTGCATGTAGAGCATCACCCAATCTCTTTCTTCCTCCCAGATCAAATGGTCCAGGAGGAGAATGGTGAGTGGCCACCATATAACTCATGCAACCTAATCAATTCATCTCAATCCTTTCACTGACCATGCTAGGAATATCCTGTGTGGGCTTCTGCTGTATGAGAAACGGATGGGTCCTTTTGCCTGGTCTGGAAGTATATTATATGACCTGGCCTTGGTAAATGGCATTAACTCCATTCTTATTCACAGGAAGGAGTGCATAAGGAAAGTGAAAGCAGTCTTACCTGGGAATATGAGCTGAAGGGTGCCCTGCAGCTGCTGGCAGATGTTCTGATCCATATATGAAGAACCCCCTCCCTTTTAAAAAAAATGCAGCTTAGACAAGCTTAGGGGCATGTAAGTACAGGAAGAAGGTGACTTAAGTCATGGTTCTGAATACAGTCAGGGAGAGAGTTCTATGAACCCCTAATGTCTCAGGTTAATAACTAGAGAAGATGGCTTGCTTTGGGGGGTATGTTTATTTTACTTTATTGTGTTTGAGGCTTCAGATTCTATCTGTCGCTTTAGAAAGAAAGTGGGCGATGTTCAGGCAGTCTGTATTTTCTTGTGAAAGGGAAATAAAATTACTGGACATTTTGTGAAAGGTACTAATTTCTTTTTATGGCTACTGTCATTACAGATTTCACACTTTCTTACAATTCCTTTGTTTATTATTGCAGTAGTTACGTAATTAGCTTCCTTGCTTTGGTCTCCCCTTTTTCAATCCAGTATATAAATGTGATCATACAAATCATGTTTTTGAAGGATCAAGTCCAAATGTCTGTTTGATATACGAGTTTTCTCATTATCTGGATCGTTTTACATACATTTTTTTTGACATTTCTCTACACACCTCCTCATACTCCAGCTAAATTACTTGTCATTAAGAATACATCTGACTCTTCAGTGAGGCAGTGACATGTGTGTGTCATTCTCCTGCTTAGGGCATCCTTCTCTGCAGAGGTATTATTTTTTATACTTTTATTTTATTACACATGTATAAAACAAACTACATACAGCAGGGAGAACCATGTGACAATCATGAGAATAATGAGTTTTATACATGTTACATTCAGAGTGAATTGGCCATCTGCATTCGTCCCATCTGAAGTAAGTGTTTTTCCTGTCTTGTTGGGTCTAGATTTCTGAATGAGATTCAATATCTACCTTATCTCATCTCTAACAGCTTAACTTCTTTATCTTGATCTAAAATGATCTTGTCCCCTAACCAACTAAGCTTGCTTGTAAAACTATACTATCTTGTCTTCAATGCCCCTCAGAGACTTTAGAAGGAATAAAACTTAAATTCCTGAATGAACCAGCAGTGTGGATTAGCAGCTTCCAAAATGTACAAATTGACTTAAGACAGTTTACTGCCTGACCAATCCCCCGATACACTTTATAACATTGGAGCCTCATCTTCAGCTTTCTGGCCTAATATCTCTGCCAGACTTGTTCGCAGGGCAAGAACTATTGAGGACTTGCTTACCCTGACTTGGAAGAGTGTGGCTGTTGACTCTGCCTGTATCTAACTTGCCCATTTTTAGGCAGATTCTGTTTGTGGTAGGAACGAGGACATTTTGCCCAATAGCTGGTTTGCCACCTTTGAAGCCATCTCCCTAAGGAGGTTCTTTGATGCTTATCATCTTTGAGGTTGGCTGGGTGTTGTCAGGAGTTAACTTGTCTTGTCGAAGAAATTTAAGATTGTAAGAACAACTTTAAATGCCATATTCTCTTTGTCTCTGAGGCTTTTGAAGACCTTATTCAACTAATTTACCACATATATCGATAGAGTCATATCTATCTGCTAGAGTTAGGATGTATATTCTTGTGTTAAAATCTGCCACGTATTTGATTTGCTCATGTTTTGTATCAGTATCCTAAATTCTATAACACTAACTTAGACATAATCTTCATTATAAGTAACAATTAAGGCCTTGAATTAAAGAGTAGGTTCAATCATCTTGCTTTTGTTCTATCCCCCCTCTATGTTCCTAAATCTCCCTTTCTTTCCTTTCAGCTCCTATCTCCTTGCCTACGTATGCAAGATAAAGGCAAAGAGAGACATTCCTGTGTTTCCTTTAATTTTTTCTCTGTATAAGACCAAAAATAACTTATGACCACCTCTGGATGAGAATAAGCATTTGTAGAGCAAGCGAGCAAACAGCAACCTATACAACCCCCGCCACTTGAGGGAATGGGCCATCGTTCTTTTAAGGTTTCTTCAGGTTCAATTGGGGCAAATACCTTGGAATGGGCCCCCCAAAATTGGAGAGAATGGTTAAGCAATCTAGTGATTGCATTTGTGGTTCACTTTCTAAATGTTGAGAGATTCCAGGCTTAGTAGGAGATTGAAATGGTGGTCCAAATTGGATCAGAAGTTTTCTATAATGTTGTCCAGGAAGCTGTCCAAATCTGATGAGTAAAAGCACCAGAATCATCCAGGGCTAGAACTAGAAGGATGCAGGATGTCAGTGTCCATTGTGCTGAGAGGAATGATTCCTGTCAGGTCTGATGCAGCTGGTTATTTTGTTCTGAAAACATAATTTCTCACAAGCATTATACAGTTCTATCATAATTGTATGAGGTATGCGGGATGCATGAAATAATTAAAGCTAGTTTTCTGGTCGTTGTATGGGTCGACATAGGCATTTGCAAATCTTCCTTCTTGCCTTACTAGTAGTGGCCTCTAATACTAAGTCATAGAGAATCTGTGGTCAACATGAGGCCTCTCTATGCCTTTACATTTATATCTCTGCCAGTCTCAGAACTATTCCCATGTAGTCAATTAGGAATATAAATTACCTGCTTTTTCTGTGGTTTGAGTTCTTTACAACTCAACTGTAGCCCCCTCTCTCATCCCCTTCCAATTTTACCCCCTCCCTCATCTACCCCCAATCCAATGCCCTCTCTCATGTGCTTTCCCTCCCTCCCCTAGTCCTTAGATATGGGAGCTTTCCTTCCCTAACATCTGACCTTAGTTATCTAGTATCCCCTCTACTACATATGACCTCTTCCTCTGTGGCCAGACGGGGCCACTGTACACTCTAGGGACTCTGTTCAGTGTCCAGTTTAAGTCTCTGTAACTGTCCCTATACCCTTCTGTGTGGAGTCTTTTCTAGGATGTCTATGTTGGTATGAAAATCCACATATGAGTGAGTATATATCATGTGTGTCTTTTTGGATCTGGGTTATCTCACTTAGGATGATCATTTCTAATTCTATCCATTTGCCAGCAAAACTGAAGATTTCCTTGTTCTTAATAGCTGAGTAGTATTGCCTTGTGTAGATGTACCGCAGGTTTTTTTTTTTATCCGTTCTTCAATTGAGGAACATCTCGATTGTTTCCAGATTCTGGCTATTAAGAATAAGGCTGCTATGAACATAGTTGCACAAATGTCTTTGTTGCATGGTGGGACATCTTTCGGTTATATGCCCAGGAGTGGTATAGCTGGGTCTTGGGGTAGAGCTATTCTCAATTTTCTGAGAAAGCGCCATATTTCTTTCCAGAGTGGTTGAACAAGTTTGCACTCCTACCAGCAGTGGAGAAGTGTTCCCCTTTCACCACATCTTCTCCAGCATGTGTTGTCATTCGAGTTATTGGTCTTCGCTAATCGGATAGGTATAAGATGGAATCTCAAGGTCGTTTTAACTTTCATTTCCCTGATGAGTAGGGATGTTGAGCATTTTTTAAGTGTTTCTTAGCCATTCGATATTCCTTTTTTTGAGAATTATCTGTTTAATTCTGTACCCCATTTTTAAATTGGGTTATTTGGTTTGGTGATGTTTAATTTCTTGAGCTCTTTATATATTTTAGATATCAGCCCTTTGTCAGATGTAGGGTTGGTAAAGATTTTTTTCCCAATCTGTGGGCTATCAATTTGTTCTGCTGACAGTGTCTGCTGCCTTGCAGAAGCTTCTCAGCCTCATAAGGTCCCATTTATTTATTATTGATCTTAGAGCCTGAGCTGTTGATGTTCTGTTCAGGAATTTGTCTCCTGTGCCAATGAGTTCTAGGATCTTGCCCACTTTTTCTTCTAATAGATTTAGTGTGTCTGGTTTTATGTTGAGGTCTTTAATCCACTTGGACTTTAGTTTGGTACAGGGTGATAAATATGGATCTATTTGCATTTTATATAGAGACATCCAGTTGGACCAGCATCATTTATTGAAGATGCTTTCTTTTTTCCATTGTATCGTTTTGGCAGAGGTATTTGTGCTGTGCATTGTGCAGTCTAGATCTGATCCTTCCTTAAAGTCTGCTGGCCTGTCAGTGGGAAGGGGACCTGTATTCCAGGCCTTTTAATGTTGCGTTACTAACTCTATAGAGGAACTAAAAACCTTGGTGATGATGTGCTCACTTGCTAAATTACAATCTCTCTGGAACCTACTGCATCCTACATGTAGAATTTAGATATGACTGTTGGGTAAAATGAATATAAGCGTCTAAGATCTAGATGTGATAGACATGATCAAATAGGGGGTAAGTAAACTTCTATCATCCCACTATACACATGCATACCCACAAATTCTGGCTTAAGGCACACACATATGCCTACATATAAATATATATTACATTTACATATATATTACATTATAAATATGATTTTAGGTTTGATAACTACCTCATATTTTATATCATTATCAAAAAGAGAATTTTAGAATGGAATGAAAGGAACATCACTTAGGTGCATGATTTAAAATAGCAAAACTCTGGGAGTTGAGAGGAAATGTAGAATTTAAGTCTTCTATAATAAAGTATCATTGGCTCTTTAAGTGGTAAAGAATCTTTGAGAATATGGTCTGATTTTTCTAAGTACATTTAGAGCTAATATATGCTCATCTGAAACATTATCTCAGAGAAACGAGGCCCATGTCCTGTAATTATAGTTTTAATGCATTTAAAGTAAGATATGTATTTAAAAAATGATACTTCAAATATCTGTACAAATTTTTATGTTTTTATGCTCAATTGTTACCTAAGTTAGAGACAGTCTGCAATACCACGTCCCTAAAATTGATGTTCATCTCATTCACTTTCATCCATATCACTCACTCACTCACTCACTCCTCACTTACTCACTCCTCACTCACTCATTCCTCATTCATTCACTCACACACTCTTCACTCACTCACTACTCACTCACTCACCCACTCACTCACTCATCCACTCACTCCTCACTCATTCCTCATTCATTCACTCACACACTCCTCACTCACTCACTACTCACTCACTCACTCACTCCTCACTCACTCACCCACTCACTCCTCACTCACTCACTCTTCACTCACTCACTCACCCACTCACTCACTCCTCACTCACTCATTCCTCATTCATTCACTCACACACTCCTCAGTCACTCACTACTCACTCACTTGCTCCCCCACTCACTCACTTACCCACTCACTCCTCACTCACTCACCCACTCACTCACTCACCCACTCACTCCTCACTCACTCACCCACTCACTCACTCACTCACCCACTCACTTCTCACTCACTCCTCACTCACTCACACTTTACAGAACATCACTGTAAGGCAGTCAAGGTGGATAGCACCTGGAAGCTAACAAAGAAGACTAAGGGTAGTCCTTCGATTTAACTGCATCTGTCTTCTGATGACAGAAAGAAACAATTCAACAAACAAAATCAGCATAGAGAAGGATGTCTAAGTCAAAGAAGGAGTTCTGGAAGAAAGCCCACGACACAATGGAGTCACTATTGGCTGCGAGATCTGCAGGAGGGGGCCTTCCTTATACTTATCATGGAAGAAACAAAGGCCTGCAGAGAGATAGTATTTTTGTAGGTAGGATAGGTAGGTAAAGAGAGTGACTGATATAATCCAAGATATCATCAGGATTATCCTTCGAGACCAATGAGTGTAGAAAAAGTAGAGATTTGGAAGAGCTACAGTGGGAAAGAAAGCTAAATAAAGATGTGCTGGGCTGAGAACACATTGGGCTTTGGATCCTAAGGAATGTAAGTTGGAGGAGGATTTGACTTAGTTAAGGCCAGATACAGGGTGGATGGATTTAGCAATGCTGTATATAGAGATAACATGGGCAGAAGAATGGCACTTGAGTGCCAACCACCTGGATTGTGACCAAATGGATACCGTACTACTGGAATGGTGATTCTAGAAATGTCCCTCTATCTTCCTAGCATTCCTAATATCTACACCCTTTGCCCACCAAGCAAAACCCTTCCAGGAAGCTGGTCAGGTGGTTCCATTTGCAATGCCACGATTTAAGAGATAATTCACCTTCATCTTTTATTTCCTTCAAGTAGAAATATGAGCTGCCATTGCCCCTGTAAACTCTTTCCCAGTATATTATTTATATTTAACCCATTTTAAGTAAAATGCATGTAATTTATGATGAACACTGCAGTAAAATTTCATCTCAGGGTGACATTTTATTAATCCTCTTCTTCATAAGCTCTTCAGAAAGGGGGAAATACTAATTTCTTGTTGCGAGTACTCAGGATTTTCCAAAGAAGGAGTAATACTGCTTTTTCCTTACTTTGGGAGAACGTGTTATTGAATTTTCTTAGTATGTGTAATTATTGGGAAGGGGTGAACTCTTCCCACATAATGGCTTTCTGGATTGAAAACACGCTTAGCCTCCATACTACTGCATTGAAATATCTCAAAATTTCACTCAAGCCTTTTTTTCCCTAAAATTTTAAGTGTTCATTTCTGGGTAAGATGTTATTATCACAACACTATGATAATATGAACAAACACACATACATACTTACAAACAAGATTATGTCTACTTCTCTAGAGACATCCACCCTTGCTCCCCACCAAAATAAGAAATAAATAATTTTCAAACCTGGCCTCTTTTGGGGCCAATGTTATTGTGTATTTTATATTGAGATCTCCTCCCAGATCTACTAGTGAGCAGATGTGTTTGTGCCAGTTTAACAGAGGATTTGTGGGGTTTTTTACCTTACTGAGAGTTACAGACAGCATTTGACTTAATGAAAGACTGTGTTTAGAGCACTGTTAACTTTAGAACCCAGAAAGCCTGTGGGCCAGAGAGAGAGAGAGAGAGAGAGAGAGAGAGAGAGAGAGAGAGAGAGAGAGAGAGAGAAATAAAAGGATAATATTTAAAAACACAATTCCTGACCAACAAGCCCAGAAGCCCATCTCTCTGATGATTCCAGACTCTCCCAACTTGCCAGCACTGTCCATCACACGGCATACACAGACAGTGACACATGTTGCCTCTCCGGCACTTCTGCTTTGCTATCCTTCTTGAGCTTTTTGTTTAATTTGCTCTTGAAAATGAGAAGGTGGAGCAGTAGCCAAGTATCACAGGCATGATTTAGAGTGAAGCTTCACTATCTTAGGAATACATGTAGGTTTATTCATTGAAAAGAGAAAACACACAAACAAGCAATAAAACAAGATAACAGCAACAATAACAAAAAAACGCAAAAAACAAGGATGGACTAAATTGCAAAACTATGGAAAAGTGGCTCTGGGTTCCTCAAAGTGGAGAAAGTATGTTATGTTCAAGGTTGTTTTGAAAACCAGTTCAACTCTGACAGAGCCTCACACTTCCTATTTGTTAGTATTAATAAACAAATAGCAACAATTACTTTAAATCACTTAGGACAATCACCTTCCATGTGTTGGTATGTTGGGTATCTCTTTTTTTCCTCTGAATTTTAGAGACTAAGACATACAGAATGAGAAAAATGAAATGAACCCCAAGGCAGAAAAGAAAGCATGTAGTTTGTGTGTCAATGATTTCCCATAGTGACTCTTAGATATTTTTCTTTTAGTTAAGATTATAACAGGTGGCAATCAATGATTTCAGTGGGTATCTTGGCAAGTTCCAGTTTCTCACTTCACTTAAAAAAAAAATCATAGAGGTTAGTAGGCTGTGAGTAGGTGTAAGAATGCAGTGTTGTGAGTCACACCCTTCACAAGTCTCAAAAGCCAATAATGACTACTGTTAAACATTGACTCTCCAGCAGCCAAGATGTGGGCACAGCTGGATGAGAGAGAATAAAAGTACCAGAGACACTTACAGTGTTCCCACTAATTCAGGGACCAGTATGCTACCAGTCAAAGGGAATTTGAGGGGAGTTTGATAGTTAGACAGCTCCTGGAGGGAGAACCTAAGAGACTCAGTGGAAGGTTATTGCTTCCAGCTCCAATCTCTGTCTCTGTTTCTTTGTCTCTTTCTCTGTGTCTCCTCTCTGTCTCTGTCTCTGTGTCTCTGTGTCTCTGTGTCTGTGTCTGTCTCTCTGTCTCTCTGTCTCTGTGTCTCTGTCTCTGTCTCTGTCTCTCTCTCTCTCTCTCTCTCTCTCTCTCTCTCTCTCTCTCTCTCTCTCTCTCTCTCTCTCTCTCTCTCTCTCCCTGTCTCTCTCTCCTCTCTCCTCTCTCTGTCACCAGGACCAGTCTCTTGGAAACACACCACAAAGACACCGAGGAACAAGAAACTGAGCTTGCAGGAGGCCTGTGGCCGTCACAATGCCAACAGGCATTCAGTAGCTGCTCCAAGTGGCTTAGAAGACGTCACATGTGACGCCCTGGGCCCCTCACCCTTCCGGAAACCTGGGGCTTTGCAGGCGCTGCGGGGCGTTGCGGACTAAGAAGGTTTGGCTGCTGCTGGGCGGAGGGACCAGAGAGGGCGGAACTTAGTACAAAAAGGGGCGGGGGGCGGGGGAGAACAGCCACAGCACCTCCGCGACCAGTGTGCTGGCTTCCACCCGACCCGGTGGAAGCGATGCTGTGCAATAAAGGCGCGGGAGGAGTGGGCGGGAGAGGGCTTGGTGGCCCAGAGTTGGCAGGATCACGGCAGGGGGATAGCTTTGGTTGTATTGAGACTCCTGCACCAGGCAAAGCGGCGAGAGAGGGAGAGAGAGCGCGCAGCAGAGGCTGATGTGTGAGCACGCGTGTGTGTGTGTGTGTGTGTGTGTATGTGTGTGTGCGTGTGCGTGTCTACAGGTAGCAGAAGCAGCGGCGGGGACGCGAGCAGGGAACCCATCTGCAGCTACCTCCCCGCCGAGGATTTTCCAAGGCGACTGCTCTTTTGGCTAAAGGATCCGTGCCCCCCAGGAGAGCTAATGCTCTCCATTTCTACTCTCCTTTAAGCGTCTCCAGTTTCAAGTGTGTGTTTGGGGGTAATTTCATTTTTATTATTATTTTCTTCTTCTTCTTCTTCGTCCTCCAAAGCTTCTCAGGAATTCTGCATATTGAAGCAGGTGCCTTCTGGCACGAAATTCTTGGATACGTTTATCTGCCAAGTTTTGCTGCTCCTGTCCCCTCCCTTCTCCAGAGGCTTCTTCTGGCTGCTTTCCTTTTGGATTTACATGCAGAGAACGCACATATGTTTATATACCGGTCGGATAGCTTATAAATACATATACGCGTGCCCCAAAGCCTGGTTTTCGCCTCTCCAAGACGCAGCGAAATGTTCCGGAGCTGATGGACACCAAGAACGTTATTCGCATTCTTTTGATGCTGGTTTTGTACGAGGGGAGGGAGAGTGAAGAACTGTTTAACATTCGGCCATCATTAGGCTGCACGCTAGGCACCACGAAGTATTTCTGGTTGCAGAACAGGTACAACCAGGGCTTAGAGAGAAGGTAAGGGGACTTCCTGCGTCCACCAGGCCCGGCGGCGGTTACCTCAGTCCCGGGGACCACTAATAACTTCTGCTCAAGCTTCTCCTTGCCCTCTCCAACAACCCTGCCCCATCCCTGCTCCTCCGCCTTGCTCCACCTTTTCCCAGTTTCCCAGGGCCCAGGAGGAGGGCTTGGTACTGGGGAGGGTGACTATGTTAAAGGTATGATGGTCGGTCACAGTTTACATGTGTCTTTTATTCCCCTCACTTGATTGAGTTTCCACCTCCCTCGGTCTTTTAGCAGTCTTAAAAGCATTTTGTCCTTTGAACAGCAGCAACAACAAACAAACAAAATGCCACATCGATCAATGTTTTAAACATGTCTTGGTGCCAACTCTTCGCTACTATTCTCTGACGAAAATAAAAACAATAAAAAAATGAACTTTAATGCACTGGGTGGTTTCTTCAATCCTGGGTTCATAGAATCTTCAAAATGCAGATAAGTGGGCTCCAGCTCTTGCAGAAAGGCAGTTAGGTCAGTCATGAGTAGGACAAATCCCGAGTTAAGAGAGAGGGAGCTAAGTCTAGCATAAGAAGACCTACGCTACCTGGGAGTCCTTTAAAGTCCACCTTTTACACCATGTCCGGTCCCCAATTAACTCCTGCTCGTGGATGCGTTAACCGGCGAACCGACCTTTTGATAGAGAAGTGGGCTCTTCTTTCTGTTCCTGGTCTTCAGCCAGCCTCTTTCCTCCCCCTCTGCTTGTCTGGCCCTGGCACTTTGCAAATCGCCGGTTTTGCGCACCCTCGCGGTGGGCGTTCTCCACGTTGCATCCTGCCCCCTCGGTCCTTCTTCCACCGCGGTGGCCGAGCACATGCATGTTTTTCTGGGGCTTGCTCACGCACGCCCTCGCCCGAACCTCGCGACTCCCCATCTGCCCCAGCTCGTCTTGGCCACTCGTCCCCTCCTCCCCGCACAGCCCCGATCCTGGCATCTCTTCATCCTGGCCTGCGAAGGTCCGGAGTGCCCGGACGCGGCTGTGGCAGCGGTGCCGAGCTGGTGTGGGAATCCAAGGCAGCAAAGGCGAACTCGAGAGGGTGGTGAGTGAGAGGCCAGCCGAGTCCGTGGCAGCCAGGGAAGCCAGAGTGGAGCGAGACAGCGAGGGTGAGCTGCGCGCTGCCTGGGCCAGGGCGGACGCATGCGGTGGCTCTGAGTCCTCTGAGCGGCGCCCCAGCCCCTGCAGTGAGTCTCCCTAGCTGCGCCCTGGGTCCCAGACACCAAGATCCCGGAAGCTGGCTGAGAGGTACCCAAAAGAAGGCACTGATTCTGAGAGTCTGTGGAGGGGAGACGCGGAGGCTGAGCGGATGGAGGAACAATGCCGCCTCCAGAAGCACAGCCTTTCTTGAACCTTCGTTGGAGTGTGGAGTCCGCTTTCTGTTCTGCTCTCTCCAGACCTTGAGGCTACTTCTGGGTTTAGTTCCTCCTCTTAGTTTGACAGGAATTAGGAAGTTGCTCTTCTCTGCAACGTTTACTGCGAACTGGCTTTCAGATCTGCGCTCTGGCTCAAGTCAAGATGTCACTTTCTAGACCCCCCTCGAGGAGCGACTAATAGATTATGCATTGTTGGGCAGTAAACTCTCCCTGGAAGAAAGAGTAGTCCTCAAACGTTTATAAGTGTCGCCAAGGACTCCTGTCCGCCTCAGCACAATGCCTTGTGAGTAGAAATAATAATAAGCATAATAGAAAACCCACCTGCAGTGAATTTAAAATTATTTAGGATGAGGTGATTGAACGAGGAATAATTTATCCCGGAGGAGGCTGTTAGTCTGTTATAGACACGAGAGAAATACGTCCCATATTTGATTCATTTGTGATTATTTTAATGAGGTCTGGCCTGTGGCACTGTTTTCTATCTTTCCTTCTTTTCTTTCTTTCTTTCTTTCTTTCTTTCCATTTTTGGGCCATCGTGGCACATGTAAAGCTGGGGATATGTGAATTTAGATAGTTAACCCTCTCTTTAACTGTGCATTTTTATAGAGTATTGACATCCCATTTTCCCTCTTTTTATACTGAAACTGTTGTAGATTATTTTGTTTAAGTACTTGGAAGTTTTATGCTATATTTGAAATACAGTGTTTTGATACATTTCTCAAAATTAATTATACTTGACTGTTAATAGGATCGTAGATTAAAAAAAAAAGCCCCTAGAGAAGGTGTGTGTTTGAGTGCAAATTCTATAAAATATCTCAGTGCTGTCAGCTATTATAACCTAGGAGAGTGCCAGGTTTTCTTTGGAAATGAGTTGAGCTGCAAGGACCACGTATGTATTTAGAGTATGTAATGCGAAATGCAAAACCCATTAAGTTTACTGTGCCCTTAGCAGAGAATGAATTTAAGACTTCTTGCATTGCGGGGTGATGGAGTGATTCACAGAGAACAGGGAAGTTAATCATTGTTCAGGCCTTCTGATGACATGGTGAAAAGAAGTAACTGTTCCCTGCTACTCTAAGGTAGTCTACACTCCTAGAAAAAGCAGGAATGGCGATCTTTCAGAAGCAAGCTACACCATCTCTGGTGTGGGCTGAGAAGAGCCTCTTTGGGCACCCCATTCCCGTCCCAACCTCCAGTGCTGCCACTATCAATTTTTCCTGTGGTTTTATTTTGTGAACATTTTCATTTTATTTAGTGATAACATGCTTTTATATACAAATGCTTGGATTGTTTGCAGTTGGAGGAGGGCGACTTGCAGAAGGGAGCATTGGAATCTCCTTTGCGTGTTTCGGGTGGGGGAAGGGTTGCCTGGGAGTCTAGCAGACTCTGAGCTGTTTGAGATGACTGCTCTGAAAGACACTCTGCAGTTTCTTCTGACCCTAGGTCCTCAGGTCCTATCCTACTTTTAGCGTTCTCAAACAGTTATTCAGGGGAAGCTGCTGTCTCTTGCTTCAACTCTTCTTAAGCTATCACTTTAGCTTTTTAAAAATAAAACTAAAATTAAGGATGATTAAGTAGCTAGAACTAGAGAACACAGGTACAAATATATCCGCAATTTAACAGTTTTTGACTTTGATGTCACTGACATTGTGTGTGTGTGTGTGTGTGTGTGTGTGTGTGTGTGTGTGTGTATAATATATATATATGTGTGTGGATGTATAACTGATACACTGTTTTCTGGGTTTCCATGTGTTGAAACAATTTTTAACATTTTTTAGCAAAGCTTAGTCATGGATACCTCTAGAGAAACCCACCTCCACTAAAGAATTACTTCACAAATTGCCTAAAGTTGCAAAGGTGGTTTATACAAAGCAAAGCACAACTGGAATTAAGAGTAAGGCCAGAAATGTCAATATATTAACAGTGTAGAGTCATGCAGACTTTGTCATGCTTTGGCTTTCTTACATGAAGTTTGATGGCTATTTTCAGCCTATTAGATTAAAGTCTTTTGGGTATATTTGAACTATTTGTAAGTACAGTCAGTCCCTCAAGTCTACTGCTCCAGACTTAATTCTTCTAAAGCATAAGATGGCCTTTAAAGATACCTTGACATTGCTCAGTGGTTCTGGTAGCCTACCTCCAGTGTCCACATCTTGTGAGAATCAACGCCTCACAAATCTTACATGAAAACTTTCTTCACCTAGTACTCCTCCAAAATTGAACCTTTGGCCCAGCATCAGGATGCCTATTATTTCCCCAATCCTACTTAACGTCATAGGGCTTTGTGCTTTGGTTATGTTAACTCATCTTCACAGGTCCAGTCCCCACACGCCCACTGTCCAGCATCGTAGCTCCCTAGGACTTTTTTTCTCTTGACCACTTTCCTTCCTTTATCCTCCCTCTGACATGCTATTGATCCCACGAGTATCCAATTTTTAAAAATTTTAATGTTTGGTATCTTTATTGGATGGTGAATTGCTGGAGACCAGATCAGAAACCACACTTGATTTATCATTTCATTTAGAATTCTTATGCCCATGCCAGAATATGAAGTAGACCACACATGAATAACATATTCTTCACAACTGTATTCCACTATGAAGTAATTAACAGTCTACCAATGCATTATGAAAGTAAGGCTTATTTAATGTCATATAATAAGAAGTCAAGAAATGATAAATGATAAAACATTAATTCAAAGAATCAAGATTCTCCTATCATCTTTGTAGTTTATCATCATGGTCAGATGATTGTTTCTGTGCCACAAAACTCACATGTGATTTCTGCCTGCTCCCCCAAATGGAGAGGGTGACAAAGATAGTAGCTCACCTTATTTCAGAACTCCCCAACTTTGACACTGATATTATTTTGGGACTGGTTACCTTTTCATTGTTGTAAGAAAGATTCTGTTTATTGAGGATGTTCAGCAGTATGCACAGTCTTTACCCACCTATCCTGTGACCAAAGAAGTATCTCCAGATGCTGTCAAGCATTTCTGTGTGAGAAAATGGTCCACTGTGGGTAAGAAGAACTGCTATGGAGTGAGAAGGAAAAGTGTGTCTCCTTCTTGATCTTTTACTTTGCATTTAAATACTAGTGAGGGCCTGTTGTGAAGTAATAAGTGAGACTTTATGGGTTTGGTATAAAGAAGGAAGATAGAAAACAGAAGCACAGGGAGGCATGAAGGGACCACATACCCCCCTCTGCTACCATGCAGCGGATCATTTCCCCATGTACTTCCATTTTCATATTACATGAGATGCATGTCCAGTGGCAACTCCTTGGTATCTGATGTTGGTATGAACATATTTTGGTGTATATTTGATATCCTGAAGCAAATCAGAATCAATGAGGAGGGTTTGGACTTGTGGTTGCAAACCAGCACTGCATTCTACGATCATAAAATAAATAAATAGTAAAAGTCATCTAAATATTTCAGAAAGGTGGAAAAGGCAGGTGCATGTCATTTTCACATGACAAATGCCGATGAGCTAATCATGACTATAGTTAAACAGTAAGTGGCCAGGATGGGAAAGCTTTGTCTTCTTAACACTTTGCTCCTCAGGTGTTGTCATCCTCTAGTCTATCAAATAAAGCAATAAAATTAATGATCATGTTTACAAACTAGGAAGTGGTCAATTATGTGAAAACGTTCAAAGGAGAAAAAAAAGGAAATCTTGGCTTTAATATTCCTTCCAATGACAATGAAATTTCTTAAATGTTGGTGATGACCCTAGGTAAAGTAATATTTTCCTGGACAAACATGCTAGTATGAAGAGAAAGTAAACTTAAAAGCCATGATTCTTAACTGTTTACCTCAGTATGGTAATAAAGGATACACTTATAAGTAAGTGTACATATCAGTATTGTTATGGATGACCAATCAATTTGTCTTATATTTTCTGTACTTATTTACATTTTATTCTCTATAAGTTTATTGGAAGCCAACTTTTATTCAGGTTTGTTCAGTGTAGAGATATAAAATATGGGGACTATTAAGCAGCTTTAAGCTATGAGTTCCCAATTATCCAAGTAAAGAATTAGGGATGCAGTTCAAGGGTAAAGCACTTGGTATGGCTACCATAAAAGAGTCTTTAAGTTCAGCTGCCAGTGCTCAGGAAACAAAGGAATAATATAACAGGAAGTGGCCAATGAAAGCCTCTACCAATAAGACTGTCCCTCAGTCACAGTCAGTGATTCTGGAGGTGTGCTGAGCTAGGCTTGGCTAGCTCAGCAGCTTAACGATGTAAGCTTCATCATATGTCAGTTGACTGCCTGTCCGGGACCAATGTGGTTCCTGCAAAAGCAATCGAACCTTTTTTCTCATCCTCAAATCAAAAGGAGGGAGCAGTCTTTCTCTCCTGGAAAGCTGTAATGTTATTGAGGAAAGTTCTCCCAGGCGCTGTCAGCTGAGTTCCCTTTTGTCCAGTGCACAAGCTGAAGTACGTCCACTCCTACCCATAACTGTCAAAAGCTAGGGCTTTGTCTTCTCATGACAACTCAGTCTTGCCCGTGTGTGTGTGTATCTGTGTGTGTGTGTGTATGTGTGTTGGGGCTGCAGGGGGCCTGCTTTTTTTGTGCAAGTGACAGGGTCACCCTTAAATCAAAGCAATGTTACCCAAGAGAAAAGAGGAGGCAAAAGCCGCAGAACTGGCCAACTAACAGGGATTTCCACATACTTTCTCGAATCTTTCATGAAACAGAATGCCTGCATTAAAAATCAAATACACAAAAGTGAATCAAGTGAATTTTCAATTCATGGCCATGAGTTAACTTCATGTCAGACTGTAAGTTTCTAAAACAGAATGCATGTATTTTCCCTGGAATGTTGCAAAGGATTTTATTTTGATTGTTTTTGTTTTTTTTAATACAACTTGGAGAGTTGAAAATTGTGTACATGCATTCTGGATGAGAGCATGGTAAACACGAAATTATGGTACATTGTACAAATAAATAAAAAACTTTACATCTCCAGCATAATTATATTATTATTATTATTATTATTATTATTATTATTATTATTATTATTATTATTATATTAAATCAACATATATCTTCCTTGCCAAGTAGGTCACATGTCCTCATCTGTGTTTCTTACCAACCTGTTTGTTTTTGGAACTGTCTGAGAAATGACTGATTCTTTGGCCAGTTACTCTTTTAAAGAATGACTTGGTTTTAGTTCTGTCCAAATGAAAAACCTAGGTTTTATGATGTTTATGAAGAAGTTCCTTGGGCTTAGTAATTTCAAATTTATTGAATATAGTCAAACCTAGCATAAAAAAATGTTATATATCCACAGAGTTCTGAAAATTTTAGGAAATAATTTTCTTAAATCACATGATATTTTGATAATTTCATGGAGATCACAATATGTTATTTTTTAAATTATCAGTGTTACCAGTATGATCAGTAGGCTCAGCTAGCAATCAATCAAGACACAGACATTTGTTATATTTTAAAATAACCTTAGTTAACCTGGGGCAGAGCAGATATCAATCCTCTAAACTATTTCCCATAGAGGAGCAGGCATGGGATCCCTGTCTCAATCCCATGCCATCTGTTTCCAATAACGTCTATCAAGATACATCCCATACATAATCTCAAATACTTGCTAATGTTCTTTATCTGGGCCGAATTCTCCACCTATCCCAGCCATGTGTTTCTCTTCCATCTAACCCTTAGTGGCCTTCTCCTCCTCCCTCCTCTGGTGTCTCTCTCCTCTTCTTTCTCAGGGCAGTCTTTCTTCTTCCCAGGATTCCTCTCTCTCTAAGCCCCACCTATCTCCTTTGCCCCGCCCAGATGGGATGGCTTTTTATTAATCAAAAGGTGGGTCACAGAGACAGCAATTAGCATCAAAATACATCAGAGCATCCCCCAACAGCAATGTATTGTGCTCATGGTCACTTTATTATATCTGGCATCCTTTTTCCACACTTATTACATCTCTTCTTTCCAAATGGTGTCCTCTTATGTCCATGCCTTGTGTACACTGAATGGCTTGTGTTAGGGCTTTTTATATGACCATGGCTATCTGCTGGATTGTGGGTGACTGACCAGAGGTTTCACCTTTGAAGAAAATGCCTCACACATTGGTGGCAGCCATTACGTGGGCAAGTCTGATTCAGACTGGGTATCCATGGGGCATTTTACAAACATCATGTTTCCCCTTAAAACATAGAAAACACTATTTATCCTTCTAACCTGACTCAAGAGAAGTTAGGCACAGTTTGTGTGTGTGTGTGTGTGTGTGTGTGTGTGTGTGTGTGTGTGTGTGTGTGTGCTTTATTTAAATAGATGTTCATAAACATGCCCACTTTACAATTAAAATACATTTTTAAACTTTAACTTAGCTTCAACATTTTAATGTTTGGAGAAATTTTTGTAAGCTGCTTGCCATTGTTTGGGGGAAAAGGAGAAAGAATGTGTAAGTATGAAGGTGTGAGTGTTATCACAGATCACTCAGTAATTTTTTCCCTGAATGTATATGTGTTTTGGAAATCATTTGAGGTTATGTGCAATAACTGCAAAATTTATGATATGAGAGGTAAGACAGGGAAAGAAGTACCAGTGGTACTTATTTTAAGAGGAATATGTGTTGTAGTTTGCAGACAGATGGGAAATGTAAATATGATGGGAATTGATGGGAAGATGGAATATGTGAAAGTACAAATAATAATAAACTGAGTTCATACTCTGCTGTATGTTACACACACATACACACACACACACACACACACACACACACACACACACAGAGGTACCTTTTAACATTTTGTCTTCTGGACTTGGAACATCAGTCGTCTCATTCCTACCCAATAGTTTTCACCAGGCCCGGAATGTGCAAGAACAATAAGAAAAGAGAAGGCTGGGGTTAGTCTCTCTCTCTTAGTTTTAAAGTAGATTTTGTTATGGAGATTGGCTGTCTCCTTAGTTTACCTTCACTGCGCCACAAGAGCATGTCATAATTCTGGTGCAAATACTTTATTTCTGGGCTCCATGCCTAGAGCGGTTTCCACCAGAGCCACCACCTCTGAACTGAGCCCCCTGCCTCCAAGGGAACTGGTTATGAGTCAAATGTAAGATGATAATTAGTCGCTCCATCTGTGTTTAGGATCAGAAACAGATGCTCTCCCCTTTTGCTTTAATGGAAAGTGTGTTTGAAAGCAGCAGCATTGTGAAATAGAGTTTTAAGCAAACCCACACATTAGTGGACACTCTTGTATACTGCATGTCAGAGGAGTAGAGTATGTTTTCTATGCATCTACTTGGCCTTTTCTCATCTCAACCTGTGTAGTAGCTTCCACTTCAGGAAGATAATTCTGATTAGTGGCATGAACCTAAGGTTTGAAAAGCTTCTACAATTTCTCCTAGGTTGTACAATGTTTAATGCTATTTAATAGACCAAAATCTCACTAAAACTAAAGACTCCATTACAGAACATGTTACGTTATAAATACTATAGAAAGGAGAAGTTATGTAATTTAATAATTATTTTCTCCAAACTTTTAATGCATTTCTCTAAAGAGAAATTTAAACTTATATGTATATATAAAGTTTCTCATGAATATACATACATATATACATACATACAGATATTCTTGTATATATACAAGTTTTAGACTATGCTTCAGAAGACTTTATTCCATCTGGAGTCTCCTTCTTTGAAGTCATTGTTGACTCAGTCACCATCACCACATTTTACCATCCATTAGGGTCTATGTTTGCAATACGCCATTTCTGAAGAAAGATTCCCAATTTCCCCAGGATTTTATTTCAATCACTTGATACATTCTAAAAAAGTTGATTCTGATGATTTATTGATTTTACTAAAGTGTGACTGTGGGTGAATTTCAGAAGGCAGTTAGGACTCATATCTTGGTTGAACTGATATAAAATGTTGGCCTTGGTGTGATCCGCTCATGTGAGAAGGGATGTCCACAGTTCTCACATATGTAGTCTAGGGCAACTGGAACCATTCTGCTATGTTGGACATAAATAACTAAACTGTGCATCCTGGTTTCAGACACACCGAAGTGTGTAAAGGAATGTGCCAGCCATTGAAGGAAAGAAACTTTACTGTTGCACATAGCTTCCTTTATAAAACACAAATATACGATTCTGATAGTTAAAAGTTATTTTTATTAATCTCCAAACATTTAGTTAAGAAATTATGGCAAATCTCAGAGGAAATTTGATTAGATGTAATTCTATCCGTTTTCATTCTCATCCCTCATTGTGTGGAGCAGAAAATGGAGCAAGTTTTCCACTAGCATGAAAAAGGAACTGGGCCCAGAATCAGGAGAGCCACACGTGAAAAGCAGTCTCCAATAACTGTTATGCAATATTATCTTAATATGCCTGGGCCTGGGTAGCAATGTTTAAAATGCTCATATATTGATAGGAGCTTCTGTATTTTTCCATGGATGTTTGTGTGGGATTGCACATGTAGAAACTAAGATCCAGACAGGGACCCAGGAGAGGAAAAACAAGTAGAAGAGAGGTGGGCCAGAGAACAGCTGTGGTCTATGGCAAAAGAGGGAATGCCGGGGCTGGTAGGGGACATGTGGTAATGAGGGTCAGAGAAGGAAAAGGAAGGGTTAACCCAAATCAAATATGTATGAGAACATCAACTTTGCATACTAAAATACAAACAAATATGTACATAATGAAACTAATTAAAATAAGTATTTTTTTGGATTTAAAAGCCTGTTTATAATGATACTATATTATATATTTAAAGCTTATATATTATATAGGTGTAATCGTTACTTTAAATTAATAATATTAAAATAATATGTAATATGTACTACATAACTTTAGTGCTTATAACCTATTACACCTTAAAAAACTTAGAAGTCTTTTGGGGTTTTCACATACATATATTATTTTGTTTTTCTCACTTTTTTTCCAGTACTGGCGATTGAACCTAAAGTGTTGTGTTTGCTAGGCAAATGCTCTGCCACTGAGCCACAGTCCCAGCATTGTTTTGTTCTTGGAAATACTGTTAGCTATGCAGAAGGTTCCATAGAATAGAGTTAGAATTTACTTACACTTTTCCTCAGACATACCGAATTAGAAAGATCACTGAATAATCCAAATCCAAATCTAGGATGCAAAGGTGGGCAGAGGCGAGAAGAAAATGCATTTTCCATCAAGAACAAAGAAAAGTTACAAAGGAATTAACTATCACTATATATAAATGTTCTGCTTTAAAAGAGAGCAATCAGTGAAAAAGAGCAAGAGAAAATTGGCAGGTAAAAATGAAATTTCCCTTTTTAAATTTTTATCATTACCCAACCACACAGCAATGCTTTTTTAAAAAGTGAGTAAAAGGGAGCAGAGTCTCTGGTTAGATCAGTCACATTCTCCTACTTGTGGGCATATCTTGACAGTTCTTACTGTGCAATCCCACAGACAACTATGTTTCTTTTCTCTATTGTATTTGAAAATCGCCACTGCTCTTAAGTGGCCTGAAAACTGGGCACTTGCTTTCTGATGAATAACAAGCTCTCTCGAAGGGCGCCACTCTCTTCCTCCCATGGCCTCCGTCACAACAGAGGAAGTACCGATATGTCATTTGTCTTGCCAAAAAAGTGAGTTCCTTTACAGAGCACAAAGAAGAGCCCATTTCCTTTTACTTGGATTTGATATTCTTAAAGCTCCTTTAATGCAATCAAAATACTAGAAAGCAAAGGAATATGATATTACTGAAAATAAGGGGATATTTTGAATTATTATTTTTACTCTCCTAAACCTTGATGTGGGTCAATCTCTCCACATGGAGATTATCAAAGATGCTAGTTTTTAAGATAGAGAATGTTATTTAATAGTTTATAATCTCAGACACTAAATAGGGTCTTAAGATTATATTGATGTCATAAATCACTTTCTCATAACTTGGGAGAAAATCACAATGCTGGCCTCAGGAAGTCTGTAAGTCATTGTAACAATAAGTAATTAATTTCTAAAAAAATTAATAAACGTCCAATGGTCTTCCTAGCTAAAAGTCTAAAAGAGACAATTTTAAAGGTGTCATTTTTAGTTTATATGTTGCAAAATTGAGGACCAGAGAAAAAACTTGGTTAGTTTGCATAACAGTGGAACTTAAATTAAAGATACTGATCTCTGTATATAACTATTTCATGTACTAATTTTGTAAGAGACATACACCAGCACCAAATATTTACATTTTAATTGGTATAATGCATACAATTATTTGTCTAGGCAATGATTTTTAGAACTTATAGAAGGGAGTTATACTTTTAGGAAGGCCTAGGAAAGATATTACTTAAAGGACATTGTAATATACATAAAATTGAAAAGGGGCGTGTCAGAAATAACTTCAGGTGTCTACTTGAACACTTTGGAAGAAGAGATTTCCGTTGGTGTATTGGCATCATTCCAGTAATCTGTGGAAGGACCCACGGCACTGTGGGTGATACCATTCCTAGGCACATTGACCTGGGCAGTATGAGAAAGGCAGCCAACCAGTAGCCTGGGAAGCAAGGCAGCAGGAAGGCTTCCTTCATGGTCTCTCCTTAAGTCCCTGCTTCCAGGTATCTGCTTTGAGTTCCTGCCTTGGCTTCCCTGGATGATACACAGCAACTCTGTAAGCCAAATAAGGCCTGTCTTCCACAAGCCAGTTTTCTCTGCTTCTTCACAGCAACAGAAAGTGAACATCTACAAGGCAGTTGCTCACACTACAGTCTTGAATGGGTTTTCCTCCCACTTACTCTGCCCTTAGCCATTTTGAGAGAAATCCTGCAACCAAACATATATCTTCTTTTTTGTACTCCCCTGCAACACCATCATCATTCCATTAATTTTTTGATATTTTCAGATTGCTACATGTTCATAAACAAAATCTTCAATTTGCTTTGGTTGATGAAGATCTGCCTTTCAATGACCAACAATGATGCAGGTCATGTTTTAAGGAGATGTCACCCCCTTAAAGGCCCATCATTTGCAATGTCAAATGGGATACACACTTCTGGATGCCCCTCCTGACTCTGTGTCAACCCACTCTGCAAAGACAGTGGCTCATTCTGGCAGTAGGCAGCTAACATTGTCAGGAGCTGGGCGCAGAGGGAATCAGTCCAAAGCCTGTGCGCATGGTCATAATTTGCCATGAACTGGTGTATTATGGTATTGCCCATCAGAGTCTCTGGGAATAGTCCAAGTACTCATTTTTCAGTGTTCTCTCCTGGTCTAGTGTGCTCTAGAGCTTCAAAGGGCCATGGACACCATAGAGCAGTGTCATTTGTGGGCATGCTGTCTTCCATACACACTGGAGAAAGCAGAGTGAGGAAGTGCTGCTGAGAGAGGCACAGCCACTGCGGAGGGGAGAGAGAGGGAGGCAGATGGAAAGAGAGGAGAGACTCTTCAAGAGACCAACATATTCATTCTTTCTCCTGCTGCTCCAAAGCTTCTAGACAGCAGCATGGCCAGATCTTCATGAATGTAAATCTAGCCAGCTCTTTATACCTGATTTAATTGACAGTTCCCGGTGAATGCTCACATGAGAAGTGAGTAACAAGCACTTAGGAAAGCTCTTCATATTCTTCTGGATGAGAAAGGAGTAAGATACTAGGAAATGGGCAAGTTATCCATCCTCTGGCCTATCCTTTGTGCATCTTCTCATGAACACTGTTTCTCACTCTCATTTCCTCACTTCTCATCCCTGTAGTTGGCAGAGGACCTCGGACATAAGGCATTATCCTCTACCTAAAACAGCATTCTAATTTAAAATACTTCATTGGATCCTTAGATTGCTGGTAAAGCCTCAGTGCAAGTGTCAGTGGCTGACACTACAGGAGAAAAAAAAAAGAAAAAGAAAAAGAAAAGAAAAGTTTGCACAAATATTTCCCTTCCTCAGGCTACAGATCGTTTAAGAAACATAGAATAGAGGCTGATGGAGGAAGGCCAGGAAGGTCAGTTTCAGCAGAAGCTATTTCCAGGGATATCAAGCTTAGGTTTAAGCCCTGTGGTTTCTAGAAGAATTGCTTCACAGACCTAGTTAGGGCCCAAAACAGAATCCCAGGGGAGGACTGGAGACTCGGAATCAGGGCATGAGAAACAAGACTGAAGGAATAAGCAGGGCTGAGCGAACACACGTTTGCTCTGCTACTCAGTGTAACTCTGTGGGCGGCACTGCTGTCAGGTGGGAAATAAAATGCAGGAGTCTATGTACTTTTCAACTTTATTGGCTCTACACTTTCTATTTGTGAAATAGAATCGATAATGCTGGCTCCATAGGGATGTTATAAAATTAAATGGAATCATGCATCGTAGCACCTTTCTTAGCATGTAAACTTTATTCCCAAGTGCTCACATTGGTACGATTACTCTCCTCATGTGTCACAGAAACATATGCTCATTTATTAATAGCCATTTATTTATGTATTTCTAGACAGGTTCTTATTATGTTGCTCCTGGTCTTGAACTCCTGGCTCAAGAGAGTCTTTTGCCTTAGTTATGTTCTGCTTCCTATGCACCAAGTCAGATATAATACTAAGCACAGTGGGGAAAGCAAAAATAAGAAAGGAGTCCAACATTGTCTGAAATTGCTGTTACTTCTCCACCTCCTCTTCCTCCTCTGCCTCCTCCACTTCCTCCTCTACCTCTTCCACTTCCTCCTCCTCCTCTTGTTCTCCTGCTTTTCCTCGAAACTCTTTAAAACCTAGTGTTTTCCCTACCCTGCTCTGTCTGATGCAAGGAAGATATGGCTGCTGTTGCTGTTTTACTTACATAGAAAGAAAGATGAAGCATTTAGAAATGATGAAATTGGCAGCTAAAAAAAAAAAAACAAAAAAAACAAAACAAAAACAAAAACAAAAAACAAAAACAAAAACATCTAAGAGCCCTGTGAGCATTAGAATGTGAAAACATTTGAGTCATAGACTTGCTAGGGAGTGAATGTTTAATAGGCGCCTTTGTAAAATCTTTAAACTAAGCCACGTCATTTTCTGTACATGCATGAATCTCTTAATTACAAAGCAACCCTTATTATGAAGAAAGTACATTTCTTCAATGTTTAGTCACACATTGAAGAAATTAAGTGTATTCTGAAGTTTTTTTTAATTTCAATTCTGATTTTGAAACTGGCATATTCTGTACCAAAAAATTGTATTAAGCTAATGTTTATGCTTGCACATAATCCCACACTTTCAAGGCAACACTTAGAATATTCAGAAGAGCTTCACAAGAGGGAGTAGTTTAATTCTGTTGTTGATTCAGAGCCATTGTTCTTGACAGTTCCAGCTCCGCTGGCATAGGCCGCATATGGTCACTTGTTTTCTCAGTGTGCAGAGTGACAACGCATTGACATTCTGCCTGTGATGGAGGCTCTACTGCTTTAGAGAGGTATCTGAGAGAAGATGGTGCTGCCTCTCGGTTGGAAAGGAAACAAGATCAGCCCTGAAGAGCCTGCAGACTGCCTTAGCCAGATTACTGTCACGTGAGGCTGTGGCAACTGACCAAGGCATCTGATAATTCCCTTATGCTCCTTAACTTTCAAACACTGGCTGTTTGTAGCAGGGCTTACCTGGAAGGAACAGTCACAAGAGACAGCTGTTTATTTCAGCCACGGCAGGAGACCTGGCCAGCACCTTCCACCATTGACATTTACAGCGTCTACTCCAGAGCCTTCAGTTTTGTGAACAGACGTTTTACGAGCCCCACATTTGCTCTGAGCTGCTGCTGTGTTGTCCACAGGTCAACTGGGCTAGTGAATGATGGCTGTGTTGAGGTCCATTAGAGGAACTTAAGTACTTCTGTAGGACATTAGTGATTTCTGTAACAAGGAGGTGGTGCCTGGCAGGGTTTAGGAAAGACGGTGGCTTTTAAAACTTAAAAGTTCTTCAGCACAGATGAACAACAGCAACAACAATCAAACAAAGGGCAGAGGGGCTCTTATCTGTTCCCAACATTTGAAAAAATGAATAAATACTTCAACTCCCATGTCATTCCATGTAAAGATACATCCCCAGAGATATTCCTAGCGACGCAGGCTTAGAGAGAATCCCTTTACAGTTCGCTGATAAGCTGGTTTTCATGGCTGTGGATAACAGAACTCATCATGGAGGCAGCCCCAGAGGGAGCCACTTACATATCTTGTCTAAGGCTTCTGCAAAGTTGACAACAAGGATCGAAATACAGAAATGATTGTGCCTTCTGAGAAAGAAGGGCAAGAAAAAATAGACATGCAAAATCTAATTGCTGCAGTTCTGAATTCTGGACCAATGGCCGTCAACTTTACTTTGCCCATGTGTAATATTTGTGAATGGTAATTGCCTGGCTGTTATCCAGAAGGTCAATGATGTTTCAGAATGTAAGATCATAGTTGGAGCAAGAGGCATTGTCTCTTTGCAGAATACTGTCAGCAGCAACTCTATGTTTTTGAAACCTGTGCCAACTTTGATTTCTTTTGTAATGTAAATGATGGGACCAAAAATAAAGATGAAGAGTAAAAATCTTTCTCTGGGCACATAAATACTCAAATGGCCTACAAACACATATACACAAAAGCACACAGCAATATATTTTGTCATCCACACATATGTGCACATGTTTACATTGATGTTTTTATTATAAACTACTAGAATCAAAGTTTCTGTAAAGACAACAGATTAGTTTGTCTTCAAGTTATAAGACATGGAAGAGAAAAATCAGTCCATGATGGGGTGGGGGTAGAAGGATAAAATAGAAAAATCATATGGGCATTGTGATTAAAACCTGTAATTTCAGCAATTGGGAAACTTTGGTTACGTACAATGTCTCAGAAACAAACAAACAAACGAAGGCACACATATTTATTAGCACATAATAATGACCAAGTGCTTGCAGTCCTAAACAAAATGACCAGCCTGGTGATTACAAATGTCTTTCTCTGGATAGAAGGCCTCAGCACTATTCTTCTGGTCATTTCACACCAAGATCACCAAGTCATAAAATAAGCAGAATTGCTATAGCTTTTCTTTGAGCAAAAAGATGTATTACTAATATCTCACCTTTGACAACATCAGCTGGTCACGCAATCAAGGGCATAAGGTCTGCGTATAATACAATTGTCTCTGTTGTCTCTTGGCATGGCACTCATTGACTTGTTTACGTGATGTTGGCAGTGCATTGTACTGACAGCTTTTGTAAGTCCCTTTATGTGCTATGGTCTTTAATGCCTTTCTGTCTCTATCATTTTAAATCTGTCTGCCTGCCTGCCTGTCTGTCTATCTCTCTATCACCTCATGCTACTTTATTTTGTTTTGGCTTATCTGTATTATATTCATCCACCCATCTATTTCCATTCGTCCTACCAAACATTGGTAATTTTATTCTAATTGTTAAAATAATACTTCTTAATCTGCACATGGGGAAAGAACCAGGGAATTAACCCAGAGAAATTTTCTCACTTTGTGGAACCTATAGGCTTTGTATCACACCCTCTGAAAAATTGTGTTGAGATGTTTTGGGAGGTTCTGACTGTGGGCAGAAGATTGACTGGGAAGCCCTAGCCAGAGTGACAATAGATAACATTCCTACTTCATAAGCAGACAATTTCCAGAGCCCCTTATACGTGGGAAGTGAATGGCTGAATGGATGGTGTACAGTAGTGATGGAGTAGAAGTGACCGTTTGCACAAAGAATGTATCTTCAAATGGTGCTATCACCACCGTACTCACCATTTTATGCAGAACCAATGAAAGTGTATTTAATTAAATTAATTAATTTTTTGTTTTTTTTCATTTTTACATATACATTTATATAATTACACATATATACAATAAACTACCTATAGCAAGAAGAACCATGACACAATCAGGAATTATATAAATGTTACATTCTTAGTGTTTTGGCTATTTGTATTTGACAGCCTTGAAGAAAACATCTTTCCTATCTTGGTGCATCTAAAATTCTGAATGTAAATCAACCTCCATCACATCTTTTCATTATCAACTTAAAACATCCATCTAGACCTAAAAACATCTTAACCTCTAAACAACTAAGTTTCATCATAAAACTAAGCTACCTGGTCTTCACCTCCATCAGAGACTTGAGAAGGAATAAACTTGATTACCTGAGTATGCCAGGAGTACAGGTTAGTAGCTTTCCAAATGAGATGACGGAGACAGTTTTCTACTTGAACAGTCACTTAATTTATTTTTAATACATAATTCTTTTTAATTATTTGAGCATTTCATAAAATATTTTTGATAATATTCACTCCTTTCACAACTCCTCCTAGATCAACCTCTTATTCCAATCTCATCCAACTTGGTGTCCTTATTTTTTAAATGACCTATCTAGTCTAATTATTACTGGATGCATACTATGGAATATATGACCATTCATGGAAGTGTGATTTACTGCCAGGGACCACATTCTTAATGAAAGCTAACTCATCCCCTCCTGGCAGCTATCAACTACCAATAGTGCCTTAGTTAAGGCTAGTGCTTCATGACTTTTCCTACGCTGAAATTTAATCTGGCTTGAGTTTGCAAAAGTTTTGTACATGCTGTCACAACTGTTGTGCATTTATATGTGAATCTGTTGTCTGAAAAACATTGTTTGTTGTAGCCATCCATAGCCTCTGGTTTTATAATATTCCACCCCTTCTTCTGGAATGATTGTGAACTCTGGAAAGAGGGGAGTTGTTAGAGATTGTGCTATTTATGGTTAAGCACTCTAAAATCTCTTACTCTTTTTATCTTGATTAATTGTGTGTCTCTGTGTTAATCAGTGTAATTAAGAAAAAAAATCAGTTGATGTTTGAGAAATGCACTAATTTACGGGTATAATGATGTCATCAGGAGTTAGTTTAATAGTACATTCCTTTAACAAAGTAAAAGTAGTATGTTGTCTCTCAGAGCTCATGGCCCATTTAGCCACACACTTTTGGCCCTAATAACAGTTCCAGATATGGATTTCATCTTGAGGTGGAAATACAAAGTGATCGGTTAGTTACTCCCATGATCTCCATGCCACTATTGCACAAGTGTGCATATATTTCCAGGAAGTTGATTATTGTAGCTTGACAGGATCATAGCTGAGTAAGACTGATGATGATTTTCCTCTCCCACACTGTGCATAGCACCTTCCAGCTTAATGAAAACTGAGCAGTAGGGATGGAGCTTCCATGTCTGTACCAGCCGAATGCCTCTGTGTTCTATGAATGAAATACATGTTGTCTTTAGCAATAGAGTCTTAATGTGAACTTCTGGAGGATAACTAAGAACAATTAAAAACTGTAATATTTAAGAGTCCACAGGAGGCCACTGGCCATCAACATCAAAAGAAGTAATGCATTCCCATCATTGAGCTTTTTGTTAGCCTCTGGTGTCTAGTAGGGCCACTGTTGCCCTGCTGTAAGGTGGCTCCATTTAAGTTCTTTTTATAAGTGTATATGCTTATGTTTTCAGAAGCTACTACAGTAGTAGATTTCATGTGGATGTTTCAAAAGGCCTGGGATTGTTATGACTCCTTGGATCCTTATCTTCCCCTCCCACCCCATTTTGTTTCATTATTTCCCTTTCCTCAATTTATGTCACTGAGTTCTTTCTTTCCTTCCTTGAAAGAAGTGCTATTGTAGTCCATTACTATTTGCATGATCTCTCAGAGTACTGCAAATGGGAAACGCATATCTAAAGATTCAAAGCTTATATCCACATGTGAGAACATATGCAATATTTGTATTTCTTTTATGTTTTTTGGGGAGAGAGTTTTAAAAAAAGTGTTTCTCTGTGTAACAGCCCTGGATGTCCTATAACTCTCATTGTAGAGCAGGCTGGCCTCAAAGTCACAAATATTTACCTGCTTCTGCCTCTTGAGTGCTTGGATTAAAGGTGTATGGCACCTTGCAATATTTGTATTTCTAATTGTGGGTTTTCTCATTTAGAATCCGATGGAGGGGAAAGAAGAAATGTGCTTAAAATCTGAGGCATAGGAAAGGGCTTTCTAAACAGGATCCTAGTAATGCCAGCACTGAAGCCATCAATTAGCAAATAGGATCACACAAGCAAAATGCAACTGCTCATCAAAGGGCACTGTATTTCAAGTAAAGGTGCAGTCTACAGAATAGGAAAACATATTTACCTGCTGCAGACACACACAAACACACATGTACACACACACACACACACACACTCCTATACACACCACCATCACCGCCACTACCAGCAACAACAATAACAACAACAACAACCCAACCCAACCCAATCCAACCAAACCAAATAAAAGAACGCCAAGCATGAACAAACAACTCAATTTAAAAAATGGGGCATGGAACTAAACAGATTTCTCAAAAGATGAAATACAAATGGCTGAGAAATATTTTTTAGATGTTCAACACCCTTAGAAACTGGGGAAAAGCAAATTAAAACTATTCTGAGATTTCATCCTACCCCAGTAAGAATGTGTAAGGTCCACAAAACAAATGGCTTCTAATGGTGGTGTGCTGTGAGGAAAGAGGAACTCTGTTCACTGCGATGGCAGTATAAACTGGTGTAGCCACTATGGAAATCACTGTGGAGCTTCCTTAAAAAGGTAGAAACAGACATGACCTTCTGAGGCACATTCCCAAAATGTTCTGTATCCTAGTACAGAGAAAGAACATGATTATCCATGTTCATTGGTGTTTTATTCATAATAGCCAGGAAAAGAAAACAGCCCAGACCATCAATGCATGAGTGGACAATAAAAATGGTCTACATTTACATAATGAGACAGTACTCAAATTTTTAGAAAAACGAAATTCAGAGGGAGATAAAAGGAGCTAGAAGCAACCACAGTGGGTGAAGTTCCTTGCTCTCCCTTCTTTTTGAGACATGTAGGAGACAAGAACAGAATGGGGCTCGGAGAGGAAAATATCACAGAGGAGACGTGGAATGACCATCCTCAGCTTGTTTTGGAGCCCTGTCTAAAGCATCTTCATTGCTCTCTTGTTTTCCTGTGTGTGAGAAACGACATGTTACACAATTGCATTTATTGGACACTGGGAGCTGAAAAGGGAAGCAGAAAACCCAGACCTTTGTGCGGGAGTGACCAGATGGTAATATTTGAAGGTTCTAGAAAGGAGACAGTCCTCAGGGAGCAGCAATAGTAATGAATTCCAGGGGTCAGAGGTACTTTCTTTATAATCTTTCTAAAATAATCTCTGCAATTGTCTAGCAGAGGGTACATGGAGGCTTCAGGTTGCCATTTATTCTCATATCTTAGATAAAAAGTAAACAAACAAATGAATACAGAAGACAAAAAGAAAGAGCCATGACCCCACTGAATGTTTTGTGATAGGCCTATCTTCTCTTTGTTTCCCCTTCATATTTAACACTAAATGTCTTATAAATAAAATAAACTGCATACTGACTTAATTTGTAAGAAAACCTCACCTTGACATCAGACTTGGAGGAACAGCACCTCTGAAATGATGAGTGTGTTAGAAGGCTTAGTGGGGTAACCCGCCTAAAAAGACAGATGATTCGAAGAATGCATGTCTGCCTTGACGAGCACCAGTCATCTCTCCTGCCATCTCATTAGGTCCAAACAGCACTGCCTATATAACAAAGAAGTAAAAATCTCCCTATTTTGCCCTTGACAAAGGAGGGCTTTTGCTGAAAGCATATGCTACTGAGTTACTGTAATTTTGTAGATTAATGTTATATCACACAGAATAGTCGGAGTCTCTGAGATGTCTTTATCTGAACAGCTCTATTCTAGAAGGCTACCTGAAACCTGACAGTGATCCAAGGAAACTAGAATTCACGATAAAGCTGAGGTGAGAACAAAGGAGGACACTGTAGGAAAACAGGAATCTTGGCTTTTGGTTTCATGAGTGTCAAACAAAGGACACTCAAAGAACTAAAACCTATGTTGGTTTCGCAAACTAGTTGTAGCTAAAGGGTGATTTCAAATGCTCGAGTTCAACATTCAACCAAATAATTATAGTAACCAGTGGTATATGGCTTAATTCTGGGCCTTCGAGCAATGCTTTCAGCAAAAGGCTTTTTTCAAATCATTTAAATCTAATGAGATGTCAGGGGGAAAGAGGGAATGATTACTTAAGGTACCTGACAGGCATTGTGTTTTTCTCTTGTCATCAATTTTTAATTCCTCAACAGTAGTTTAGCAGAAGGAAGACAAGTATTGATGTTTGTTAGAAAGAACGAGAAGAAAATGATCATGAGGTAAGGGATAGTATGCTGGATTTGAAGCTGATGGTACTGCTAGGCGCTGATAAAGATAAATTTCAACCTTGTCAATGTGGCAATGGCTTCTGAGACCACTTAAACTGCCAGAGTCTCAATATTTTTACCTCTAAAATAGGAAAAAATACATTTTCAAGTTTTATAAGGTCGTTCAAAGGACCAAAATCGAGCAAAGTCTGAAGACATATTTCATTTCTTGATGTATGTACATATTTATTCATATAATCTCATGTATCACAGGGTGGCCTTGAGCTTGCTATGTAGCCGAAGATGACCTTGAACTGTTGATCCTGCTGTCTCCACATCAACAGCGCTATGATTATGAGCATGCATCAACAAGCCAGGTTTACATAATGCTGGGGATTTAACCCAGGGCTATTCATGCTAGACATGTCTTCTAACAACTGAAATACACCTGCAACTCTTCACGGACCAAGTCCTGAAGGAATACAGGCCACTCCAGAGTGGAGGGGCCACAGAGAATGTGGGGCCAGTGTGTGACTTCCCATTCTGCTGTGATGTCAGTTTGCCCCTTGAGTCCTCAATATCCTTCTTTAAAAGGAGAGATAAGGGCAGTTCTACCTGGGGCGTTTCAGGCAATGAAGTAAAACGCATTTACTAAGCTAGGTGCAGAGCCCAACACAGAATGAGGATGTGGAGAGAACTATTTACCAAGTGAGATTATTGTGGTTAAAACCATTGCGCCTGTTCATCATTAACCCATAAACTCCAGAGAGGCACCTCAAAGCCCAGCACTGTATTTTTGCACATCGTGTCAGTTTTTCTGACTTTGGTCTTTGAAATGAAAGGACTGAAATATGTGTAGTTTGCCAATGTCAACATATAAGAATTAGATTTATTTATTTTTTCACTTGATAAAATCGATGACATGATTTGCATATATGTTGGAATAAATTTATTTGTCTATTATCTATTACATCCATCTATTATAATTGATATGTTACCCACTTATGATCTATTTATGATATATCATCTACCTATCATCTATTATCTATCATCTATCTGCATATGTCTATATCTTTTTATCTGTCATCACCAGGACGTGCTCAATTTGTTGAGAGAATGAACTTGAGAAAAATTTGTTGGTTTTTGTTCTTTAAGTTTCCCCAGATAAATACTGACTTACTTTCTCATGAAAACTGTGCTGTGTCCCAGCAGCACTGATATATGAACCATTTGAAGTGGCTCAGTTTTTTGTAACCCAGTCTTTGTTACTAGATCTTAAAACTTTAATTTTCTGTGCAATATCAAACATCTTTGTTGATATGCTTTTGTGAATTCCAGGAGACTCTTTTACACCCCTACCTTTTCTCTTCTGATTTTTTAGAATTTAAACATCAAAGTGGGATCTTTGTAAAAATGGCTGATCAAAATTTACTAAAGGAAGCTGAGGCAGTGATTCAGCAGTTAAGTATGCTTGTTTCTTGAGATGGCTAATCTTGGTTGTCAACTTGACACATGCGGGAAATAAATAGGGCATTAGGCTGGGATATTGCCTTTAGCAGATTGCTCTGTGGGTGTATCTGTAGGGAAAAATTGCTAATTGATGATGAGAGAGTCCAGCTCACTGTTAGTGGTACCATCTTCTAGGGCAGGTGACCCTGTGGTGTATAGAAAAGGCAGATGAATATGGGCCACAAAACAAGCCAGTAGCATTCCTTCATGGTCTCTGCTTCACTTCTTGCCTTGGTTTCCCTCATTGATGTACAGAAACCTGTAAGCTGAAACAAACCTTGTCTTCTCCAAAACACTTTAGGTTATACTGTGTATCATAATAAACAGCAAAAACAAAAACAAAAAACATGCTTTCCCCAAAGGTCAAGGTTTGATTCCCAGGACCCTCATAAGGTAGATCAACGTTGCCTTTAACTCCGTTTCCACAAGATCTCTTGCCACATTCTAGCTTCTGGTAACACCTGCCCTCATATTCACAGCATATCCTCATAAATACACATAAAATACATCTTTGAACATCCATTAAAGAGTGAATGTATTATTATTTTTTGTTAAGAATCAGACTGTTTGAGTCATGGGTATGTTCATATAGAGACTGCATTGCAGGTAGTTTTAGAATTTGTCACCATCGACCCAGAGGTATTTAAAGTAATGGAAAAGCTGTCTCTTGTGAAAGGAGGCATGGGAGATAGGATGACTAGGAGAAATTGACTGTGTTTTGAAGTTAGATTACTTCATTAATGTCATTAGTAGCATTTATTCTGTTAGACTCAGTACTAGACTTTGGTGACAATGATGAGTGGTATGCAAATTCTCTGCTCATGACATTTGCATTTGACTTTAGGGAAGATGGATTGTGAAGAAGCAAATAAACAATTTTCATGATATCTTTAAATATTGTAAGTTCTGTTGCGGGAGGAGGATTATTCAGGATGTAATTTGCTTGCTGTGTAAATGTAGGAACCTGAGTTTGGATCCCCAGAACTCATATAAAGCTAAATTTGCTAATGCACACCTGTAATACCTGTGTTCCTATGCTGAGGTAGGAGACAGACACAGGAGAATCCAGGAAAGCTTGCTGGGTGACTAAGCTAGTGCACGCATAGGTAAATGACCCGATGCCCATCTCAAACAAGGCAGAAGGGAAGGAATGATGCTCAAAATTGTCTTGTGACCTCCACACATGCACTATTTATACTCAGACGTAATGTATATACACACATTGTACACACATACCGCATACATACAGTGTAACGCACACATATGTGCACATCATATGCACACAAGGAGAGGGATATAGGGGTATTAGAGGGACAAAAGAGAGGGAAGGATGTGAGGATGATCTGAATGCATATAGACATGTACAAAATTGTCAAGGAATGAATTTAATTTAAAATATTTTTGAAAGACTATAGATGTTAGAGAGAAAACTGTAAAGCAACAAGAAGATACAGAGAATGTTGGGAGGAGAAGGCATTTTCAATATAGGCTCAGGAAGAAGTTGGTGGTTGGAGAAGGCCCCTGACAATGCGCAGGAGTAAGCTGCAGGTGTCAGGGACAAGCTAATCAGGTGAGGGGGAACAGTTGGTGCTAAATCCCTGCACTGAGCAAGTGTCTGAGGTCTTTGGGAATAGGCTAAGAGGTGGGTGGGGGTAGTATCCACTCCTAGGCCCCTTTCAGGCGTTTGTTTGGCTATTATCCAAAGTTAGATGATCCAAAATCTTTAAGAAAGAGCAATTCTGGCTTTTGCACTGGTAATAAAGTGTGGGGAAGTAAGATTTAGAGTGAGTAGGCCTGTTATGAGTGTGCTGCAGTTACCAAAAGGACGGATTGTCTGTCTTTTATTGAGATGTCAGAGCAGAGACAGGAAAATGTGACCAGATCCTGGTAATATTCTGAGAATAGAGCCTGTAGGATTTGCTGATGGATTGAACGTGGATCTGGAACAAATATTTGATTCCAGGATGAGGCTGAGAGTGAGGCTTTTGAATGAAAGGATGGAAGTTCTATGAAATCTAAACAGAAGGCTGAGTATGGAGCAGGTTTTAGGTTGACATCAAAGCCCCGTTTTGAATGTGCCAGCTTTGTGTGGATCTGTTGAATGTAACCAGAAATGTGTGCTAAGCAGCTGGGCAAACGGCTTTAGAATCCAGGGAAGTCAAATACATGTACTTGGTCAAGGACAGCATAAAGGAATATTAAAGCCAGAAAATTGGGTTAAGTTTCTGAGAGAGTGTAAACATGGATGGTTGTTCATGTTGCGCATTTCATCTTCCAAATTTAGAATCCATCAAGCTTATTCAAGCTCCTATGTATTTCGACCTTTCTTTCTTCATTTGTGAAAAGAATGCATCTTCATAGGATGCGATTACATAATGAAATAGTGTTTTATTCTCCTGTTCTTCAATGAGAAACCAAACTTGAGATATGACGTTACAGGGCTAAAGGAACAAGTCCTTAAACTAGATTGCACAAGTAATAATTATGATTCCTAATATTTAATAAATGAAACAGGTCTATGACAGCACATTGAAATGACAGGAGTGGCTGCCTCTTTATGTGTTTCATTGTCTACTTTTTTCTTAATGTTCATTTCTTTTCCACGCTGGATGTCTAAGCAAACCCCTTTTAAAAATCAGTTCAGAAGCACTGCCTTTGATCACAAGGCTGAAATTTACCATCTCAAACTTTGAGGTTTTGGCTAGTAAAATCCCTGTAAAACTTACATGCAAAATAGTGTATTTATTATTTACTTGGGTGTCTTTCTGGAGAATGTGGGCATCAAGATTAGATGAAAATGAGAGGTAGGTAGAGGTATAAGCAAAATGCTTTCTGTGTTCTGTAAAATACAAATGAATGTTGGGGTAGTTGAAGTACAAAGATTTCTTGACATTAAAATACTTGACCAAGTTTTCTTTAGATGTCTTATTATTTTTTTTAAAAATTTATGTAAATTTTCTTTTTATCAAAAATTTTCACTTTTTGTAATTTTTACTATCATTATATAAATAATTTATCTATTTAATAATAGATCACAAAGGTACAATTGAGCAGATAGAAAGATGCTAGGAATAAATACTATTATTCCCAATTATCTCTGTTTATCCATTTATGCTTTTTTTTCCTGACTCCCAATAGAATTTGAAATATATATCATGTGTATGTAACACAGCAGTTACCTTTTCAAAATGCTGTCATAGATATGTTTCTCAAATTAGATATTAGAAAACATAATTATTATTTGTATGGAATAGTTTAACACCTTATTGCATAAATTCTAAAATGGAATGTAGACTTACTTCTCTGATAACAATGGCCAAATATGTCTTTTCTTGAGACAAGGTTTCCAAGAGATAATAAAATAATATGTTAAAAGTATAAATTACAGGGTCTTTTGAAGAAATAACTAGTTCATGGGTTAGAAAAAGAAAATCACAGAATGAACCTGGACAGTGTACTGTTCCATAAAGCAAGGGGGTGGTCAAGTATGTCACAGACATGTAAAAAGGCCACACGTTCTATCTTGTCACCTAAACAAGGTCACATAGGAGCATAGAAGAGTAGAATGGTAGGGTATAACAAGCTTTAATCCATCAAATAGAATAGAATGAATATACAATGAGAAAAAATGGCCAATAAATTAAAATTAGGTGGCATGATCTATGTATATGTCATCCAAAATAGTGGAACTATTCATTACAAGAGGGAATGATGATCTTTACATGAGAGAAGACTTGGGTATATCAACTTCATCAAGAGGTGCCCAATGGATGCAACATGAGAATGCAACATTCCTCCAGCGCAACTCATACAAGATAGATGCTCTGGAGGAGGTTGTAATGAAACATCAGATGAACCCAAGCTAACATCTTCGAAATACACATCAAAATTAAAGTGAAGTTCTGCTGGAACAAAGAATAGTTAGAGTCAAAGACAAAGTCCATTATCTGTTTTTAGTTATGGAACTTTCTTATCATCTTTAGCATATATTCAATTATTTTATTTGTAAGGGATAGTGAATTTCTTATTAAATCAGTGCCAATATTTTTCATATATATATGCATATATATAATAGAATGTAATGCATAGAGACATTCAATATTCACTGGAAAATAGATGGTAAAGTTATATATATATCTTGTCCTCCCATATACACGCCTCTTTACATCCTGTACCAGATGATACTTTAGTCACAAAGGATTAATGTATTCCCCCATTATCACCTAAAGGCCACTGTTAATATTTGAGCCATTGATTTCAGTCAAGAGTAGAAGGACACTATATCATTCATTATAGAGCTTTTGTACCATGGAACCTTTCTGGTCCATCGTTTTAATTTCCACCACTCCTCAACCTCTGGCGATTGCTATAGTTTAACCTACTTTAAACTACCATAAAAATTTGGATTCACATAGAATGTAGCCATTTCAGACACAACTTCTTCATTTTGTAATATATTCACACTTTTCATTGAAAGTATTCATTGAAAAAAATATATATATATTATATAGCTATGTCTCTTTATTGCTTCATAGTTCATTTATGTTCAGTACTGGGTAATATTCCGTTCATACATTCCACTGTATAGTTATCTACTTGCCTGCTGAGAGATCTCAGTTGCTTCCAAATTCAAGCAGCTATGAAGGAAGCTGCTGTGAGAACACATGTGAAGTCTATATGTCACAGTGAGACTTCAGTTCCTTTTCATGACCCTGATGACTGTGACATGTCAGTCCTGCACAAAGAATACATCTTCCTTCCGAACCATCTTTCAAGGAGGCTGAGACAGTTTGCACTCCTGCCAAGTGATGCAAAGTTCTTTCTTTTCCATCTCCTCACCCACTTTTGGTGTTATCACTATTAAGAACTTTGGCTGTTATAATGGGCTTGCAGACATTAATTTCAAATGCATTTCCTTACTGATATGTAATTTATAACGTATTTTCCTGTATAGTTGCATCTACATAAATCTGCTGCCCATTTTAAATTTGAGACTTTAGTTTTCTTATTATTGAGGTTTCTTTTTGTGTGTTTTGGAAGAGTACTTAATCGGACGTGTGTCATAAATATTTTTTTCCCAGCCTATGTATTTCCATTTTTCTGAGAATTCTTTTTTAGAACAAATGTTTTTTTTTCCTATTCATGACTTATATTAATTAAAACCTTTTGCATAATTCTTTGAGAACTCCAAATGAGTGCTTGATCATATATATTTACCATCCCTCTCCCCACTCTTCCTAGATCCATATTCTTTTTCTACACTCTGTCCTTATTATTATTTTTAACCTATGGAATCCTTTTTGTGCTGCTCATGCATTCTTGGGTGCATGTCCGTTCCCAGGAGCCTTCTCAGTCTCCAGGGTCCTGGGAAGACCTTGAGCATTGGCTCCCTCTTGTTGGACTCTTCAGACATCCAGGTTCTCCATGAGGGTGGATACTGAACTAAGTCTTTCAGGTCTCTTTTACTTCCTCACTGAGGAAGAATGAAGAAGGGGACCAGGAAAAGTCCCTGACCTTTTGTGGCATTCAGTCAAGTTCGTGCTTTTCTTTGTAGTATTTTGAGATTTGTAACTACTTAGCTCTTTTTATTTGCATATTTCTTTCACTTTACTCTATTTTTCTTCATTCTTTATATAAAGGAAACTTTTTACCTGTATACTGCATGCAGATAATGATCCTTAAACAACTATTTATAATTTAAATTATTTTTTAATGTAGGAAATATAACTATCATTATAGTTACATAACTATAACTCATATACTCATGACTTGGACCCCTGTCTCATGTCTAATTACTTAGACTTTTCCTACTTTAGTGTGTGTATAGTTTGGTACTTAATAAAGGTTTTATTGAGCTAATAAATTAATTATACTTATTTAGTGTAATTTGTAGTAGGAGTTGTTTAAGTAAGAGTTAATAACATTATTTGATGAATATTAATATTTGTTCCTAATAAATTATGAACTTTGAAATAGTAAGGTTGTTTACAAGATCAGAATCTTACACATTTCAAACTTGTACAAATGCTTAAAAATTAATTAACTTATATAAAGATACAGATTAGTGGTATATTATATAAATGTCCAATACATCTATATAACAAATAATGTTTATATGAGGTAAAGTAAGCCTATGGCCTCCAACATTTATACTTTCTTTATGGATAAAAGTATTAAAATCTTTGTCTCCTCAGGGTCTACACACACACACACACACACACACACACAATCAGAATCTTTAAAAAGATGGTGGATCTTTATATTTAGAATTTTCTATCCAAAAGAAGGAGAGTATACATAGTTACATCAATTTTAAAGCTGAATTTAATAAGAAAAATCCTTAAGCAGAAAGTTGAATTTGGAGACAGTAGTGAATTATTAAGGTGAAAATCATTTATTATGGCTGACTCCTATTAGACAGCCCTTTGATCTAGTTGAATTATTCAAAACAGTCTTTCCCCAAAGCTTCACTTTGTTTCTCAAGTCCACCATATATATCAACAGCAGCCGACATCCTAGGAGTCTAGTCTTGTTAGTGAGAATTTTGGAGCGTTTCCCAGCATGCTTTTGGAGCAGTCACATGCATGTGAATTACCAAGATATACAAACTAAGAATTTGCATTTTGATCAAACACTTAGATGATTGCAATCCATGAGCCTCAAGTAAGAAACACTGATTCAGAGTAGGACAGTGTGTATTTAAATAAATGTCTCAACTGGTATACTTATTATAAAAGTTTACACAGAGTATACAATAATTTTTTTAAAGGAAAATAGTAGAATGAAAAGCATAAAGGACACTGTGAAGTTGAAGTCAACATTACTGTGTATAATCTACTTTCAGAATAGGCTACCATTTTCACCAGTAGTTGTGGACCAGGAGCTAAAGTCCTTGAATGTCCTTATTCTTTTAGGGTAAATTTTAGTAAAATGATACTGTATGAAATTATCTAAAAGGACTTTGATTGCCACACTATTTTGTAGCCATTTATCCAATTCTAAGTGTTTAAGAACTTTTCTTCCAGGTGAAAGTAAGTTCAGAATTGTCTGGGAATAGCTACAAAATACTTGCAGTTGTTGAAAAGTCCTGAGTATATAGTGCATGCTTGGAAGAAATTATTTAGTCATTTGCTCTAATGTAAAACTGAAAAGGTGGCTTGAAGTTCACCCCACAGTCGAAAATTTGTTGGTGTTCAGTTCCCTGTAACTAATATTCTACTTTCCCCGTTGGTCCCTTTGATTTCTGTCACTTCTGAAGACCAACACTGTGAGGCTTGAGGCCACTCAGGTTCCAAATTTGTGACAAGTCCCCCAGGGCTCACTGGAGGGGCAGTAAGTCCTCGCAGTTTGATTTCCTTTCAACCAGTGAAGTGTTAGGGAAGTGACAACAAAGGCTCCAACAGAAAACAGCAGTTCTGTTTTCTGACTGTCCCTCACACTCAGGGGTTGACTCTTTTATTCCACTGATTTTGTTTTGTTGAAGAATTTTAATTCCCTTCTCCATGGAATGTGGAGTATGGTTTCCCCAAGGACTCCTCAGGTACACACGCAGTATGGCCAGCATCCCCGCCCATTTCCTTTTCTTCTCCTTTCATCCCTACCGCACAACACAAACCTAGATTTCACTTTTGAAAATTCCCCTACCTTTTCAGTCTGTGATTTTCACTTTAAATATACGATGTTTTTATGTTATAAAATTTGATCCTCTCTTAATCGTACAGATAAGTCTGAAAACCTCTTGTGTTCACTGAAGCGTTATTTTGTGATATTTTATCATCAACTCAATAAAAGAAAGTCATTTTCAGAGAAAAATGTAGTAAAAAGTCTATATAATGCAGTTAATCAAGAAGAAAAGAGAACATCATTTTTAATGAGAGAGGGATAGTACAAGGAGGAAATAACAGCTTTTGGGTCAGATAGAACCACCCACGCCAAACCGGATATCTGTTTCTTATAATACCAACCAGAAGCAAACTGTCTCAGCTGTGAAAGCAACAATAAAAGCAACACACTGTCTGCATTAGCTGAACATGTGTGAAGCACTCTTAAAAATCAACCCATGCAATTGTAAGTGAATGAGCACTTGCTGACACAAAAGAAATATATAATTATGCTTTAGAATTAAAGGCAAAACAATTTTTTCATGGCCAGCCACCATTTAAACATGATAATCAAGAAAATGTACCTTAGTACTAGAAAATCCACTGTAGCTCTTTAACTCTTCTGAAGTTTTCCTGTAAAATAACACCATATCAAGTGTTCTAAAATTTCCTGCAAAGCTTCTCTATTTAGCTGTTACTTATCCAGTTTTGGCTAACTCCTGGTAGCACCCACCTTACCTCAAAGAAGATGATGAGCATCAAAGAACCTCCTTATGTAGTTGGCTTCAAATGTGGCAAACAAGCCACTGGGCAAAATGTCCTCGTTTCTGCTACAAACAGATTTCTGCCTAAAAACGGGCAAGCTTGGATGCAGACAGAGTTGACGGCCAAACTCTGCCAAGACAGGGTAAGAAAGTTCTCAATAGTTCCTGCCTCATAAATATGTCTGAAAGATATACTGGGCCAGAAGGCTGAGGATGAGGCTCCACCATTATAGAGAGTTTTGGGTGACTGTTCAGGCAACAAATTGTCTGTCATTTTTTTCATTTTGGAAGCTGCTAACCTGCACTTTTGATTTACTCATGTAATGAATTTTTATTTCTTCTCAAGTCTCTGATGGAGTTGAAGACCAGATAGTTTAGTCTTTCAATTAAGTTTAGTAGGTTAAGGGTTATGAAGTTTTTAGGTCTAGATAGTTGTTTTAAGTTGATAGAGATGAGATATGATAGATGTTGATTTACATTCCAAACTTTAGACTTACCAAGATAGGAAAGATATTTTCTTCAAGGTTGCCAAATACAAATAGCCAAAACACTATGAATGTAACATTTATATAATTCCTGATTGATTCATGAGTCTTCTTGCTGTAGGTAATTTATTGTCTATAATAATATAAATGTATATAAAAAAGAAAAATTAAAAAGAAGCTTTCTTCTAGACAAAGTAAGTTCTGGGTATGAACAGGCATTATTCTAGAATATGCTTTCCAATAGCAACTTTAAAATCTCTTGACTATTTAGAAACACACAAAAGGTGGCTACCCAGTGTGTGCTTTTGGTTTGCTCTGGGTAATGACATTATTTTTGTTTTGTTTGGGGAAATAAAGCATAGCACTTGTGAGTTCTCTGCATTTTCTACACTTACGACCTATCATTCATCACGTGGAGACTGTATTATAGGGGATAACTAGAGGGGACAGTGTTACATCTGTGGCACAGTTTATCTCTGCGCCCGGTATGTCAGTTGGTCTTCTACCCACAAACCTGTTCCCCATTCCTTTCTTTCTGTGACCAGGAGATCTGTTAGCTGCACCTTCCTGGGTTTTCTCCATAGCTGACAGATGGATGTACATGGCAGGAGAACATAGCAGAGGAGACAGAGCTTGTCTGGTGTTTCTACCCATCTTTCTTTGTCTGGATTATGATTTCCAGCAGTGACTTCCCAGTCCCAGGACCACAGACCTGGTGCGCCGTGAGTGGCCATGCTTCAGCACTTCCTGGTGCCTCCCAATCTTTTCTCTCTTGTCCTCAAAGCTAATCGCGTCTTTCATTTCATCCTCTCTAACTGACTTGGCTTCATTTTCTATTCTGTCTCTCGATGCCCAGAACTCTGAGTCATTCTTAAAAATGTCTTGAATTGGGTTCTGCCTTGTGAATGACTGGCACAGACATGGACTAACAATAAGAAGCACACATTTGATTGTTTAGATAGTCCTAAAGTCTACCTAGAAAGTATCTACACCAAGAACAATTTGTGAATTCCCTGCACTCCTCTGCTTCTGTCATCACCACAGCCAGCCACCCAGGTGCACTCCTACTCATTAGGCTGGGGCTGTTCTTCATAACATTGCCTTGAGTCTTAATTTACCATGGTGAATGCATCTTCTTATCAGCTGATTTTCTTTCAGTCTTGCCAGTAGACAGAAATCTGCCTGTATCCTGCAGAAACTAAGATTGCTGCTGTCTCCATATGTGTCTGATGACACTTGCTCTCGGCTGTCCTCTGCCACGACTTTATTTACCTGCATTCCCTGAACCGTAACTGACCTGTGTTGCTGGGTGGTGACTTGTTCCCTTTGCCCTCCTGAGATTGCCTCTTGTGACTACAGCTGCCCCTTTTAACTTTAATGACAGTCTCGCTGTCACAAATGCTGCCTTTAATCTACTGTAAATTTAGTAGTCTGTTTTAGTCTTTAGCTCACCCTTTAAACTGAGTCTCCAAATATCTGACTCCCCAGTGATTATAAAGTTCAGTATTTTGGCTTTGTTTTTAAAACTGCAGATTTAATATAAAGGAAAATGAATCCCATGGGATTCATTTGTTTTGGGTTTACAGCAGGTGTGTACGAATACACACACACACACACACACACACACACACACACACACACACACATATATATATATATATATATATATATATTTCTCTTGAGGAAATGAAAATAAGCCTTTGATCATTTGGTTATTTTGAAATAAATTTCATCTTAATGGTGTTTTCTTTCTTCCTCTGTACTGTATTCTCAAATCAAAACCCTTTTCATTTGACAATGGAGAAAATCTTATATCCTGAATATATAAATATTTTGTGCAGTAACGCTCCTATAGAATGAATCCAATTTCCTGGATAAGACTGGAATAGTGTTTAAATAAGGTGATGAAAAATTGGGTCTTTTCAGTCTTTCCCACTAAAAAATATAAGAAAAGAGTCCGGCAGAAATGAAGCAATGAACTAATGAACAGAAGCTTTCTTCTGAATGTTGCCCTAGATGCTGGGTAACACAGCAAATTCTGTATCCCAGACACCAGATGCAGCCGCCCCCCTTTTTTTAAAGCACTATGCAGTGTGCTCTTATTTTTAACCAGTGACATGCTCTCAGTGTCCTTCAATATTGCAAGTCACTCTGAAAAGTGTTTGCTTGACTTGGCTCTTATGTTTAAACCTAGAGCTGCAATATTTAAGTCACAGATGAAGTGTGGATGAGATTTGAAGAATTAAAAATGACTCATGATTTTTAAAGTGGGACTTCTGGAGGAAGCTTGAGCATATTAGAAACACTGAGGAGAGAGGAGTCATGAAGGGACAGGTGCCTTAGGACGTTCCCTTCTTCCTCCAGGGTACGGATAAGAACAGTGAAATATTCTACAAGGCCACATCTCAGTGTCTATCTGGAGGTTTTATAGAAGTCTTTCTTCTGTGGACAATTGAGTCATCTGGAACCTTTATAAGTTCTACTGTCAAAAGCCCACTTTTCATTGAGAGTCAGTTTTCTAAGTTCTCTTTGCTTGGTGGTGATTGAAAAATGGTGTGTATAAAATCCTCTTCTTGGATGTTACCATTTTGCATGAGAATAGGGAACAACCACAAAGTTTTTGTAAATAAATGTCTTTGTGGGAATCTGCTGATGACTAGGTAGCCAAGTCCATGTTTACAAGGGGGACCTGCTCTTCCTTAGAATATATGGAATTCTTTATTTCTCTCTTGACTCCTGTTTAGAAAGCCTTTGCTCAAAGCTTGAAGAATTGATTGTCAAACAAGGCAAAGGTTATTGCTGGGCTTTATTATTATATTAAAATCTGTTTTGTGGGTTCAGATGGGAGGGGAGGTGGGAAGGAAACAATGGTTATATGAACTTGTGAAATTTCATTCATGGGATAGATTGAACGAGGCATGAAGTAGATAGTAAACTGTTTAGAATAATTACTTTGAGGTAGAGAGAATGGTTTATGGTCTTGTTAGGGAAGTGCATGTCCCTGGATGGTGACCACAGAGATCCACATATATGGAAAACCCAAGGTTTACTTTGTGGTCTTAAAAACAGCATCCGTTTACTAGCAAAATTATGTGCATGAGGTATACATAAATCTCTCAAGGCTCCAGACTAGAACATGTGCCTAGAACCATCCTTCATTGATCCAAATTTAATATTCTGAAATGAACAACAAAATGTACTTTTTAAAATAGAAAGTGGAAATGTGCTTCTTTTTTTATTTTATTTTATTTATTTTTTTATTTATTTTTATTTTTTTATTAATTTATTCTTGTTACATCTCAATGTTTATCCCATCTCTTGTATCCTCCCATTCCTTCCCCCCCCCCATTTTCCCATTATTCCCCTCCCCTATGACTGTTCCTGAGGGGGATTACCTCCCCCTATATATTCTCATAGGGTATCAAGTCTCTTCTTGGCTACCTGCTGTCCTTCCTCTGATTGCCACCAGGTCTCCCCCTCCAGGGTACATGGTCAAATGTGAGGCACCATAGTACGTGAGAAAGTCATATCACACTCTCCACTCAACTGTGGAGAATATTCTGACCATTGGCTAGATTTGGGAAGGGGTTTAAAGTTTACCTCCTGTATTGTCCTTGGCTGGTGCCTTAGTTTGAGCGGGACCCCTGGGCCCAAATCTGCCTATCATATTGTTCTACTTGTAGATTTCTAGGATCCTCTGTATCCTTTTATTTTGCTATTCTCCCATGCATCTCTCATTTAGAGTCCCAATAGGATGCCTTCCCCTCTGTCCCAGTTTCCTGGTAAGTGAAGGCTTTCGTGGGACATGCCCCTTAGGCTAGTATGCAGATATAAGTGAGTATATACCATTTGATTCTTTCTGCTTCTGGGTTAACTCACTCATTATGATCATTTCTAGCTCAATCCATTTATCCACAAATTTCGGGAATTCCTTGTTTCTTTAATGTCAAAATCAAGGCATTTGCCTCAAACTGTACAAAAAGATGTGGAAATTATTTAGGAACTCAGTTCTGATTCATTTTCCCCATGTAATGATTTATATTGACTGCACCATTCAGAATATTTTGACTTCAAGGTTATTAATTATTGACATTTTAATGTCATAATAAGAGATTTTAGATATATGAAAAACTACTATATTATATAATTGTCTTAAAATGCATTGTGCAATTATTTTTTTGTAAAATTGCCCATCAATTCTCTCTTTCTTTTTCTTTTCTTTTTCTTTTTCTTTTTTTGGTTTTTTGAGGCATGTTTCTTTTGTGTAGCCTTGGCTGTCCTAGACTCACTCTGTAGACCCTGCTGGCTTTGAACTCACAGCGATCTGCTTGCCTCTGCCTCCCACGTGCTGGTATTACAGGAGTGTGCCACCTTGTCCAGCTGAATTCTTTTTCTTTTTAAATAAGCATTGTCTTCGCATAGACTCTTTTTTAATACAGTAAGTACCATTTATTGTTCTCAAGCAATAAAATGTGTACTACCCAAAAATAATCATATTTTTTTCAAAAGTGAGATTGCAGATGACTCATTTTGTAGTTTTATGCTGTGAGCTCTCAAATAGCTCCTGGAATATCTGTATTTATAGATTTAAATTTCATTTTCATTTCCATTTTCTTGTAATTTTTAGTCATTAACTTTTAACATTAGACTTGCTGCAACCATAAACATTATTTTCAAGATGATATTAAGACAATTTATCTAGTTAATATTATTGATCAGAGGGTTTTTTTTCCAGGATTTTGACAGTATTATGGGTGACAGTGTGACCTAAAATTCTTGAATTTCAGAATATTAATAACACATACTATTAGTAAAGGTTATACATTTTCCAAAGTTTGTCTGATAGAAGGTTGTATAACTTCATGAAAATATGTTTTATGTTCATACATACATATGTATCTATTGTGTGTGTGTGTGTGTGTGTTCACTTGCATGTATGTTTTGGAAATGTCTCTATTGACTAAATTTATCATCATCAGATACAGTTCATTAAAAGTGGGTATATCTTGAAGCTGGCTAATGTGTTTTTAAATTTTTATTTATTTATTTATTTTTTTTATTAATTTATTCTTGTTACATCTCAATTTTTATTTTTGATATTTTTAATTACTTTCTTCCCTTCTCTTCTCCTTCTCCAAATGCTCTCATATACCCCTTGCCACTTTCCTTCAAATTCATAGCCTTTTTTCCTAATTGTTATTTTTATTTCATGCATGTATATATGTGTATACATAATCTTTAAAAAACTTTGCATTACTAATCTTTCTAGGAGAAGCACTCCAGTATATATATTTCATTAAATTTTGTGTACTTATTTATTTTGCATGTGGGGTACCATGCGTGTATGACAGAGGCCAGAGAATAACTTGTTGGAAGTGATTCTTTTCACCCTTGAAATTGAACTCCAATTGTCTGATTTGGCAGCAGATCCTTTTTTTAGCTGAGTCACCTTACCACCCTGAGTTGATTGTTTTAAAATAGATATATAAGGTTTAAACTGATGTCAAATTTTGTTTTTTGGACTCTTATTTTAAAAGGTACTGCCACTATTATTTTGTATAAATTTATTATTATCATTTCCATTGCTTTTGAATTATTCTGAAACCTGTTTCCTTGATTTCAATTACTTTACAATGAAAGAGAAAGAAGTAAATAATGTGTATTTACAGGATATGTCATATTTGGCACTAGTTTCTATAGATTGCTGGTGCACAGCCATTACATCTTGCACTGGCTATAGTAATTCTCTTACATTTTACCTTCATATTTGGATTTTTGATATTAATTCTTAAATTTTAATACTTTTTTATTTCTTGTAAACTTGTGAATTTTGTTCCCATAGAAGCTAAAAGAGATGTAGGGAGTACTATTAAGTTTGAATGAATTTCTGGAAATTGATTTTATTATACTTTCTTAGTAGAAAGACTGCTAAGCAAGCGAACTTTCTAGCCATCTTGTACTGAAATTTGTAATGTTGTAAAAAATTAAATGTATCAAACTCCTCTGAGGTAATGAAATTTCCGAACAGGTAATTTTTTTCTACTCATACTTATTCATCGACAGCATATAATTCCGTAAATTACTTTACTGGCCACTTGACATACTTTGGTAAATTGTAAGTGATTTATGATTGCATTAACACCTTAATTTCATCATAATCTTTGCTCATTTTATTTTTGGTGATTTCTCTATATAATTTTAAGTGTAAAAATCTGCCAAAATAGTTTTTAAAATACCACACATATTGAATAAAAAGATTTCTAAACAATCTTTGTAACATTGCTAGATTCAATAGTGATAATCAAAATTTGAAAATATTATTCAGAAAATTATCACTAGGACATCTTTTTGATACCTCAATATCTGATTTTTAAGGTTATTATAATACATCCTATATTTTCTATTATTCTGTGAGTCCATTTGTAGAGGTGTATGGCTATGTATATGCATATGAGCACAAGAGGCAGCAATAGGGCTCATCAACGTGGATCAGCACTAATATACATAAAATGGAAGATAGACCTCAGACTTCTGCTCAAATTAAATGAGCCCCTGAGGTAACTTCGTGTCAGTCTGGTACACATTTATTCTGCCCTTACTCCATACACATATTTCTTTCTATTTTGACAAGGTAACTTTTGATTAATACTAGTATAAAATTACATTACTTTATAATTGATACTTTATGCTATCTTTCATATAAAACAAATTTTTATCTCTTCACTATTGCATAAAATACTTTATTTGGTGTTCTGATCATCTGCCTCAGAAATACAATGCTTAAGAAAATATTTTTAAAACCTTGGTATAGTTGATTTATTTACATTATTAAATTATATTATGTTATAATTGATACTTTATGTTATGTTCATATAAATCATAATTTTTCACTCTTCACTATTACTTAAAATACTTGTTTGGTGTTCTGATCATTGGCTTCAGAAATATAGGGCTCAAGAAAATATTTTTAAAATGTATTGGTGAAAAATATTTCTTGTATACCAATGGCTTTAATTCTAATTAGAGTTAAAATTCTATTTGTAATACAACATTGAATTTTTATTTGTTTTGTGTAATTTGTATGTGTACATGCATGTACCACAGTGTAAGCATAGAAGTCAGAACAACTTGCAGGGATTAGTTCTGCCCTTTAACCTAACAATCAATCTCAGGCTTGGAAGCAGGTGCCCTTAGCCACTGAATCATCTCAGGGGCTACCTTCTATTTATTAAATTTTAATTACTGGGTTTGAAATATCTTTTACAGAAGGTATATACCTATATCTGTGATTTATCTGTGTTTCTATCTATCTATAGCTATATCTATCTACCTACCTACTAGCCTACCTATGTATCTATTTATACTTCAAATTCTAAGAGCAATGCCCAAAACTTGACCAGACTGGATAATTTACCAGTGTTCACACAGGTGATAAATTACTGATGGAATTTGTCCAAACATGGAGAGAGCAGTGTCTGTGAGTGAGGCTTCTTGGCATCCTGTGGAGTTAGACAAACCACCTCCTTTCAATCCTAGGAATTTCATGTTGAAGACTATTATTTTCTGTGTCACTTTTCTGCTATGCTCTATTGGATCACCTGACAAGTTTTGTGCTTATGGAGAAACTTGGCAGTTTTCAGAAGAGTGGTTTCCCAGGCATGCAGCTGGTAGGAGACTAGTTGGCTCTCTCCAGACTATGCTTGCTACCTTTTAATCTCCTAAGGTTGTCTACTTCATGTTTACCCAGCCTTAGGTAAAGGGAGTTGGGAGGGGTTATTGTCCCTCTACACAAGTCAAGCTGAACAGGGTAGGAAATGATAAGGGAGGGCAGGAGGGAGTCAGCTGTCGTCTTCACGGTCATCATCACTACCTTCTGAGCTTATATGTGAGCTAAAAGACAAAGGTATTCAGGAATCAAGGAGGTTATTCTAGGAAGGGTGCACGGCATGGATCAATGACTGAAGCAAACTTGATGCACATAGTAGTGCCAGCTTTGTAGATATTACTCTAAGTTAGTGCTTCTCCACCATCCTTAATGCACTGACCCTATAATACATTTTCTCACATTGTAGTAACCACAATCTTAAAATTATTTTGTTTCTACTTCATAACTGTAATTTTATACTGTTATGAATCATAATGTAAACATCTAATATGCAGGAGAGCTATATGTGACCCCTCTGAAAGAGTTGTTTGACCCCCAAGGGGTCATGACCTAGACCTAGGTCATGAGCTAGGACCTCTGGTCTGAGAATTAGTATTTATACAGAATATGTTCACAAAATATGGGAAAGATAAATGTGGTTTGAATATAATGGATAAACAAACTGAAGAAGCAACTTAAGAGATAAGCAGGGCCAGGTAATGTAAATTCTTATAAGTATGCTTAGAGCTGTGGCTTCTTTTAAACAAACATGGAGCAGAAAAGTTCCTGAAGATGCTAAATGAGAAACAGACCTAATCTGATTTATGTTTATAAAAGTTAATTCTGGGCGCTACCGAGAGACTGAACTAAATTGCGGTAGGAAAGAGCAGGTGCGAAGGAGTTATCATGGCGCTCGTCAGAGATGAGATGGGGTGCTGCCCTGGGCGTGTGCAGTAGTAGGAGAGCCCCTCTTCAGAGATGAGATGGGATGCTGCCCTGGGCGTGTGCAGTAGTAGGAGAGCCCCTCTTCAGAGATAAGATGGGGTGCTGCCCTGGGCGTGTGCAGTAGTAGGAGAGCCTCTCGTCAGAGATGAGATGGGCGTGTGCAGCAGCAGGAGAGCAACGTTGCACACTTGGGAAGCAGATGCAGAGACACGCTTTTGTCAAATGGGTGTGGGGTGACGAGCATTCAAGGGTAATTCTAGTCGGTGGGTTAAGTCTTTAATCTCTGTCACCAAGCTAGATAAATTATCATGTACTCAAAGGGAAGACTCTTGTGTCCACGTGTTTGGAGAGTGGTGGTCATGGGTCAAGCTGAAGCAGCAAGAGTCAGCCAGTCAAAAGATGCCCGTGGGATGCTTAAACTCAAGCACTAAGGAGAGCGTTAGCATTCTTCTATGAATCAAAGTCTGAAATGCACATCTTAGAAAGGTGAAGGAATGACCCTGCCCACTGTTCCCCATGCTAAGTCTTCCGAAAGGCTGGGAATTACAGCAGAAGTTGAGAAAGAACAGTGAGTGAGAGACAGAGATGTAAGAAGAGAAACTAGAAAGTTTCTTAACATGAGTGTCAAAAGTATTTTAAGGAAGAAGGTATCAATGTGACCTCTGTGTGGGTGGACACACGATCCTTTGAATCTTTCCTTGAATATAGTCACCTGTGTATAACTTACATGTGTCTCTGTGTTAGATCAGATCCTTCTATTCATCACTTTTACATGTTGATTTTTTTCTGTTTTAAAAGCTGTAGGATGGAATGGAAATGAGTTCATTTTGGTAAAAGATTTTTGTGTTTTTTCATTCTTAGCTACACTGACAATTCTGATTCTCTGTTTCCACTTTGTTAAGAATTAAGCAATTTTTTATGTCCTCTTAGGCTCTGAAGAACAACTCTTTTTTTACCAATCTCACATATCTGGGGTAACTATCTGATTAGTCCTTCCTGATAACTTTCTAGTTTCTGATTTTGTTGTGGAAAGCAGAGATTGACAAATGGTTCGATTCTTGATCGATGAGACATTTTAATTTCTTGTTGAAATGGAAAACTAAGGAAGACATTCATGTTCACATTGCTTTATCAAATTTGAAATAACCTGCAGGAAATTAATGTCTGGTTGCACTTATGGAGGCAAAGTACAACTATTTGTATAAGTGATAAATGTAAATGAAAAATTTCTGCTATGATCTGTTATAGAAAAGCCATTTCAAGAGAATACTTCTAATAGATTTAGTGTTCTGTGTAATACTGTAATAATACTTTTTAATAAGCCAGAATCATATTTTTATTTGAAAAAGGAAATTAGAATCTGATACCAATTTATAAAGTTTTCCAGGGTTACTATATTCTTTTATTTAAAATAAAAATGTTATGAAAAGCATTTAATTTTATATCTTAGGCAAATTAAGTTGGCAATATATATATATATATATATATATATATATATATATATATATATATATATATATTGCTATTAGAATTCTTAAGTGCATATCCTACACAATACTTTTTAGGAGCAGTGCTTACCAATTAGCATATATTCAGAGACCTACTACTGTAGCTAAGCACTATTGTAATAAGAGTTGATTATATTGTGGTATACATTCTTATAAATCACTCAGGAATTTTCATGAGATACAACTATGTGTTGGAACCATAACAGTGTATTGTCTGTACCATTAGTTACTGGTAAAATACTCCTCAAATAGATGAAGGTGGACCAAGAGAAAGAAAGAAATTGTATTAATGCAATAAGTATTGCTAAAGAAGATCATTTATAACTAGTACAGCCAAGATGTAATTCAGAAGGGTGTGAACCTTAAGAGAGTTCACATCTCTACAAAAAGACCTTCTTTAGAAGCTCTGGAATAAAGGGGATGGCAAAATAACTCAATAGTTAGAGGCACTTGCAGCCAAGCCAGATGACCAGGAGCCAATGTGGGTGGAAGGTGTGAACTCATTCCCTCAAGTCATCCTCTAACTTCTTCATGGCAAGCAGACAGACACATAAACACTCACACATACACAAATTCCTTTTTGCTCTCTCTATCCAAGAATTTCTAGTTCTTCAGCTCAGATAAAAGTTCAGCCTAAAAATGGATGAAGACGTTTTAACTTGTTTATAATCTATTCATCATGAATTTTTTTATTATCAAATATTTTTACATATACATTTATATTATTATACATATATACAATGAACTACTTACAACAAGAGGAATCATGAAACAGTCAGGAATAATATAAATGATACATTCATAGTGGTTGGTTATTTGTATTTGGCAATGTTGAAGAAAACATCTTTCCTGTTTTGGTGTGTCTAAAATTCTAAATGTAACCACTACCATATCTTGCCATTGTCAACTTAAAACATCTATCTAGACCTAAAAACATATGAATCCCTAGACAACTAAGCTCAATTGTAAAACTAAACTATCTGGTCTTCAACTCTATTAGAGACTTGAGAAGGAATAAGCATAATTACCTGAGTGTACAGGGCGTGTAGGTTAGAAGCTTCCCAAATGAGAAGGTGTCAGAGACAGTTTACTGCCTGAACAGCCACCCAAAACTCTCTATAACTTTGGAGCTCATCTTCAGCATTCTGGCCCAATATCTGACAGACATATTTGCCAGGCAGGAACTATTGAGGACTTACCTAACTTGTCTTGGCAGAGTTTGGCTTTGGACTCAGCCTACATCCAAGCTTGCTCATTTTTAGGCAGGATTCTGTCTGTGGCAGAAATAAGGACATTTTTCCCAGTGGCTTGTTTGCCACATTTGAAGCCATCTCTGTAAGAAGATTCTTTGACGCTCATGATCTTCTTTGAGGTAGACTGGGTATTGCCAGGAGTTAACCTTTCTCATTGTCAATGAATCTTTAAAATAATAAAAACATCTTTAAATGGCATATTTTGTATGTGTAGGGATGATAGGTCAAAAAGCAGATTAGTGAATCTACTCCTTAACTAAATGCATTAATTGTTACTCACAAGGATATTTTTAATTCACTGGTATAGAATTTTGTATATAGATAAAAAATAATTTTAATTTTAGATACATTGGTATAGAATTCAAGTTCAAGATTATTTTTCACACACATTATATACATTCCTACTCTAATATGCAGTACTGTACCCATACAACTCAATTATAATAAAGATTTACTTTCAATACTTTGAAAGTGCTATTGCAGGCTGTTTAGGATGAGTAAGTTGTGTAAGTTAGTTGTTCTTTGATCATATCATGGTCATATCCATTACTAGTCTATTTTTATCACAAGAATATACATCCTAGGTATAATAGATATATATGATTCTATAGAAAGATAAGAAAATTAGTTAGATATGGTCTTCAAAAACGTCAGAGACATACACATGATTTTTAAGGCAAAATAAAAGAAGCTTTCTGGAAACAGAGTGTGGAATATGAGCATGGGTCCTAGTGCCCCACCTAGTGCCCCCACACAGTGAACAGCTCTCTAGGAAACTCTCTTGAACCCAGGCCTAGGTTACACTTCTCTCCACACTTCAACAGGCTTGCAAGATTTGGTTTGGTGGAGGCTTAGGTTGCATATCCCACAGCACTCCACACAAGCATAGGAAGGCCAGGATACGGCAGTCAGATGCATCTTCCATCTAACTCTGCACTTGACAACGATGAGACTTGATGTAAGGACGCCTGTCAAACAGATTGCTCTTTACAGTGTGGCTGAAATCCTTAACTCTGAATTAAAGTGTGACGCAGTGCAGTGGCAAATTCAGTGACTGTTCTTGGTGAGAACTAAGGCAACTTTCCATCCAGCTTGCTTTGGCTTCCCGGATCTTGGGGAAAGGGGGACCCCTGAAGCACTAGTTCTATCAGTTCCTCTTCCTTTGTATTTTCATTTTTGAGTATTTTTGCTAACGAGTTATCATGATGAATTTTGTATAGACCACATAAATTGTGGAGATTGTGGTGCTTTAAGTTATCCACTTATTTAGTTTCATCCAATGTAAATGTCATCTAAGCCAGTACTCTCTTTTCTGCTAATACATGCAGCATTCTTCAAGATGCATAAGAGGAGTAGACTACTAACTCAGAGTCAATGGACACTAGCACCTAACTTTAACAAATTTGTTGCTGCCTATGGTATGGCTCACCTTGCAAACACCTCAGCATCCAGAGCACACGTGGAAGATTCTGTGGCCAGTTTCTGCCTTCCTTCCTCCCTCCGGGAAAATGGCTGCAATAGTGTGTGAAGAATCTTTCCGCTTTCCTGTTGTCCTTTCTTCCCTTCATGTGTTTTTCAGGTTGCCATAAACAAGGTCCTCTAAATTTCTTATCACTAACTGTATGTTTATTCAGAAGCTTGATGCTTCGTCTGTAAGAAGCGGGCACAGGAATAGAACTTATTTTATGATATGCCTCTGCAAAATAAACCAGAGAAATGTGATGAAGTTGTGCCTTCTATATTGTCAGTGAAGAAGGACTATTTCCTATCTGTTTTTAAAAATACACTTTGACTTACAAAATTGCAACCCAATATTTTGGTAGATTAACAGAAAATGAATTATAAGATAAATTAAACAGAACATCAAGATATTTTCATATTTTGATTCTATAGTGCTATTATGTTGAATTACTTAAAATCTTTCTTTCATTTCTCTACTTACCTCATTCCAAACTGTTCAGAAATAGTTGGCTCAATGACAGTAGTCCATTATCTCCTCTTTGATTGATTTGAAGTCCCTAAAAGAGGACCCTGAACATATTAGATATTCAATAAATATTTGCATTTCCATTAAAAAACAAGCAAGGTGCCAATAATACATTTATTTTTTACCTCTCTCAACTTTTTAAGTGTCTCACACTCCAAACTGCTATTGACAAAAGATTTGAGGATTAGCTTGACCATTTCCTCCCTTTTTCTTGTCTTTGTTGCTCTTGCTAGCTTAGTTGAATGCTCATTAAAATTTAACTTATAGACTTGAAGTTCTTTCTCTTCCTTTTTTGAGCTCTTTGTTTCATCAAAGACACCCGCTTCTCTGGCCCTGTCATCTTTTTCCTCGGCTGTGCATATTACCAATGCCACTCTCTGAGTCATATAATTTGCCACCGACATGGCATTAACCTTGAGCAATGTTAACTCACTCTCTTATATCTAACTCTTTCTCCTTCAAATGATAACTACCAATTTGTGTCCCTTAGATTTATTTTACTAGAAAATGGTAACAACATTACAAATGAAATTCAAGAAGACATGTTAACTTTCCTTGGAGATTTTACCCTACTTATCTTGCTGCAAGCTATTTTACTCAGGATTCAGAGTTCTTTTCTTCTCACCTTCTCCTGGTCATCTCTTTCTCTCTTTTCAAAGCCTCAGTGAGGATTTCTTTTAGTCTGGTCATATAGAATTGTGTCATATGTCACACATAACAGGCAGGCTGTCTACCTTGTCATCATCTTATGGGGTATGCCTTTTTTCCTATAGAGGAGTGGTTCTTCCCAAAGTGTGTGCTAAAGGTTGCTGTTAAGAGTACTAGGATTGTTGTAAGTGACTTGTGTCCTCACGTTGAAGACATTTGAAGACACAAAAGGCACCACTGCAATTTCCAGGTTTTTATGTCATAAAACAAAGAATTGGTACCAGATACTGTGTATTCTAGATAGCAATGCTCTATCAGATATATATCTGGTAAGATTTTCTCTTTCTTCGTGAGCTTCCTTCTCTTTGGGCTGATTGCTTGCTTTGCTAAACAGAAGCTTTTACGTAGGCCTATAGAGACAATTGCATAGCCATGGTCATTGCTTTTTTATTCATTATAGGCAGGAAATTTCCTTCAAATGACAAATGGATATGGGAAATGTGGTACAGTACACAATGAAATTCTGATCAGATCTATAGAAAACTTATATGTGTATATATATATATATATATATATATATATATATATATATATATATATATATGTGTGTGTGTGTGTGTGTGTGTGTGTGTGTGTGTGCATGTGTGTATATATATATCATGAGAAACATACACATATATATGTAAAAATACTTGTAGAAGACAAGGTAATAAAGTCGAGAGAGGCATGTAGGTGTAGTCAGAGGATAATATATTGACATGATGTAAATATATTACATAAAAATATACATAGTATATAAAAATACATCTAAAATCTAGATTTAAAAGGAGACAGGTATAGCCTTTGTCAACATGGAAATGATCAAGAAAGTTGGGCCAACTCAAAGGTTCAACTATCTTCTGCCATGAGAGTTGTGACTTTTTACAGGTTATCTGTGTATTATCCACTACCATCCACTACCCGTCTCCATTCTGCCTGCCACCTGAAATCACTAGACTTTTCTTGTACTTCCTGTTTTTCACATGTAGCCCATGTGGGGAAGGTTTGTAGTGTTTCTCTGCCAACTGGCTGCTTTCATATATTAGATACTCTCTCTGTAACTTACCCTCTTGACACACTCAGGCATCTGTAGGTGTAACTATCTGCAATAAATCTCAATGTTTACTAAAAAGGAACTACTTTGCCAAACCATCAGTAGAACGTCATTCATTCTGCACAAGCTAAAGACAAATTAAAACAAAACAAAATATAAGTAAAAATACATTTATTTATTATTTTCTATATTTCACAAACTGTGCCTATTCCGCCTTTGAAGTCTATAGTTCACTAAGATTCAACTTTCCTTTGTATAGACAAATTAGTTATTTTTGTAATGTTATTATATTTTGCATTTGATATATTAAATTCCATATTGTAACCTTAACCATAGATTAAAAAGTTATTAGTACATAAAATATTTGGTTGAAGCTTTTCTGATAAGTAATATTCATTGTATCATCATTATCTTTATTAAGTCCACATATGGATGACTTTTCCTAGGATGGTTTCTTTGCTAACTTAATGCAAAGAGGTTTCAAAGTGTGATTTGAAGATCCCTTAAGGCTCCTGATAATGTTATCTCAGCAGTGTATCTCTGTGTGGATAGATTTTCTTCTAATACTGTGAGATGAAGAATATATGTTAATAGATTGAAGGGAAAAGCAGATATGACAATTGAACTGTCTCATATTAATCTCAGCATTAATGACACTTGTAAAAGCATAAAATAACACATCTCAAATAATTAGTTCTTGAAAACATAACTATTTTTGCATAAACATCATTTATATTATTATGCACAGGATTTTCATTATTATATAAAGATGAACTTCTTTAAGGTAGTATTACTTTATTTTTAAATATATTTTATTAATTTATTCATATTATATCTCAATTGTTATCCAATCTCTTGTATCCTCCCATTTCTCCCTTCCTCCCGTTTTCCCCTTATTCCCTTCCCCTATGACTGTGACTGAGGGGGACCTCTTCCCCCTGTACATGCTCATAGGGTATCAAATTTCTTCTTGGTAGCTTGTGATCCTTCCGCTGAGTGCCGCCAGGCCTCCCCATCCAGGGGAAATGGTCAAATATAGGGCACCAGAATTCATGTGAAAGTCAGTCCCCTACTCTCCACTCAACTGTGAAGAATGTCCTGTCCATTGCATAGATCTGGGTAGGGGTTTGAAGTTTACGGCATGTATTTTCCTTGGCTGGTGCCATAGTTTGAGAAGGACCCCTGGGCAAAGATCTGTGCAAAATAATGCTCTACTTGTAGGTTTCTAGGACCCTCTGGATCCTTGTATTTCCTCATTCTTCCTTGCTTCTCTCATTTGAAACCCCGGTATGAAGTCTTCACCTCTGTCCACTTTCCTAGTAAGTGAAGACTTTCATTGGACATGCCCCTTGGGCTAGTGTACAGATATAAGTGAGTATATACCATTTGACTCTTTCTGTTTCTGGGTTAACTCACTCATTATGATTATTTCTAGCTCAATCTATTTGTCCACAAATTTTTGCATTTCCTTGTTTTTAATAGCTGAGTAGTATTTCATAGTGTAAATGTACCGCAGTTTCTTTATCCATTCTTCTACTGAGGGACACTTAGGCTGTTTCCATGTTCTGGCTATTATGAATAAGGCTGCTATGAACATGGTTGAGCAAATGTTCTTGTTGTGTGCTGGAGCATCTTCTGGGTATATTCCAAGGAGTGGAATAGCTGGGTCTTGAGGAAGCCTTATTCCCAGTTTTCTGATACAGCGCCAGAGAGATTTCCAAAGTGGCTGTACTAGTTTGCATTCCCACCAGCAATGAAGGAGTGTTCCTCTCTCTCTCCACATCCTCACCAGCATGTGGTGTTACTTGAGTTTTTGATCTTAGCCATTCTGATGGGTGTAAGATGGAATCTCAGAGTTGTTTTGATTTGCATTTCCTTGATGACTAAGGAGGTTGAGCATTTCTTTAAGTGTTTCTCAGCCATTTGAGATTCCTCTTTTGAGAATTCTCTGTTTAGTTCTGAGCCCAGTTTCTCAATTGGGATATTTGGTTTGGTGGTGTTGAATTTCTTGAGTTCTTTATATATTTTGGATATTAGGCATTTGTCAGATATAGGGTTGGTGGAGATCTTTTCCTAGTCTGTAAGCTGTCACTTTGTTCTGTTGAAAAGTCCAGCTAGGTTCTCTGGGCCCAAACCGCATGCAGAATTCAGCTAGGAACTCTGGGCCGAAACTGTGTGCTGAGCTCAGTTAGAGTCTCAGGGCCTGGACTGTGCGCTGAGTCCAGCTAGAGTCTCTAGGGCCAAACTGCCTGTCAAGCTCAGCCAGGGACTCTGGGACCAAACTGCGCACCAAGTCCAGGCAGAGTTTCAAGGCCTGGACCACACACTGAGTCCAGTTTGGGTCTCAGGGCATGAGCCTTGTGCCGAACTGAGCTTGGGTTGCGGGGCCCAAATCTTGCACTGAGTACCCTCTCCCACAGCAGTTCCCACTGGTTACCATGCCACTCACCTCTGCCAGAGGGTTCCTAGCTCCCAACCTCAGCTGTCACTCTGGTCCAAGAACATCTGTGCTCCTCCCATGTTCAAGGGTATGCAGGTTCTCTGTATTTTGATCCTTTCACACTGTGGAGTACTCCTGCTGTAGTGGGGTGGGGAGTTTGGTGTTCCTCGTTCAGAATTCTGTGCAACACCCTGAACCATTTACTGGAGCTTCTAAACAAGGTCCACACTGCTAGCCGCCATCTTGGAGTTCTCTTAAGGTACTACTACTTTAAAAGTTAACTTTTCTTTCTGTTAAGTGCACATAGATAAATTCAAATGCAGGGAAAAATCAAAGTCTTCCATAATTTTTGAAATCTAACTAAGGGGAGAAAACAAAACAAAACAAAATTCAGATCTAGTGAATTAAGCAATGCAGTGTACTGGTCATGTTATTTCCATTTCTCATTGTTTAATTTCATGAATAATACAATAAATTCAATTTACTAAGAGCATACTGCAGACAGCATGGTATGTACGGCATCTCTATTACATTTGGTAAATTACAAATTAGCTTTCTCATTCTAAAATTTCCAGATAGAGGGATTTGATATTTATGAAGAAATATATGAATCTCTTAAGCTTTTCCAGAAGTGGAGTGATGGAGCCACATACTACTTAGTATAAATCCCTGGTGCTCCAAATATATTCAGTCATGTCTCATAAGTTCACATTCTTCACCATCTCATGTGATATTTATTGCAATTCTCTAAGTAAGGGGTTAGTTGGTATAATGGTTACTGAACAGACATGCTGAGGCGTAGTTCTAGAAGCTGTTGAAGGTTGGCTCAATTTTAGTTGACCTATTTAGATCACCTTGTCTATATTTCCTTTTGTCCTCAAATCATTTTACTTACTGGATTGCCTATTGTAGGCAGTAGAATAATATTGGCTTGGAAAATCAATAGATTTCAAAGAATAAACACAATTAATTCAACTGCACTTAAAGTCAGCTTCCTAAGCTTAATTCTCTGCTAATCCACCTGTAGATGTTTATCTTGATGTGGAAACTTTTCATCATTCCATTTTCTGATAATGTGCTTAGTCATTTCTTAACAGAGAGTGCAGATTTTCAAAGTTATCAGTGTATAATTAAGCTTTGCTCAATTGACTAACCTGCTACTGTGCTTGCAGGGTGCTCACTTTTGCAACTCAGGGAAACCCAGGAGGGGCTACAGAGGTTGCTGGCTTTTGTAGACTGAGCCACTGCTGAAGACAAAAGCAGAGGGGAAAAAAAAACCGAAATGAATAATTCATTTCACTTGCTCCTTAGAACACAGAGCAAGGAGCTTTGCCGGACAACTGAGTCATCCTGTAGCGTCAAGTGAATCTGGAGCTAGGACAGATCCAGAGTCTGGCTAGCCAAGCAGCTGGCATGGAGAAACTCCCACCCAAGGTCCAAAAGCATCAGAGCTCTTCATGGCAGGGAATTTGTAACAAAGATCATAAATAAGGTTTTAGTTAAATTTGGTCTAAAGGCTATATTTGAAAAAAATGAAAATGTCAAGCAAGCAGCTAAGAATCTCTCACTGAACACAGGGGGAAAAAAGAAGACAGAATCAATAGAAGTGAATATTTTGAAGGACAGGTGCTCTAACTTTTTTTTTTATTGTTGGCTTTTTTAATGATTTATTTATTTTTATGTGCACTGGTGTGTGGCCTGAATGTATGTCTATGGGAGGATGGCAGACCACTGAGAATTACAGTTAACAGAAAGTTGTGAGCTGGGAACTGAACTTGGGTCCTCTGGAAGAGTAGCCACTGCTCTTAACCGATGAGCCACCTCTCCAGCCCCATGCTCTAACACAGGTATTAACATTTTGAATTAGACATGAGATTTGACGCTGTACATTTTCAGAAGAAAACCACAAAGAAATAATCTCCATGATGCGACAGTTAAGCTTTGTGTGAATCCTTTTGTTAGAATGAGAGATGAGGACAGGAGTGACTTGAGATAGACCACAGATGAAGGAATGAGTGTTTTGAGTAAGAAATGGTTATACCTTCCAGAGAAGGCTGATGAAAAGTGAAGTTATGACAATGCTGGGAAACTTGAGAACAAAGCTCTGTCTTCAGGCTATCTAGCAAATGAATGTATTCCCATTTGCTGAGGAAGAATGCTATGCAGGCATTGTTTTAGGAGCTTGTACCATGGTCCTTAATAATTCAAACACAGATCACTACCCTCTGAAAAACTATAATTGAAAAGGTTATTTGATAGACTTCTGACCATCGATTAAGCACTATCAGAAACAAAAGTGCCGCTGTGTTGTGCCGCATTGTATTGGGTTGTTTCTGTCTTACTGCCTGCGGTAATTCAGCTTTGTTGACAGATTGACTAGTTGCAGAATCTGTTGGGAGTTAAACTGAACAGGTAGGTCACATGCAGAGGGGGCTGATTATATCCCCTGTACTGCACACAAAGAGAAAAAGTATAATGTGAGCCAAGGATCCATGTTCACTGCTCCATGCTTCCCGATTTGAGGCAGTGTGACCAGTTGTTCCACTCTCCTATGCTACACTGGGAAGGTGGTGGACTTGGCTTTCATACTGGGAGCCACAATAAACCTGTTCTTCCTTAAACTGTCCTTGTCAGGCATTTTGCAGCAAGAATACTTAGGAATACGTTGAGAGTGAATAACACAGGAAAGGACTTGATCTCACCTTTGAGACCTTCTTTTTCAATTAAAAAGATTTTTAAATCACTCTGCAGCCTGATACCAGGCCCCTTCTCTCCATACAATTCTGTCCCAGGATCCCTCCCCACATTTTGCCCCTTTACTTCTTTTCTGAGAAGGGAGTCCCAAGGGGTACCAACAACCCTGACACTTCAAGTCACTGTAGGACTAAGTGCATCATCTCCCACTGAGGCCAGCCAAGGCAGCCCAGCTATGGAACAAGGATTCAAAGGCAGGGAACAGAGTCAGAGTCAGCCTCTATTCCCATTGCTATGGGATGCACATGATGATTAAGCTCCACATCTGCTGCATATGTGTAGTGAGGGGGTTTAGTTCCAGCCTGAGCATGCTCCCTGGTTGGTGATTCAATCTTGGTAAGCCCCCATGAACCCGTTAGTTTACTCTGTAGGTTATCTGGTGGTGTCCTGACCCCCCTGAATCCTTCCTCTCACTCTTCCACTAACCTCCTAGACCTTCTTTTGAAATGGCTGTAACATAGGTAACTACTGATTCATAGTTGGTTAATATCCACTTATAAGTGAGTATATACCAGGCGTATCGTTCTAGATCTGGCTTAACTCACTCAGGATGATCATTTCTAGTTCCATCCATTTGCAATTTTTAAGATTTCATTGTTTTTGATAGCTGAATAATATTCCATCATGTAAATGCACCAGGGGTTCTTTATTGATTCTTCAGTTGAGGGACATCTAGGTTGTTTCCAGATGCTGGCTATTACAAATAAAGCTGCTACGAACATAGCTGAGCAAATGCCCTTGTTGTATGGTACAGTATCTTTTTGAGTATATGGCCAGAAGTAGAATCGCAGGGTCTTTAGGTAGCACTATTTTCAATTTTCTGAGAAAGTGCCAGATTGATTTCCAAAGTGCTTGTACAAGTTTGCACTTCCACCATCAATGGAGGAATATTCCCATTTCTCACATCCTTGCCAGCATGTATTGTTACTTCAGTTTTTGATCTTAGCTATTCTGTTAGGTGTAAAATGGAATATTGAGTCATTTATATTTGCATTTCTCTGATGATTAGGGATGTTGAACATTTCTTTAACTTTCTCAGCCATTTGATATTCCTCTGTTGGAAATTCTCCATTTAACTCTGTCCCCCATTTTTTAATCGGGTTATTTGGTTTTGTGGTGTTTAATTTCTTGAGTTCTTTCTATATTTTGGATATAAGCCCTTTGTCAGATGTAGGGCTGGTGAAGTTATTTTTCCAGTCCGTAGGCTGTCATTTTGTTCTGTTGACTGTATCCTTTGCCTTACAGAAGGTTTTCAGTTTCATGGCATCCCATTTATTAATTGTTGCTCTTAGAGCCCATGCTGGTATTCTGTTCAGGAAGTTGTTTCCTGTGCCAATGAGTTCAAGGTTCTTCCCCACTCTTTCTTCTAACAGATTTAGTGTGTCTGGTTTTATGTTGAGGTCTTTAATATATTTAGATTTTAGTTTTGTACCAGGTGATAAGTATGCATCTATTATCATTTTTCTACATGTAGCCACCCAGTTAGACTAGCACCATTTGTTGAAGATACTATCATTTTCCCATGGTATGGATTTGGCTTCTTTGTTGAAAATCAAGTGTCCATAGGTATGTGGGTTTATTTCTGGGTCTTTGATTCAATTCCAGTGATCAGGCAGCCTATTTCTATGCCAGTACCATGCTGTCTTTATTATTGTTGCTTTGTAATACAGCTTAGAATCTGGGATGGAGATTCCTCCAGAAGATCTTTTATTGTTTTTTTTAGCTATCCTGTGCTTTTCCATATGAAATTGAGAATTGATCTTTCAAGGTCTGTAAAGTATTGTGTAGGTATTTTGATGAGAATTGCATTTAATCTATAAATTGATTTTGCTAAGATAGCCAACTTTACTATGTTGATTCTCCTCATCCATGAGCATGGGCAATCTTTCCATCATCTGATATTGTCTTTAATTTCTTTCTTCAGAGATTTGAAGGTTTTTTTATTTTCATACAAGTCTTTCACTTGCTTGTTTAGTGTTGCACTAAGATACTTTATACTATTTGTGGCTATTGAGAATGGTGTAGTTTCCTTAATTTCTTTTTCAACCTGTTTGTCATTTGTATACAACAGGACTACTGAGTTTTTTTTTAGTTGATTTTGTATCCAACCACTTTGCTGAAGGTCTTTATCAGCTGTAGGAGTGTCTTGGTGGAGTTTTTGGGGTCACTAATATAGACTATCATATTATCTGCCAATAGTGATAATTTGACTTCTTCTTTCCTATTTATATCCCCTTGATTTCCTTAAGTTGCCTTATTGCTCTAGCTAGAGCTTTAAGTACTATGTTGAAGAGATACAGAAATAGTGGACAGCCTTGTCTTATCCCCGATTTAAGAAGAATTGTAATTAAGTTTTTCTCCATTTATTTTCATGTTATCTATAGACTTGCTGTATATTGCCTTTACTATCTTTAGGTATCTGCCTTGTATCCCTGATTTATCCAAGAACTTAAACATGAATGAGAGTTGGATTCTGTCAAATGCGTTTTCAGCATCTGAGGCGATGATCATGTGTTTTTTTGTTTCATTTTGTTTATATGATGGATTACATTGTTTGATTTCTGTATATTGAAATACTCCTGCATGCCTGGGAAGCCTACTTCATCATGATGAATAATATTTTTGAAGTTTTCTTGGATTTGGTTTGGGAGTATTTTATTGAGTATTTTTGCATCTTATTTCATAAGAGAAATTCTCTTTCTTTGTTGGGTCTTTGTGTAGCTTAGGTATCAAGGTGACTGTGGCCTTCATAGAAGGAGTTTGGTTATGTTCCTTCTGATTCTATTTTGTGGAATAGTTTGAAGAGAATTGGTATTAGGTCTTCTTTGATGGTTTGGTAGAATTCTGTGCTGAATCCATCTTACCCTGGGCTTTTTTTGAATAGGAGATTTTGATGACTGCTTCTATTTGCTTAGGAGATATAAAACTATTTATTATTTTTACATGATCTTCATTCAATTCTTGTAGTTAATATATATCAAAACATTGTCCATTTCATGTAGATTTTCAAATTTTGTGGCATATAGGCCTTTGAAATAAGACCTAATGATTCTTTCAACTTCCTTGTTATCTGTCATTATCTCTTCCTTTTCATTTCTGATTTTGTTGATTTGATACTCTGCCTTTTAGTTAGTTTTGCTAAAGGTTTGCCTATCTTGTTGATTTTCTCAAAGAAGGAGTTCTTGATTTCAGTGAATTATTCTCTTTGTTTCTAATTAATTGATTTCTGCCCTGAGTTTGATGATTTCCAATGATCTACTCCTCTTGGGTGTGTCTGTTTATTTTTGTTCTAGAGCTTTCAGGTATGCTGTTAAGTTGCTAGTATGGGATCTCTCCACTTTCTTTATAATGGCACTTAACATTATGAACTTTACTCTTAGCACTGCTTTCATTGTGTCCCATAAGTTGAGGTATGTTGTGCCTTCATTATCACTGGATTATAGGAAGCTTTTAATTTCTTTTTATATTCCATTACTTATACAGTGGTCATTGAGTAAGAAGTTGTACAGTTTCCATGAGCTTGTAAGCTTTCTGTTCTTTCTGTTTTTGAGTTCCAGCTTTAATCCATGGTGGTCTGATAAGATGCAAGGCAATATTTCAATCTTCTTATATCTGTTGAGGTTTGCTTTGTGTCCAAGTATATGGTTAATTTTTGAGAAGTTTCCCTGAGGTCCTGAGAAGAATGTATATTCTTTTGTGTTTGGATGGAATGTTCTGTAGATATTGGTTAGGTCCATTTGATTTATGATGCCTATTAGTTTCATTATTTCTCCATTTAGTTTCTGTCTTGATGATCTGTCTATTGGGGAGAGTGGGGTGTTGAAGTCTCCTACTATTAATGTGTGATTTAAGGTTTAGTAATGTTTCTTTTACAAATGTGGGTCCTCCTGTATTTGGGGCATAGATATTCAAAATTGAGATGTCTTCTTGGTGTATTTTTCCTTTGATGAGTATGAAGTGTCCTTCCCCAACTCTTTGGATTAGTTTTGGTTGAAAGTCTGTTTTATTAGATACTAGAATGGCTACTCCAGCTTGTTTCCTGCATCCATTTTCTTGGAATACCATTTTCCAGCCCTTTACTCTAAGGTAATGTGTATCTTTATTGCTGATGTGTGTTTCTTGTATGCAGCAGAATGATGGGTCCTGTTTTTTTACATCCTCTCTGTTAGCCTATGACATTTTACTGGGGAGTTGAGGTCATTCATGTTGAGATATATTAATGACCAGTTAGTTTCTACTTTTTAATGTTGGTAGGTAGTGGTAGTGTGTGTGTGTGTATGTGTGTGTGCGCACGCGCACATGCGTGTGCTTCCTTTCTTTTGATTTTGTGGGTGTGGGGTTATTTATTTTCTTAATAAAATTCCTCTTCTTTGTTGGAGTTTTCCTTCTAGTGTCTTTTGTAAGGCTGGATTTATGGCTAGCTACTGCTTAAACTTGGTTTCCTCATGGGATATCTTGTTTTCTCCATCTATTATGATTGAAAGTTTTGCTGGTTATAGTAGTCTGGGCTGGCATCTGTGGTCTTTTCATGACTGCATGTTAACTGTCCAGGCCCTTGTGGCTTTCTTAATCTGTTAAGACGTCAGGTATAATTCTGATAGGTTTGCCTTCATATGTGCCTTGGCCTTTTTCTCTTGCAGCTTTTAATATTCTGTCTTTGTTCTGTATATCTAGTGTTTTGATTATTATGAGGCAGGAGGATTTTCTTTTCTGATCCAATGTATTTGGAGTTCTGTAAGCTTCTTGTATATTTCTTTCTTTAGGTTAGGGAAGTCTTCTTTTATGATTTTGTTGAAAATATTTTCTGGCCTTGCAGCTGAGTGTCTTCTTTTTCTTCTATCCATAAGATTCTTAGGTTTGGTCATCTCATAGTGCCCCAGATTTCTTGGATGTTCTGTATCAGGACTTTTTAGATTTAACATTTTCTTTGCCTTATGTATCAATTTCATCAGTCATATATTCTATCCTTGATATTCTTTCTTCCACCTCTTGAATTCTGTTGGTAATGCTTGTGCCTATAGATCCTGTCCTCTTCTCTAGGTTTTCCATTTCCAGGATTATCTTAGATTGTATTTTTTTATTGCTTCTATCACCATTTTTAGGTCTTGAAACATTTTATTCATTTCCTTCTCCTGTTTGATTGTAGTTTCCTGTCTTTTACTAAGTTCTTTAAGAGTTTTGTTTAATTCTTTCGTCTCTTTCTTTGTGTGTTCCTGTTCTAGTTTCAGGGATTTATTTTCCTCCTTTAAAGCTTCTATCATTTTCATAACCTCTGATTTGAAATCTTTGTACTGTGCAACTGATGTGGTATTATCTCTTGATTTTGTTGTTGTGGTGAGACTGTTGTTTTCTGATGGTATTGAATGGTGCTGGGAGTTGTTGCTTGTGCTCTTACACTGCCCTTTTCCCAATGTGATGTCTTTGATGTTAGCAGGTTTTGTGGTCTTTGATGGTCAGTTGGTTTGGGAGTACTCCTTTTTATTTGGTTCACTGACTCTGCTGGCTTCCTGGTAGGCCAGGATGCTGGGGAATGTGCAGACAATTATTAAAGCTGAGAGCTGCTCCAGTATACATTCCTAGATCCTCTGGGCAGAGGACAATGGTCCTTTGGTTCTGTGCCAGCCCAACTCACTTCTGCTGAGATCCCTGTCTTTGTTGGCTCCCTGTTTGTCAACCAAGTATAGCAGGAAACTGGGGAGCAGGCAGAACTATACCAAGCAGCAAGCTACTCCTGTGGGCCTGCTTGCCTGCTAGGTGCAGAGGAAAATGAGTGATGCTGTTGGTATTTTTGTTTTTTGCCATGTAGGGCTCTCTCTGAGTCAGCTAGGCATGTGGGTAGTCTAGAAGTAGGCACCTAGTGCCTGCTGTCTCTGAACCCAGGTGGTCACAAGTCACCCAGCACCTAGGTTTGTGGCACTAGACATTGGAGTGTGTGTGCCAGGCACCCATCCCTGTAGAGACCTGGGACTTTTCAGTGAATTACTCAGGTGGCCTGAGGCCAGATCCAGCCATGCTTCACCCCATTTGGACCCTTTTCCCCTGGAAGTCACCAGCACTGGTGTTTTGTGGTTCTCAGATCAGGCCTTAGGTTGCTGTAAAGTCACTGCTGTCCTGCTTATCAAACAAGGTATGTGTTCAGTGCTTCCATCTCGGATCTTCTTCTTGTATATTTTGAGGTTAAAAATAATATGTTAACATTATTTAACATTTTGAAAGTAGACACATAAAGAGAAAAATTAGAACCTATATTTCTAATCTCAGTCATCTAGAGATAGAAAGTTAGTGTATTGATTTATCCTCCTTCTCTCCTTCCTCCCTCCCTCCTTCCTTTACTTCCTCCCTCCCTTCTATTCTTTTTCACACTTTGCTCTTTCCTACCCCTGCAAGTCCCTTCCTTCTCTGTTTTCTATTTTATTCTTTTTTTCCTGTGTATTTCCAAAAGTTGAAATATTTTTACCTAATCTATGTGACATAAACTCACTCAGCATTCCCCACATCACTAAATATCTTTGAATGCTTAATTTCAATGGATGCTAAATACTTCATCAAATGTGTATAATAAATAGTTGAAAAACATAATTAATGATTTAGATTAGGTTTCTTTTTGTAACTGTGACATGCTGCAGGGAACAACTTTACTTGTGCTTCATGGCAGTTCTCACTGTGAACTAAAACTGGAATGAAGCACAATGTGGGCTTAGCTTTGTAAACTTATAGCACCACTGATGAAACTTTGATTCATATTGTTCAAAGCTGGCTTTCAGAAAGATTGTGAGAATGCATATGTTTCCTATCAATGTATAGAGTGTCTATCCTTGTTTGGCCATCAACAGAAACTGCCACCTTTCACACTGCTTTCAAACAGTGCACTGCATGACATGGTCCAACCATTGCCATGCCACTATGTGACATAAATGAGATGACTGCAAAAATCATGTAGAATAATCTGAGGTATCAAATCAGAGCTTGGCAAATAGCTCTATACAGGTCACCATCATGACTTGACATATTAAGAGTTATTTCTTAATGTAGTCAACAAGGATTTTTGCTTAATGTCCTCTTTAAGATACCAAACCCACTGTTGCTGCTCTTCCTCCTTTTTTGGTGTTTCTCTCTCTCTCTCTCTCTCTCTCTCTCTCTCTCTCTCTCTCTCTTTCTCCTCTCTGTGTGTGTGAGTGTGTGTGTTGCATGCACACACATATACATAATCCATGTGTGGTCCTGCAGTTGATAGTGGCTATGTTCAACTACCACTCGGCTTTTCTTACTGAGACAAGTGAAATAGAACCCACAGATTGGGGCTATCTTCACTAGACAACTCACCTGAGGAAGCCCCACAGCTCTGCGTCCTGAATGTTAGGATTATAGGAAGCCACCTTATATGAATTCTGAGGATATGAACTCTGTACTTTATGCTTGGTTGACTAGTTCTTTATCTACCAAGTCCCCTCCTCAGCCCCAGATACTCAATCTTTCTATCACTTGCTACTTAAAAATTCTCCATTCAGAGCTCATTTCCAGATAATAGAGACCACAGGCAATCTTTGCTATGGCTTTTAAAGAATACTTTAAAATAATTTGTTATTTTTTGAGATTATAATGAAATAAATTTCCCTTCCTTTTCCTCCATCCAAACCCTTCCATATACAATTTCTTTCTGTCTTTCAAATTCATGGACTTTTTAAAAACATTGTTTCTTGTACTCATATGTTTTTAGGGCTAATCATTTGGTATTGGATAACCAATTTCCCTGGGAAAGACTTTTTCCCACTCTCAGCATTCTGTACTTGCCCTTAGGTAGGTCTTTGTGTAGGGCTGAAAAAACATGGGCTTTCCTCCATGTTTAGTATTTCCTGTCAATGAAAATTATGGGCATAGATTCTGATTCTGATTATTATTATTATTATTATTATTATTATTATTATTATTATTATTATTATTATTATTATTAAATTTGAGACATGGTTTCATGTATCACAGGCTTGTGTGCCACTTCATATGGAGCTAACAATGGCCTTCAACTTGTGAGCCTCCTGTCTGTGCTTCTGTTTTCTTGTCCACAGATCTCTGCCACCATATCTAGCATCATGTGGCGCTGCAGCTTGAGCCTTGGGCTTTGTGTATTCTGCACTAACACTCTGTCAAATGAGCTTCAGTCATGAGATGACTGAAACCAATACGGGCTGATTCTGACACAAAAGTGTATATGCTTTTTCTTAAAGAGTATAAAGCAGTCACCACTATTCCGATTGGTTGTATCATCTTTTGTTGCTTGGCAAACAGTGTCCCATTGCTTCATGATTTCATACTTACTAGGTGGTAGTTTAAAAGTACCATGAGATAAGATCATGAGTCTTATTTATCTTTGCTTTTCAGTACTTGAGATAACATCTGGCCCCTAGTAACTCAACCACGGATGGCTGTGTCAATTGACAAATAGCACAAATAAATGACTTTTGATCTGCTTTTTTTTTTTTTTTTGAAAAAAAAAACTTTTTATTTCTTTTTGTAGCTTTACTCATGTGGTCACATGTTCTTACCATATGTCTTTCTTTTATCATTCATCATAATCTTTGAATCCCTTAGAGTCTTCAGAAATAGGTGATCTAAAAGAGAACATTGATTAAGTTTAGAAATGCCATTAACATCCTTTTATGTACAAGTGGTTACTTTCAGAGCCACTGCTTTATTATGTGAAACTGAAGCCATTAAATAAATAAATCTGAATAAAAGCTGTGTATTTATAAATTAATGTGGTTGATTCTCTGATGCCTAAAATACCAGTTGTGCACTGTCTTTCTGTGTTGAATAATTTCTTTCCTTCAGCAAATGCACTACATATTTATAGTCAATTTCTCATATTTTATGTTCTTAGGGCAGTGTCTTTATGTGGGATATCAAGATTTCACCCATATCATTAAGAAAAAAAAGTACAACACAGCTATAATGAATTGAGTTTACTTAATTCAATTCATATTATGACTTAAACAACTGGAAATAAAAGTCTGTTCTAAATGCAATCCATTCAAATTGAATGGAAGTCCAGTGAATATTTGGGAAACACAGTTTGTATTGTGTTGTGGAGGGACTGCTGTGTGACTGGGATTTGAGAAGAAAGGATCCTTCTGGGTCTACCTTGTCTGGACAGAAAGTCTTCAGGTGAATAGTAAACTTTATTATCTTGTTTGACCTCATCTTAAACCATTTCTGATTAGGTGGGGACAAATATTCAGAAGAAATAAAAAGACCAGCAAAGCTTACAGAACTTAACACTTAAAATGACATACTATATTACAAATATTTCTTTTCTAGTCGTTGTTTATGTATGTTTTACTAAAAACAAGCAATAATTTATTCTCAAATGATTTGTTATTATTGAGTCTCTTCAAAGGGAACAGTCTTGTGACTTTTCAGTTAGACCTGCAGCTATGGACAGGAACGCAAACAGAGCAGTGCTGCCATGAACTATGTGGCTTTAATACTCACCTGAGATCATCACCTTCTTTATTTTCTTTTTCCTTTTTAAGCATTCTTGAGATTATAATATAATTACATTTCTCCATTCATTATCCCCTCTCTAGACCCTTCTCTTCTCTCTTAACCCTGTCTCTAGACCACTCTGCTTATAATGTATGGCTGTAGAAGGATATTGCTATGAAAGAACACCATGGTTATGGAAACTTTTATAAAGGAAAATGCTTAACTGGGGCTGGCTTACAAGATCAAAGGTTTAGTCCATTATCATCATGGCAGGAAGCATAGTGGTGTACAGTCAGACATAGTGCTGGAGAAGGAGCTGAGAGTTCCACATCAGGTTTGGCAGGCCACAGAAAAAGACCGCCACACTGGATCTCCTTTGAGCATCTGAGACCTCAAAGCCTGCCCTCAGTGACACACATCCTCCAACAAGTCTATAACTACTCCAAGGCCACACCTCCTAATAGTGGTACTCCCTATGGACATTTTACTTGATAGGCTACAGTCTCTGAGGGAGGCACTGTTCCTTTCATTGTAGAGTAACTACTTTTAAACCCTTTAATATATATGTATATTTTAGGAGTCTTTTTAAAGGAATCTGTTCCCATGTGTCATTTTAAATTCTTTAGTGTTACTTGTCCCTCCCAAGCTACCTCTTCTAGGCTGTCCAACCCACACCATTTAACCCTTGTTGTTCATTTAACCCTAATTATTCTCATTTCACCCTTCACATCACCTGCATTTTATCCTCCTTCCAATGAAGTCTCCCTGGTAGCTCCTTACTACCTTCTTGTTCTCTGGGTATTCTAATTTAATCACACATTTATCCACACAAAAGAGTGAACATACAGCATTATCTTCCAGGACTAGGTTGCTTCACTCAGAATGGTAGTTTCTAGTTCCATCGAAATATCTGCAAATCTCTTGTTGTTGTTTTTTTATTTAAAGCTAAGTAATATTCGTTTACGTGTATGAACCACATTTTCTTTACATATTCTTCTCTTCATGGGTATCAAGGCTGTTCTCATTCTCTGGCTATGTATGTTATAGCAGAGTCGTTTTGGTATGTTCCTAGTAATAATGCAGTTGGTTCACCTGGTAGGTCTATTTTTATTTATTTTTAGAGTTCTCTGTACTGATTTCTATGATGGCTGCTCTAGTTTAAACTCTCAACAGCAATGAATAAGGTAAATAAGGGGTCCTCTTTCCCCACATCTTTGCAAACTTTTGTAATCATTTGTTTTCTTTATCTTAGCCATTCTCAGTGGGTGAAATGGAACCTCATAGTGCTATTAATTTCCATTTCTCTGTTAGCTAAGACTGTTGAATATCTTAAAAATATTTATTTATTTGCATTCGTTCTTTGAGAGTGGCCTATCAATTTCATGATTCCATGCTAAGGGAACTGCATATTTCTTTTTAGGGCACTCACCACATTCCATATTCCCAAGGGCTTCGTTGGTTGCCTACATGAGTCTTCAACTCCATCTTGAAGTGATTTCCTGTGCTTACAACTGTATTTCTGGGTGTTTCTTCCTCTCTGTGTATTTAGTTTTTTTCCCCTCCTTCTTAAATATTTACATGACCCAACTTAAATGAATATTTGAAAATTTTACATTGGACTTAATTGTGTTAGGGTGCATACATATTAATATTAATTATTAATAAATTTTATTATTGGGAAATATAAATAATAAACATATGATAGACATAAATTATTAAATGCTGACACTGTTATCAAATTAAATGTGATAACACTTCTAAGTGCCTAAGATCTGTTGGAGATAGCAAGCACAAGTCCAGATATCAACTATGATTTTTTAAATAGTCAGTTCAGTATAATTATATGCCAAATATGTGCATGGCTATACTGGTAGCCAGCAAGTCCTGTAAATCTTCCCGTCACAGTGTTAAGTTACAGGGTCACATGAAATAACGCCTGGGATTTTATATGCATGTCTGGATCTGAACTTAGGTCCTCATGCCCGAGACACAAATGCTTTCACCACTGAGCCATGTCTCTGGCCTGAGTTATGGACCTTAAAGATGAAAATCCTTCATCAGTCCTCTTCACCTCTCCAGTCAGTCATCAGGAGAGATGCTGCTAATTGAATAGGGACACCATTCTTTCCTCAGAGTAGTTGACAGAACACATCTCCAACTGATAAAATTGATGTTGAAATTGGGCCTGTGAAGTTCTTTGCTCACAATTTCTCATATAGTCTATAACAAGCAAATAAAACTTCATTTTTTTCTAGTAGAATGATGAATTGAAAGAATAAGTTGACCTTTCAAGATACACAATACAAAAATAAATAAACAAAAGGCCGTGTGCCCTCATAAATTTTTTGAAGGAAGACATACACTTCAAGACATCACTATTGGCTGAGATAAACACTAAATGAAGGGCATTTCTAGGAATTGTATGTAACACTTTGAACTTGGCCAACCTTTAAAGAGACAGAAACATTAACTAGTGTAAACGTTTACATTTATGCCAATAATAACTCAGAACTGTACAATTACTGTGTTTAGAATTTAATCTTAGGTGTCTGAGCTCCATGGAGCTGCTATGATAAGACTTCCCAAAATGGAAGTTTAAACCAGGCCCATGGTTGAAGCACGGTCATTGATGATGAATCTAAGACCATGGTGCCACCTTGGTAGGTGGCTTCTTCTGAGGAATGAAGGTACAATCTGCGTACTGCTTTTGCAGAACCTGGTGCTTGTAATCCTTTGCTCTTAGACGCATTAGCCTGAGGACCTCTGCCTTCATGTGTGTCTGTGTTCTACTCATTCCTCCTTATAAAGAAACCTCTGGTTGGATGAAAGACCCATTCTGTGCTAACATAAGCTCATGCTAACTGATTATACCTCTAAAGAGCATTGTCTTGGTTTGGGTTTTATTGCTGTGAAGAGGCAACATGAGCACACCACTCTTATAAAGGAAAACACTTAATTTGGGGCTGGCTTACAGTGTCAGAGGGTTATTTACTCCATTATCATCATGGCTGGAAACATGCCAGCATTGAGGCAGATATGTTTCTGGAGGAGCTGAGCAGTCTACATCTTGATCCACAGGCAGCAGAAGGAGACTGTGTCGCTGGGCATAGCTTGAGCAGAGGAGACTTAAAAGCCTGCCCCAACAGTGATATACTTCCTCCAACAAGGCGACACCTTCTAATAGTGCCCCTTCCCCATAGGTCAAGCATTCAAAAACATGAGTGAGTCTACGGGGACCACACCTATTTAAACCATCACAAGCTTATATCTGAATACGATTACTGCCAGAGTACTGAATGGTCAATTCTACATACAAGGGCACATATGAGTCTTTTAGATGTGTTTGATGTTTATTTAAAGGAGAGTGTCAGTGGGGCATCATGACTCATACCTGTAGTTTCAGCATGTAGGAGATTCAGAAAGTAGGTTTCCTTGAGATTATCTCCAGCTGTAGTACATGTGAGCTCCCACCTAGCCTGGGCTACAGAATGAGAGCCTGCCTCAAAACTAAAACAGATTCAGAATGCCCATGCCCCACTTTTGTGTGTGTCCTATGTTTCCAATGAAATTATTATTCATTTTTTTGGTTTTTGGTTTTTCAAGACAGGGTTTCTCTGTTTCGCCTTGGCTGTGCTGGACTCACCTTATAGACCAGGCTGACCTTGAAATCACAGAGATCTGCCTGCCTCTGCCTTCCTGAGTGTTAGGATTATCGGTGTATACCACCACAGCCAGCCAATGAAATTATTTTTGATGTTTCCTCTCAGAACCATGAGGGAACACACATAATACTTCTAGCCTACACATGTAGAACTAGGTACCCTGTGTGCTAGAGAAATGTCCAGCCAAATAGTTTATACCTATTCACCAATCAGGAGTCTAAACTTTGCTGAAGTGAGAAGGTTTGCAAATTTTAGCAGTATTGATATTCCAAGAAAAAGGAATAAATCCCTAAAATTCAAATGAGGTTCTTAAGTGGAAGTAGTGGGATTAACATAGAACTCATCAGAAGTAAAACACTTCGAGGTATTATGGAGGTACTGCAGAACTAAAAAGCTCTGGGAAAATATTGCCTTTCTTATGAGAGAGTGTTTGTACCCAGTATGAAGTAGACAGCCATCTCCATTTCCAGACACAGAAGTGGAACACCAATAACCCTCAACTAAAATAAGTTTGGGAAAATTCGGTTTCTTACTGAACTTCACTGGCTTTCTTTCTTTTTTAAAAAATATATTTTATTAATTTATTCATATTACATCTCAATTGCTATCCCATCCCTTGTATTCTCCCATTCCTCCTTCCCTCCCATTTCCCCCTTACTCCCTTCCACTACGACTGTGACTGAGGGGGACCTCTTCTCCCTGTATATGCTCATAGAGTATCAAGTCTCTTCTTGGTAGCCTGCTATCCTTCCTCTGAGTGCCACCAGGTCTCCCCATCCAGGGGACGTGGTCAAATATGGGTCACCAGAGTTCATGTGAAAGTCAGACCCCACTCTCCACTCAACTGTAAAGAATGTCCTGTCCATTGGTTAGATCTGGGTAGGGGTTTGAAGTTTACTGTATGTATTGTCCTTGGCTGGTGCCATAGTTTGAGCAGGACCCCTTGGCCCAGATCTGTCCATCATAATGTTCTTCTTCTAGGTTTCTGGGACCATCTGGATCCTTGTATTTCCCCATTGTCCCATGCTTCTCTCACCTAGAGTCCCAATAGAATGTCCTCCCCTCTGTCCCATTTTCCTCGTAAGTGAAGACATTCATGGGACATGCTCGTTGGGCTAGTGTCCAGATATAAGTGAGTATATACCATTTGACTCTTTCTGCTTCTGGGTTAACTCGGTCATTATGATCATTTCTAGGTTAATCCATTTGTCCACAAATTTTTGGATTTCCTTGTTTTTAATAGCTGAGTAGTATTCCATAGTGTATATGTACCACAGTTTCCTTATCCATTCATCTACTGAGGGACACTTAGGCTGTTTCCATGTTCTGGCTATTATGAATAAGGCTGCTATGAACATGGTTGAGCAAATGTTCTTGTTGTGTGCTGGAGCATCTTCTGGGTATATTCCAAGGAGTGGAATAGCTGGGTCTTGAGGAAGCCCTATTCCCAATTTCCTGATATAGCGCCAGATAGATTTCCAAAGTGGCTGTACTAGTTTGCATTCTCACCAGCAATGAAGGAGTGTTCCTCTCTCTCCACATCCTCACCAACATGTGGTGTCACTTGAATTTTTGATCTTAGCCATTCTGATGGGTGTAAGATGGAATCTCAGAGTTGTTTTGATTTGCATTTCCCTGATGACTAAGGAGGTTGAACATTTCTTTAAGTGTTTCTCAGCCATTCCATATTCCTCTGTTTATTCACTGGCATTCTTCACTCTTCTTTCTTTCTTGATGTTTACTTAGAAAGTTTCTTGTCTTTTCTAATCCTACTTACTGGTAACATCTTGATAAATTATTTGCTTTATTTCCTTACATCTTCCCTCATGTGAACACATTTGAACCATATAACATATCACATTCCTTCAGTAAAATGAATATTTCAACAGCGAAATATACAGTTAGACTTACATTAAAAAGCTCAAATAAGGTAACTTTGAGAAAATCTGTGTCTATTAAGCATTGTTGCTTGGGTAGAAGTGATTAATTAATAACACAATCCTCCTTGGACTTATTAAGATTATACTTTATTTAATATTTTTGACTGAAATTATTCTTTGCTCTTTTATTTTTGCTAATGACATATAAAATGCCATGAGGACATGAGCTTTTGAAGTGTTTAATTACTGTGGGCATAGCATCCTTTTTCCTATCACCTCCATCTTATTTCAATCATAACCTTGAAAGCATTGTTGCTTCTACTGTGTAAGTAATTTTTTCCAATTATCAGTGTTTGATGCAAGTGAGACGAGAGTGTTGCTTTCATTTGCAGTTTTAGGAATCTCTTGGTTTGATGGATTGCACATCATGAATAATTAAACAGTGCTGGTTTATAAATTTCACAAGAAATACAGTATCCAAGAGAGTAACACTCAATTCTCAAAAGATAGACTCAATCTGTCTATCACGGACAAAACCTATTTTCAAGTATGAGATTTTTTTTCATGTAATGAAAATTCAAAAAAAATTTAAAACTTTCTTTTGATTTTTGAATTTTCTATGTCTATATAAAATAATGTATGATCATATCTGTGTCCTCATTTCCCCCTTAACTTCCATCACATCCCTTCAACATATCACCTTCACATCTTCTTCTCTTTTATGTGTTTAGTTGTCGAGCCATTGGATCAAGAAAAACCTGCCAGTGGGCCATCCTTAAAAAATGAAAGATTCTTTCATCTTGGCTACTATCCACTGCCAGTATCACTTAACGGTCAGACTCTGGAAATCATTTACTCTATATCTGTGCTGGGATTCTGCCGCCTCAGTTTTTTGTGGATTGTGTGCAGGTAGCCACACTTGCTGTGAGTTCATGATGGGGATAACCATGCCATGCCCAAAAGACTCCTCCTCCACATTCTTTGGCTCCTACATGCTTTCCACATCCTCTTCCATGATATTCCTTGAGCCTTGGTGGTAGTGAGGTCGACACAGAGGTTCTTTCCTAAGGCTCAGTGTTCAGTATCATGTTCCCAGCATATTAACTAGTTACAAATCTCTCCAACTGCCCACTATCTACAATAAAACACAAGCTTTTAAAATAAAGGTTGAGTATGGATTGGATCTGGTATACACATTGAAATGCAAAGAGACAGAAAGCTCTTGATAGTAGTCTAACACTGTAGCTGCTGGAAAGGTTCTTGGGCTTTTAAAACCCTACACATTAAAATATCCTAGAAAATAAAAATACCACAAATGTAACTATGAGTAACAGTCTTGATAACCTCTGTGAGTTTTATACCTCAACTACCATTTGTCTCTTCTAAAAATCAAGGCAGCTTTTTGCAGGAGAGACAAGTTTCCCTCTTCAGATGTCTTCATGGCCATTGGGTTAAATTTGGGGACAGAGTTTCCATACTGTAAAATGAGCACTGAATAGCTAACCTGCTGAGAAATGTCTGTGTTGAAAGCAAGAGCTATTCTTTAATCTTCAAATGTGAACTTGAAACAACATAGAAGAAACTACGACATTTTAGCACGTTCACTATGGTGTGTGAGAAAGGTGACCCTTCAGAGCCAGGGCTTCCAGAGTCTAGTCCAGGGTCTGTTCCAGAAAGGTCACGGTGTGCTTTTGGTTCTCCCCAGCTCCTACTGTCACTTTGTGAATAGACATAATGAATAATAAGAAGAAGTTTGGGGAATTAGGATATAATTTTTAGTCTACTCTTTTATTGTTTCCTTCTATTGAAAGTAGATTTTCCCCCTCATACATCCTGATTGCAGTTTCTCCTCCCTCTCCTCCTCCCAGTTCCTCCTGCCTCCCTTCCCATGTGGATCCACACTCTTCTTTTCCTCTAGTATTCATTTTCCAAGAATATGTTCTTGAGAGAAATATTCTGAAGTCAGCTTCACAGCATCATTTTGCTGGTCATGAGAAGCAGCTTGCTGCGCACTCTCCAGATGCTGGGACGCCAGAGGGCCAATAACACAGCGTTCCCTTTAATGAGGCAGCAGATTTCCTACCTCAGAAAATTAAGAAGGGCGCTCTGTGCAGTAATTTGGCAAAGGATTGCCCCTCTCTTATAAAATGTCTTCAAGTAGAAATAGGAAGAGTGTCACTGTTAGCTTCAGACCCAGGGCCAACTGGACATAAAATATGTTGATGGGCCGGCTCAGGTCTCAGGTGAACTTTATAGTATTATGTGTAATTTTTTCTTATCTTCTTTCCTTTATTTATTGTTTCAGGATCCATCTTTTCAAGTCTTACTTGCTTTTATTTTGCAGTCTTAACTAGCCTTACATAAGATCATAAAAATAAATAATATGCCCCCCACATACATATAAGAAAATGGCTTCTATAAATTTAAAAATAACAAAATTAAATCCACAAATGACACTGTAGTTTTCACATTGGAATATTGCCACTTAATTCATGAAGTTTGGAACCAGACCAAAAAAACAACCCTCCAGTTCACATTTTTAAAGTTTTATGTCTATATATCTGTTTACAAATACACACACACACACACACACACACATCTATCACCCAGAAATATTTAACATTTAAATGAAGGGCTCAGAATTATTTAAGAGAAAGCAAACTTATATTAAAGACCTGGAGTCACTTCCTTGATGTGAGATTACTCTGGTATATGTTCAGATCAATATATGAACACTGTGACAGTTCATTTATAGAAATATTTAGCAACAACAAATCAACTCAGATACATACATTACATGATCATATGTAGTGCTACTGATTATTATTTTCATTTCTAAATAAGTGACTAAATATAAGAGTTAGAATTAGCCTGCCCAAATAAAACATCTTTATTGTATGCTAATGTTTTCTTACATGTCTGACTCCTTACTATAACAAACCTTCATGGGAGCAAGTTCTTCATCTGGTCCCCTCTCAATTCCAAGATTTTAATGATAACTAATACATGGTAGGAGCTCAATAATTATTTGTGACATTAGAAATTATTGAATAATAGATATTTATAGCACATAGCAATTACTACTATCAACCCTCAACTGTGTGATTTATCATTTTCACTAAACACTGTATTCTTAATAAGATTTACAGAACGCTTTTCAATAGGTATAAATACTTTAATGCTTGCTTCTGAGACAGCTTGTAGAAGGCAAGTGTTACATGCTGCTGGGACTCAGTTAATTGGATATAGTTATTAGTGAGACAAGTGCTACTGTCTAAGCGATGTGTTCAGTCCTGCTAATGGTCTAAAAGGAAGGATGGGAGCCATTTTCTTCCCTAAGAAACTTGTAGAATTGACGTGATATTATGGTATTTTATGACTGTAGTTCTCTGCCTCCAGTGTCTCATAAATATTGATTACTTAAGAGTAGAGTGAGATAAGCTAGAGTTACTCACGGAGAATGCCAAGAAGACAACTAGAACCCTGATGGCCAGAAGACATAAGTCAACTCAGAAGCAAGCTGTGGCTTCTATGTGACTGGCAAAGCACAGAGTAATCAGGAATTTTGTCTTCTGATGGGACTACTGCTAGAAACAGAGTGTGCTTCTAGGGGGGGTACTAGCAAAAAGTCAAGAAAATTGTATCATGGTATATAAAAATTATTTTCTTGTTGTTAACATTTACCTGAAAGACAGATTTTGGTAGTCTCCCTGTTGTAGCTCTTAGAAAATGAACAAGTAGGAAAGGCAACTATGTGCATTCTTATAAGCCCATTCAACATTCATTTGAGAAAGTACTTGAACCTTCTTTTTATGGTATATGAGCCCACTTAACATTAACGTTCTGGTTTCCAGACAGAACAAACAGGATGGCTCAGAAGCATGGAAGCATAAGAAAATCTGGGGCAATTTGAGAACTGTGTAATGGATGCTTTCCTAGGCAGTTCAGGGGGGACTGCAGGAATAAGAAGGCACAGAAGAGTAAAATCTCTGAGCGTCAAGTCAAGGGATGGACACTCTACCCATTGCTTAGCTAAAGTGGCAAGGTTCCATTTTGAGGTCCCATTCTGCTATCACTACGGTGTGTGAGCGAATGAGTCTTTACCAAAGATCAAGAGGTAGTATTTTATTATGTCAGAAGAACTCAAACATTTATTTGAGTATAGTAGGTAGATCCTCATCATGCGTATGACCTGGAGAAAGGCAGAGGATGCCTCAGTGTAAGTTGAATAAACAAGTTGTTGGAACCTTTGGAAAGATAGTGGTCACCTTGTCCAAGTAAAGAAGGGAAGAGGAAGAACAGGTCATGGGAGAGAATGACTAATGTATGCTTTTATTTGTTCACGTTGAATAATCTACAATATATTAATGGTGTCGGACCCACCAACCACTTGATATTACATCCATTTCAGGAAAGAGATCTAGATTACAGCTGTGGCCATCATCTCTACCAGCAATGTGATTACTATCTACACAGCAATGTAATATGTGTTTTACATTCTTCTACATTGCAGGTGAACACAAAGAAAGTGAAATAGGTTATTAAGGAAGCCCCAAGTGTTGACAAAATTTAAGAGATAGGAATATTAATAAGCTGCTGCCAGGTTCTGAAGCAACTAGCATAAGAGGAGAACCCAAAAAGAAGAGAAGAGCTGAAGGAGTCCCAAATAGGCCAAGTAAAACAAAGATGGAAAGCAGATGTTACATTTGAAAAGACAGTGCTATCTGTTTGACTACTGCATGAGGCATTTCAATGGAATAATTATCACTGAAGCCATCTTAAGAACTGGAGTAAATGAGTTCAAACTCTCCTTCTATCACTCAGGTAAAAGGAACAGACAGAAAATTAGATAAAAAGAATAGGATGGGTCTGGCAGGATGCGTTTGTTTCTTGCAAATCAAAATACATGTGTTTGCAGGCAGTGCAAAACTTTCACAGAATGACTCCATTTGCAGATAGACGAGGAGATCCAAATGAACAGAATGATTTGCCTGCTGAGGATGTGGAATGAATATGATCCAGGAATCAGGGGATGTCCTTCCAGCCTGGTGCAATAGGAAAAGAGGAAGGAAGGAAGACTGTAACACAGAGAGGTCGAGGAGAAAAGATCGTAAAGTTCATGTGTACTGCAGATTTCCAAAACCCAAACCCAAAGGCAAAAGTGACTCTTTTTCTAAACTCTGATAATTGAATGGCTCAAGCATAGACCTGAGATCCTTAGAACTAGACCACAAAGATGAAAGAAACCGCAGTTTTGAAATATAGGACCCACATGATTTTTGCCCCACTCTCTGGAAACATTGCATTGAGATACGAGATGGAATTACAGTGAGAGAGCACAGATTCCATTCTCCTTCACCTCAGAGGAGAGATTCTTTTTCCAATATCCATCCAAAGAAGCTCTCTCCATGGCCTTCTCCAACCATGTGTCTGTGGTCTGTGACAGCATCAGCAGCAGGGTGATAATGGAGAGCCATAGTGACAACCTGGTAGGATCCCAGGACACTTGGCAGGAGACCTGGAGGAAATATCTGGAAAATGACAAAAAGGATTCCTGGTGGCATCTATGTTTGAAGGGATGAAAGTATGTACATCTTGGTATTTACCTTTTCTGTTTTTGTATCTTGGTGTATATGGATAGAGTAGAAATCTAAATTGTTCAAGTGAGGGTTGGTTTTTAGCTAGGAACTTTAGACTGTAGACGCTCAGCTATCACTGAGAGGACTGGAAAGAAACAAACCAGCGATACAAAGAAGTCGGCAATCTGTGAAACATTTGTAACAGTTGAGCGATGCCAGAATAAGTTTATGAGGACTGCCGCTTGCCTGTAGGCTGCTGCATGCTGTACATGTGTGTTTGTGTGGCATGGTGTTTAGACTCAGAATCAGAAGAATGACATAAAAATAATATAGAAGATAAGTACATGATTTGATTTACAGAAAAGGCATGAAGAAAGAATGGTTTTCCATTTGAAATCGATGCTTTTTGCTCAATAAAGTGAATAAAGTCACATTTCCTTCTTTAGAACTGAGAACGTTAGCAGTGAGTTTGACATGTTAGTGATACTCACTATACGTACCCATTTATATTAAAGCAGCTGAACTGATATTTTATAAGTTTACAAGAGCAGCCACTTTCTGTATCTCATTACATCACATTACCCATACTCAAGGCTAGCAACAGGATTTAGTCTAATTTAATCAGTAGTAAATTGAGTTAAAATTATAATTTATAAATGAAGAATGGGTAGATAATTACATTCAGTGATATTTCTTGTTTTCAAATTATACTTTTCAATCAGTTATCTTTGTATCTAAATTTCTGGGATATATGTTACTTACATTTAGCATCTCAAATTCTTTTACGTTACCTAAACTAAATACAGACTGTAGACATTTTAGGTGAAATGCTTATCCTACAGGAAGTAAAATAAGATCATTCGTCATTAAATTATTGGTGTTGGATGAATGCAATACATGCGTGGATATGTGTGTGTGTGTGTGTGTGTGTGTGTGTGGCATGTATGTATCTATGTGTGTATACAAATTCTTAAATTGTAACCATTTTAAATCAGGCTTTCCTCTGAATAGTTCAAATACATTAATTTCCTAAATCCTTACTAAAATATATGGATACCATTTTTACTAGGTTTGTAGTAGTCTGGTATTTTAGATAGTGAAATTAAGGCAGGGGCTGGGGAGACGTCTCAGTAAAGGGGGAGCTTCCTGCACAAGTATAATGAATCCTTTCCAAATTCCCAATACCCATATGAAAGGCCTTGCACAGCCATGTGTATCTACAACTTCTGAACTGTGGGACGATTGCTTGGCATTGCTGGCTACTGTCATAGATCCGGGCTCAGTGAGATGCTCTGCCTCAAGAGAATCAGGAAGAGAGGGATACAGCAGGATATCTGATGTCTTCCGCTGGCCTTTGCATGTTCGTAAGGATACGACTGTACACGGATGTTCAGAATCACACCTGTGTCACCTACACACACACACATATGCATGCACTTATGCATATTCCCAAACACGCACACACACGTGTGCACACACACACATGCGCGCTCACAAATTAAAGCAGCGAAAGTTAACATTTAAAAGAAATTTGGTATAATTCCAGAATTTATGCCCCCAATGATGGTATACATTCATCATTCACTTCTTTTCTGATTATTCATGACTTGGAAAATATCAAAGAGATAATAAATATTACACATAAAATACACTTTTGAATTGATAAAATAACTGTGCTTTTGTTCCATTTCCTTCTATTCTTCCCTTTAGGATACTACTTTTCTATTTTATAAAAGTTTAGGTTAATTGTCAATATTTTTTATGTCTGACTTCTCTCAAGTAACACTGAATGAAGACAAAGTTGCCCTATGTAGTCTGCAAATAATATTTGATTTTGGACACAACACTTTCAAACGGGCTTATCTCCTGTTCCTAGATACATTCTGAGTCCCAGAAAATTTTATTCTGAATAGTAATGTGATGGTCATTGATATAAATCTTGAAAACCATTAGCCTCACACTTAGAGGCTGAATTGTTCACTTAAAACATGTGAAGAGTTTTTAAGATTCTCTGAAGGATACTTCCAAATTGCTTTCCAGGAATATTATGGTACCAGTTTATGTTCGCTAAAGAGTGTGAAAATTCCCATCTCATCACATACTAATTAGCATGAATATTTCAATTTAAGCAGCCCTGACATTTTGATATGTGAAAAATTACATCTAATTGGTGCATGATTTTAATTCCTTGACATTGACAACAAGAAGAAACACTATTTGTTAGTGGATTTTGTTTATTTTAGGACTTTCTGTTTTCTATTATTCATCTCCTTTAAATTAATTTACTGCTAAATAAATCATTCTTCAAATTCATCTCCACTTTCCTCTAAATTATCATTTGTTTCCCAGTTTTGTATCTTTAATTACATTTCATTTACATAATCAGATTAAATGATATTTTGTGTACTATTTAAAAATTAAGGTTATATGTGTAAATGAGAACATGTCCTCATTGTCCAGTTACAACCATCTGTGTGTTTTTTAGGGCTTTCATGGCTTAACTATCATTAATCTCTACACCTCTATATTTCTTTTTATAGTTGGAAGACTCCAACACTTCTTTCTAAAACGTGTTTGCAAATGCAAGGCTTAAAAAAAGCAGTTTGACTATTCCCACAGTGCTCCATGTCTCCTGATTGGAATAGTCTGAAATTCCCGTGTCATTCACCCCATCTCCATGCCCCTAATACAGTAACAAATGTTCCCAGTTGAAGTGAATTATAGGAACATTTCTCAAATATCTCAAAATATCACATAGCGATTTCAATTAAACTTGGTTTGAATCCTTCCTTTGGTATTTTGAATGTGATATATTGGTTCCTGAATGTGTCTCTTGTAGGATATTTTAGATGCAGCAGCACAGGAATATGATTGCAGCTGGTTGGATGTGCTGAATGAAGTGAGGCACAAAATCTGTACCCACAAAAGCAATCTAGTCAGGGTTAGGTTAAGTTGAACACCAAGCCCAATAAGATCATTAGTTTGATGATCTTATAAAAGCAGAAGCAGACAATGTCTTTAATTATTTCTAATCACTATTGTGTGGAGATTATCTTAGATGACTTGGAATTAGGAGGTGAAGAGACATGTTAACCTTCGATGTGATACCTTATTTCAAATGTAGGAGTAAGCGTCAGAATGTACACACATATAAGTCAGCTGGAGTAGCAGACTTTAGGGAAGAGGCACATCACTGTTATTGCTTTAGATTGCATGGCTTTGAAACTCCTACTTTCCAGTCTTTTTTTAAAATATATTTCTTTAATTTATTCATATTACATCTAAATTGTTATCCCATCCCTTCTATCCTGCTATTCCTTTCCTATGACTGTGACTGGGGGGGACTTCCTCCCCCTGTAAAGTCTTTGTGTCACCATCATGGGTTAGGGACCCTGCACTGTCACACTGATGTAAAGTCTTTGTGTCACCATCATGGGTTAGGGACCCTGCGCTATGACACGAGTGAAAATCAAAGCAGTAATGACTACTCATTCTCTGATGCTGTTTGTCTGGAGTCTTACAAAATCATGTCTGCATTCCAAAATGTAGTTTTAAGAAGTTTACAAGACAGTGGGGTGGGGGTCAATATGATTAAATATATTGTATGTATGCAAGAAATTTTCAAAGGATTTATAAAAATATTATATTAAAACGATTCTAGCTTCGTGTCAGTGCGTAAGAGCAATCTTTTCCATCAGATAAGGAAAATCACCTGTCCAACTTCTTGTGATCTAGAAAAACTTTCAAGAAGGTCAATGCAGTTCAAAAATATTGTTACAAATATGTAGAATATTATGAGTAACACAAATATTTACAGGTAATAGTATTAAGTCTTATAATAATTTTATATGAATTGATAACTTACACTTAAAAAATATTTTTCATGACTACATTTAATTTTTGAAGAGCTTAAGATGTTTATCCAAATCTCCCTGCACTGCCTAGGCTGACCCTGAACTCCTGGATCAAGTGGTCCTTCTTATTTCAGCTACTCAAGTAAAAGGACAGAGAAACAGTACAATTTTGCCTAGTTTGTAAGCGATACATTATTATTAAATGAGAAAATAAAATATACGAACATTTGATGACAAAGGAAATGATAATTAAAATCTTTCATTTAATTTTATTTTTTAAAATGTGAGAAAGTATATTTAGTTTTAAAAATCCAATATTTTAGCCTTTTGAGACAGGGTCTTCTGAAGCCCAGACTGGCTTTGAACTCACTATGTAGCTGAGGATAACCTTGAACTTGTGATTCTCTTGCCTCTACCCCGAGTCCTGTGTTGGTAGGCATGCATTACCATACTAGGTTTATGCCTTGTTAGTGATGGAATGTAGAGTGCTCAGCACCCGCTAAGCAAGGACTAAGCCAACCGAGTTACCACCCCAGATCCCCATAGTTATTTCTGAAGCTTTTTAAAGTCTATTAACTCCAACTAAGCTATATAAACAGGCAAGTATATGAGACTGTGCCTGTCTGTCTTTAGTTTTAGTTTGTTAGTATCTACCACGTGCTACTTAGCATTATAATAAATAATTCATGGTAGCTATTTTTCTCGATTTCCCCCAACTTCAAATTTCTATCATCAAAATCTTTTAAAATACATTTTAAACTGTACTGTATTGGTGGGTAAGTTATGTGTGCCAGCCATAGCACTTGTGTGGAAGTCAAAAGACAACTTGGCAGAGTTGGATCTCTTCTTCCATTGTGGGTCACAGGTTGAGCTCAGGTTGTTGGACATGGCCCCAGGCACCTCTTGCCCTTGAGTCACCTTGCCAGTCCTGTTTGTAACATTTATGATACTACTGGAATTGAGCATCTCAATTTAACTGTGCCTTTTGTTTTCTTCCTACCCCTATTTAGGATAGCTTTCTTATTGATTTGTAGGAGGACCCATCGATAAATATTTTCGTTAACTTTTCATGGTAAGAGCCTTGAACATATGTTCACTCATTATGTGGAGGATTTTTGTAGTGTTGCTTGTGAATTACATGAATATTTTGTTTAAATCTAAGACCAACATTTCCAAGACCCCCTGACATACTAAAAAGCAAAGGACACAATAAAATGAGGAGCTAACTGGCAGCATGGCAGAGAAGTGCTCCAGATGTCTATCCAACGAAGGTTTAATATCAGAAATATGTGAAAGGAGAAAAAAAAAACAAGAAGCAACAATAAATAATTTTATCCAAATAATAAATGGGCAAATGATACGAATAGAGACATCTCAAAGAAGAGAAACCAGTGACAAGTACACGGAAGTGCTCAATTTCATTAGCAATGTGGGAAGTAAAAGTTAAAACTGCAGAGAAATTCACTCCAACCCCATTTAAAGCAATTATCACAAGAGAGTAAAGGGCTGGTGAGCCTGTGGTGCAGAGCCAGTACTGATTCACTTTCAGAGATCATGCCAGGGAGTACAGAAACTATGAGAAAAGGGGGGAAGCCTCTTCACAAAACTGAACATAAGGCTATTCTATGTCCTCTGCTCTTACTTTTGTGTGGGTATCCACAGAAGGCAGCATTGAGAAGGTGCACTTGCAAGCCCATGTTCTTTACTGGAGTGCAGTTCCTGACGCCTGTTTATAGAATCAGCCTAGATGCCACAGGCCTGAGTGGCTAGATAATGTGTCACAGTGGGGTATTATTTAGCTGAAAGGATAGGGATTGTATCATTTTCAGAATGGTTAGAACTGTAGGACACCATGCTGTCAAGATGTTCCATCTCATGTTCTGTCAAATGTTTGTAATCTCAAACAAAAAATGAGTAAAAGACTAAGTACCAGGCACTTGCAAGTTTGCTGCTGGGGAAGAGATGTGGGAACACGACAGGCAGTGGGCTATGATTTATGCATAATATATTAATGTAAGAAAGTGATTCCTGTTCATATTTACAGTTAATGTATTAAAACACATGTAATTTGTTTTAAGCATCTTATGATTCTTAGTTTTCACCATTTTCTTTACGGACTGGCTTTCTTAATATTTAAAATACCAAATATTTAACATACCTGAAAATCCAAAACCTTGCTGAGTCCCTCAGATCAAACAAGTATTTTTAGTAGAACTTATCATAGTTTGACTTTTGTGTACAACCGCAACTCAGTGGGTGTGGTTTTACTGTCCATTGTGAATCAGATATGTACTTAGGTCTTTGTGATGTAAGAATGCAATGCTTTAGCCCGCTTTGTTCAGGATCAGCACTGATTCCACTGCTTGCCACATTCGCAAAACACACAGGTAGATTGTGAAAGTCTTTATTTCACTGTGCATTGTCTTGTCTTTAAGTGACTATTGTAATGTCTCTTAGGTTTTAATACTCTGTTACCTCTTGGATATATTTTTCACCTCTTGCCCTTTAAAATCTGTGCATTTTTTTTATTTTGCTTGTATCTGAATTCCAGGAGAAATTTTTCATGAGTGTAAGACACTTGATGGAAAAAGAGGCTGTGAATTCGAAAGAACAAGGAGATAAGCAAGGGTATGAAGGGAGGGAAGGAAGGAGGAAATGATGCAATTACATAATGACGGGAAAAAAAGAATTTTTAAAAGAAATGTAGTCTCGAAAAGAAATAAAGCCCTCTATTACATGAAAAAAATGTTGGAATTTGTTCAGAATTGTAGGCCATTTAGATTAAACCTAGGAAAAAAATTGAGTTCACAGAATTCAAAGAAACTTAGGCCATTGGTTTGTAATTATCAGTCTAAGGATTTGGAGGGGAAAACTGGAGAAAAGAAATTCTAAAGCTTGTTTTCCTTCCTGTTCTCCTGTGCCTCTACATGCACAGGACTCTGTTCGGCATTGATTTATTTTTGCAGATAGCAGAAGCAGAGCTCTGAGCCTCAGCAGCTTCAGAGAAGGCATTATTCAGCCCAACGCAATGGTGAGAGGGAAGCAAGAACGTGTTTGTAATTGTTCCTTACTATTTTCCTCCCACACTTGTGGCTTGCAGTCTTCTGTTCATGAACAAAGCAAGCCTCTTCAGCTGTTGAGTTTTCATTTCCTCGGTTTCTTTTCAAATAATCAAATATTGCATTATTTACCATGTATATTGAAATGAAATATTTATTTCGTGTATATATGTTTAAATAAATCTTCCTCCCTCTGGGTAATTTTAAGTTAATATTACAGTATAAAAATTCCATATGAGAAATTGAGTTCATGATTTTAACCTGTTTTATTTTCATTTTAGCTTAAGATGCTCTCTCATACAAGAATGTGTTGGTCTCACCTTCCGATGTTTTCCTGCCCTATCATCCTCATCTCACTCTGATTCTATAAGCCTCTTTTATTCCCCGAAAGACTTCACTTTGACTTTCATGTCATGTGTACATGCATGATGTTATGAGAGGACATATGGCACTTGCCTTTCTGAGACAGGCTAAATGCACTTGTTATCATTAACTCTAATTGCATCTATTTTCCTGCAAATGTCATAATTTCTCTTTTTATGGCTAAAATACAATTTCATTGTACATATATATAATACATTTTTCATTTATTCTTACATTCTTGAATATCTGGGTTGGTTCTATATCTTAACCATTAGAAATAATTTTTACATTTGTATATAATTTTGTAAAAAAAAACTTGTAAAAATAATAATGTATTTATTTATATGTAAAAATTGCAAGTATCTTTGTGATGTGTGTCCTTTAGAGTCTGAGAAGTGATTGAATAAAGTCATACATTAGATCTATTTTCAAGGTTTTATTTTATTTTATTGAGAAACCTCTTATTTTTCTAATAAATACATTTAAATTTATGAACATCTCTCTCAGTACTTCTCTAGATGTAGTCAAAAAGATATGAATTTTCTCACCATTATTTCATAATTGAATTAAATTATATTATAATTTATTTAGTGCATAAATAATTTAAAGCCATCTTTACAAAATTTCAAACCACTAAATGGGATATTTGTAAATTACTCTTGTTATTTTTACTTACTTTTGTTGAAAGATGAATTATACATTGTACTAATCCTCTCGTTTCTCTGCATGGAAGTTTGTATTTATCAATTAGCTATTATTGACTTTCACCAATCTTCTAGATGTTTCTGTTTCTTTTCTGTTTTATATCTCTAATGTTGAGTAGGTTCTCTCCCTTGGGGTGAATCTTGGGTTGGATCAGGCACTGATTGGATGTTTATGTGATTTTTTTTTACCTTGTTTATATGATTCATTACATTGATGAATTTTCATATGTTGAACCATCTCTGCATGCTTGGGATGAAGCCTACTTGATCATGGTAGATGATATATTTGATTTGGTCTTGTATTCAGTTTTTGAGTATTTTATTGAATATTTTTGCATCAATGTTCATGACTATAATTTATCTGAAATTCTCTTTGCTGAGTCATTATGTGGGTTAGATATCAAGTACCCCTGTTTTATAGAATGAGTTTGGTAATTATCCTTCTGTTTTTATTTTGTGGACTACTTTGAGGAGTATTGATATTAGCTCTTATTTGAATATCTAGTTGAATTCTGCACTAAAACCCTCTGGCCCTGGACTTTTTTTTTTTTTTTTTTTTAACACTTTTGGTGACTGCTTCTATTTACTTCAGGGTTATAAGACTATTAAACTTGTTTACTTGATCTCAATTTAACTTTGGTAAGTGAAATCTATTAAGAAAACTGTCCATTTCTTTTAGATTTTCCAATTTTGTGAGGTACAGGCTATTAAAGAAAAGAAAGACATTATGAGCATTTTTTATTTCCTCATTGTTTGTTGTTATGTCTCCATTTTCATTTCTGATTTTGTCAATATGAATATTCTCCCTTTGTCTTTTGTTAGTTTGGCTAAGGGTTTTTCTATCTTTTTGGTTTCTGAAGGAACCAGCTCTTGGTTTGCTTCCAATTTATTGATTTTAGCCCTGACTTTGATGATTTCATGTTGTCTATTCCTCTTTGGTGTGTCTGCTTCTTTTTGTTATAAAGCTTTCAGGTGTGCTGTTAAGTTGCCAGTATTGGATATCTCCAATTTTTTTATGAAGGTGGTTAGTGTTATATGATTTTCTCTTATCACTACTTTTAGTCTGTCCAAAAGTTTGTGTATGTTGAACCTTCATTTTCATTGAATTCTAAAAAAGTCTTTAATTTCTTTCACTATTTTGTCCTTGACCTATTGGTCATTATGTAGGGAGTTGTTCAGTTTCCATGCATTTGTGGGCTTTCTGCTGTTGATGAGTTCCAGTTTTAATTCATGGTGGTCTGATAATGCAAGGGGTTATTTCAATCTTCTTGTATCTGTTGAGATTTGCTTTGTGACCAACTAGATGCTCAGAATACGCTGAGAAGACAGTCTATTATTTTGTGTTTAGTTGAAATGTTCTATAGATATCTGTTAGGTCCATTTGATTCATGATGTCCTTTAGTTTCAATATTTCTCTATTTAGTTTCTGTCTTAATGATCTGTCCATTGGTGAGAGCCGGCTGTTAACATCTTCCTCTATTAATGTGTGGAGTTTGATATGTGATCTAAGCTTTACTAATGTTTCTTTTATGAATGTGGGTGTCCTTGCATTTGAGGTATTGACGTTCAGAATCGAGATGTCATCTTGCTGAATTTTTCCTTTGATGAGTATGAACTGTTCTTCCCCATATCTTTTGATTAGTTTTGGTTGAAAGTCTATTTTGTTAGATACTAGACTTGCTACTCTAGTTTTCTTTTGGGGCTCATTTGCTTGAAAAGTCATTTTATAGCCCTTCATTTTGTGGTAATGTCTATCTTTATTTCTGCAGTGTGTTTCTTGTATGCTGCAGAATGATGGGTCCTGTTTTTACATCAATTCTGTTAACCTGTGTATTTTTATTTGTGAGTTGAGGTCATTGATGTTGAGAGATATAAATGACAAATGGATTTAATTCCTGTTTTTGATGGTAGTGGTTTTGTGTGTGTGTGTGTGTGTGTGTGTGTGTGTGTGTGTTCTTTCCTTCTTTTGTTTTTGTGGATGTGGGTTTACTTATTTTCTGTGTATTCCTGGGTGTAGTTTACCTCCTTGGGTTGAAGTTTTCTATCTAGTATCTTCTGTAGGGATAAGTTTGTGGATAGGTGATATTTAAACTTGGTTTTGTCATGGAATATCTTATTTTCTCCATCTATGGTTATCGAAAGTTTTGCTGAATATAGTAGTCTGGGCTGACATCTCTGGGGTCTTATTGTTTGCATGACATCAGCCCAGGCACCTCTGGCTTTCATAGTCTCTGTTGAGAAGTCAGATGTGATTCTGAGAGGTATGCCTTTATATATGACTTGGCTTTTCCCCCTTGAATCTTTTAATATTCTTTCTTTGTTCTTTACATTTAGTGTTTTGATTATTACATGGTAGGAATATTTTCTTTTCTGTTCCAATCTATTAGAAGTTCTGAAGTCTCCCTGTGTATAAGCATCTCTTTCTTTATGCTGGAGAAATTTTCTTCTATAACTTTGTTGAAAATATTTTTTGTGTCTTGGAGTTTTATGTCTTCTTCTATTCCTATTATTCTTAAGTTTGATCTTTTCATAATGTCCCAGATTTCTTGGATGGTTTGTGTCAGGTACTTATTAGTTTCAACATTTTCTGTGCTGATGTATTGATTTCTCAACTATCTTGTATACTTGAGATTCTTTTTTCCATCTCTTGTACTCTGTTGGCAATGCTTATGTCTATATTTCTTGTTTTCTTTGCAAGGTTTTAGGATTGTGACAAATTGTTTTTTTAATTGCTTCTAATTCCATTTTTAGGTCTTGAATATTTGTATTTCTTTCTTTCTCCTGTTTTATTGTATTTCCTATAATTCTTTAAAGGTTTATTCAATTCCTTCATCTATTTAAATGTATTTTCCTGTATTTAATTGAGTGATTTATTTTCCTCCTTTAATGCCTCTATCATTTTCACAACCTCAGATTTAATATTATTTTCTCATGATTTAGGTATGTTAGTGTCTCTTTGCCTTGCTGTTGTATGATAGCTGGTTTTGAGTGGTGACATATGGATTTTATTGCTTATATACTTATGCTGACCTCTAGCCGTCTGGTTTTCTCTGGTGATAGCAAGTCTGGTGGCCTCTGGTGTCCAGGAAGTTTGGGAGTAGGCAGAGCTGGCTCTAAGGTGAATGTTGCTTAGGCCTGTACAATTCTCCTTGGGTTGATGGGTGGATGATATGGGTCAGAACCTGAGTACCACTTATCTTTGCGGGCCTTGTCACAGTTGAGATGAGAAAGTTCAGAGTCAGCAGTGAGAGGGGTCTAAGCTGAATGATCCCCACTAACCTCCTTGGAATGGCAGATAATGGGAGTTGGGTTCCACCTGTAGCTCACCTCTATGCTGGCTGTGTCTCAGGTGGGACCTGTAGACAAGGGAAGTCATGAGTGGGTTTTGGTGCTAGGAAATCATCCAGGCAACAAGTGGGCACTAGCTTTATGGAACTGGATTGACCCATGCAGTCTTGTAGTCATTTGATGGCCACTCAGCTCCTGTGCCCCTGACACTCAGATTGGTTTGGGCTCTGCCACCTTAGACTCACGCCCTGTATGCCTGTATTGTCCACCTGGTCACCACAGAGGGCTCAGTAGGATCCTGGATTGGTGATAGGATGCTCACCCTGGATATATAGAAGAGGGAGAGATCCAAGGTCTGATTGCTCTAACGGAGTACCCCTGGAGCTAAGGACCCATGCTCCATATAGGTAGACCACACAGGTACCTTGGGATCTTGTGAGATGCCTGGACCTGAGAGACAGCTGAAGGGGCCCTGCAACTGTGCATCCACAGCTCCTCAGATACCCCCTCCGTTCTAGGAAAAACCTATGTCAATGTTTGGGTTCAGCTGTTAGGTTATTCACCATAACGTTAGTATCTGCCACTTAAATAGAATACACACTGGACACTATCTTGGAAGTTCCTGTTTTAGGATTTTTGTCCCTCAATTAATTTCTACCTAAACCTTAGTGTATTGGCATGTGTGTGTGTGTAGTGTGTGTGTCTGTGTCTGTCTGTGTGTGTGTGTGTGTGTGTGTGTGTGTGTGTGTTAGCATCAAAGATCTTTTGGCTATGGGCAATGTATTTTTACATTTCACTGCTCTTCATTATTTTTTATTTTCTGGAGGTTCATCCTAAATTAAATTCTATCTTCTTAAACTGAATTTTCATTATTTCTTTTCATAAAATGTGTGTGGTATACTTTTGCTTACATATATCTCAAATATATATCTTGACTCTGTCTTATGTTATGATAAGTGTGGCCTTTCAGGGTAACCACAGTGTTTCTCAGAGAAATTTAATAATTTTCATTTAATTGTTGTCTGTTTTGCTAGTGATAAATCTAGTGTCATTTAAATATTATTCACAAGTAATTTACTTGTGTTTCTTCTCTTGTCCTTTGTGTCTTTTTACATAGAGTGATTTTCATTGTGGTATACCTAAGGTTTATTTTGTGTATTCTATTTAGCATTTGTAGTTAATCTATCATGGAATTGATAACCATTACCTCTTTGAAATTTTTCTTTTATAATTCTTCCACTTTTTTTTGGAGCTTCTCCTCTGGAGCCCCAAAATTTCTAATTTTTCTACACACACTTTTATATATATTTTTTGCTAAATCTTTAGACACTTTCATTTAAGTAATATCACATGCCTTCTCCCATATAAATTTTAATTTTAAGTATCTAGTTCCCTTTGTAACCCTCTTAATCTTTTCTCATTCTTCTTTATCTGACTGCATCTTAAGTTTTCTTCTGGCCTTTCTTTATGCTCATGCTGCCTTCATGCCCTGTAATTTTCCTTAGTTTGTCAACCCCCCTCTGTCAGTTTGGACTATCATGCCTGTAACTTTAAAATGTCTCATAGTTGATTGCTTCTGATGTTCCCAAGGTTTCTCATCTGCTTTCCAAATCCCCTCTTCAGTGCTCTATAGAAACATTTGTAGAGTCCAGATTTAAAGTTGTAATAAATGTATCATTAGTTGCTAGCACCAGTCACTAGACCCTGACTTAAGTGAGATTGTTCTGTAGCTATTTGTTACCTGAGACTTTATCAATTGCTCTCTGAAGTTTCTCCTCACTGGGAAGTATGGCAAGGGTGAGATTGGAAACAAAGGTTTTAACTTACATTTATTATTTTAATGCAATTTATGCTTTTATGCAATTTTCCCAAGCCACATAAACTAGCAGATATAATATTATTCACATCATGAAACTGATACAAGTATTTAAGGAGAAAATGCATGAGAAATGTTTAATGCTCCACCTGTCATATGATGGGTGTCAAGGAATGTTAACTTCTGTAACTGTTTGGAATGGGTCTCTCTGCATCTGCCAACAAGACCTCTGTGTAAGGTAGAGCTGTCACACATAATCATTTAATGAGCCTAAACCTTTAATGTTAACCTGCTTAGATATGGTGCATAATTCACTTATGATTAGAGTGCTAGGCATGGTAATTGTTACATTCACAGCATTGTGGATAGACATGTACTTCTTATGAGTCAATCAAGCAAAGTTGGAAAGCAGATAAAGATGAAAGTTATAAACGAAATCATTTACTGCCTTAGAATTTCCTGTGTGTTTGGGTATTGCTAAGGCAAAGTTAAATAAGCCTGCATGTGTATTGTTCATGTCTGTATTAAAAGTGAATAAATTAGAAAGATGTTTGGCCACAATAAGAGAATACATAATTACATAAAATATTATTAGCAGAATAAGATTTTGAATAAAATATTAAATCAGTATACACTGTAAATGCAAGTGTCAGAATAAGGAGGATAATAGAAATGTAGAATTGATTTGAAGACTAACAAAGGAAGACCTGTAGTCTTTGATCAAATAGTGTGTTCTGATTTATTACAAATGTGATATTACGTATAAATCATGTTAGTCAGGATCTTTGATTTAGGCTTAAAATTTTGAACATGAAACCAGGTGTGCCACTCCAATGAAGGAGGTGGGGATGTCAAAAGTTCAAGGTCATTCTTGGACATATTGTGAGTTCAAGGTTTGCCTAACATAGATGAAGCCCCATCTCATTTTTAAAAAATGTGTTTGGTGTGTGTATCAACAGTCTGGCATGGCAAACATGAGTATGTAACTAGATGTTCTCCTAGAACAAAACACTTTCCAGACCTATCCTGCAGCTATGGATTATTTTCAATGGCTCTTGAGACATCCTACATAACAGTAAATATTTCCTGAGTTGTAAAAAATTAAGACTTCACTTACTAAGTTTATATTACATGCTGTACTTTGTATTGAAGTCTTATGCATAGTAAATTTCTTTTATTCCTAAATACACGCCTATGGGGTGTTATCAACCTCATTTTCCAAATGAAGAAACTGAAGCTGAGCAACATTAAATATCAAGCCTCAGGTCACACAGCTGCTCAGTCACTTGCCTGAGAATTCTGTCCAGGCATGTTTACGAGATATGAACTGGAGTCTCTGCCTTCTGGATGTGTTCCATATTTGGTCTAAGTAGTAAAGAGATTCATTTGCATGTGTACTCTGGTACAAAGAATATAAAACAGCTTGATTTTAATATCTAATAGACAAAAACTGCAAGACAAACTGCAGTTTGTGTTCATCAAATACAACTGCTAATAACATTGAGAATTAGCTATCCTTAAACTATAATTCATGCTCTTCTATAGAAGTATATTTAGACTGATGTACATTTTTTAGTGTATATATGTAATAATATTGTAATAGGTAAGTTTTTAATATTTACCATGTGGTAGGCAAAATTCCAATCCTTTAAAATGCATAAGCTCTTTTTATGATAACAGCAACACATGAAAATACTACCCTGTTGCTCATATAATACAGAGATATATTACTCATAGAATACAAAATACAAAGATAAAATTGCAGTACAGGGAGCCTAAATATTACCCAATATAATTTATCATTAAATGGAAAACTCAAACCAAAACTACATCAGAGCTGTGGAAAAATATAGTCAATCAACCAGTTGGAAAACTAGAAATGAGCAATATTTAACTACGTCTGAGTGATGGCGGGGCTAGGTCCTCTTCATGCAGCTTTCTTGTTTGGTGCATGAGTGTTCACCAGCCCCCCTTGGCCCATATTTGTTGGATATGTTCATCTTCTTGTGGAGTTTCTGTTCCTTTTAGGTCATTATATTGCCCCCATTCATCCACAGGACTCCCTGAGCTCTGCCTAAAGTTGGTCTTTGAGACACAGCTTTGACTTTGATCCCCTGGTGGGTGGAATCTTTCATAGGACAATTATTGTAGGCTCCCATCCTATTATGTCTCTTCAACTGCTTCTAGTGTCTATTCTATTTGCCCTTCTAAATGAAAATTAAGCAGCTTCCCTAGGGTTCTCCTTGTTACGTAGCTTCTTTAGATGGGTCATAACATGGTTATCCTATATCATATGGCTAATATCCACTTATAAGTGAGTTTATACCATGTGTGTTCTTCTGGGTCTAAATTATTTCACTCAAGATAGTCTTTTACACTTCCATACATTTGCCTGCAAATTTCATAATGTCCTTGTTTTTGATAGCTAAATAGTATTCCATTGTGTAGAAGTTCCATGGTTTCCTTATCCATTCTTTGGTTGAGGGACATCTGGGTTGTTTCCAGTTTCTGGCTATTATGTATAGTGCACTATGAACAGATTTGAACAGATGTTCTTGTTGTATGGTGGAGCACTTTTTGGGTATATTCCCAGGAGTAGTATAGCTGAGTCTTGAAGTAGAGCTTTTCTCAATTTTCTGAGATAGCACCAGATTGTTTTCCAAAGTGCTTCTACTAGTTTGCACTCCCAGCCACCTCAGTCTCCATATGGGTCCACAATTAAGGGAAGTGTGGTGTGTCTCTCCAGGGACTTTGTTGCTTGGACTTTGATCACTTTCCTCTCATGGGCTGCCTTACCATGCCACAGAGGAAAAGAATGCAAGCAGTCCTGATGAGACTTGATAGGCTAGAGTCAGTTGGTAGGAGAGAAGGGCTCCCCGTCTTGGAGTACTGGGGAAAGAAAATAGGGTGGAGGGGATGAAGGTGGGAAGGTGGGGCCAGGAGGAAAGAATGGCACCTCAATTGGCATGTAAAGTGAATAAAACTTTAAAAATAATTTAAACCTATTGGGACTCTAGATGAGAAAAGCATGGGAGAATAGCAAAGTAGAGGGATTCAGAGGGTCCTAGAAACCTACAAGTAGAACATTATGATAGGCAGATTTGGGCCCAGGGGTCCTGCTCAAACTAAGGCACTAGTCAAGGACAATACAGGCGGTAAACTTTAAACCCCTACCCAGATCTAGCCAATGGTCAGAACATTCTCCACAGTTGAGCGGAGAGTGGGATATGACTTTCTCACGTACTCTGGTGCCTCACATTTGACCATGTCCCCTGGAGGGGGAGACCTCGTGGCACTCAGAGGAAGGACAGCAGGTTGTCAAGAAGAGACTTGATACCCTATGAGCATATACAGGGGGAGGTAATCCCCCTCAGGAACAGTCATAGGGGAAAGGAATAATGGGAAAATGGGAGGGAGGGAAGAATGGGAGGATACAAGGGATGGGATAACCATTGAGATGTAACAAGAATAAATTAATAAAAAAATTTAAAAAAATAAAAATAATTTAAAATTGGAGAAGAAATATTTAGCACATATAGAAATGATTTATTGAAAATACCCAAATTATTTATTTGATGATTATATTTGTATGTTCAGTCGTTTCTTGATAGTTCCTAAATATTTATGAATGTTGGAAGAAAACTGTGTCTCTATTTCCATTGTCAACAGCTATAGTGTTTAGTATCATTGTAAGTTTCTAAGTGTACTGCTTTCCTATTTATTTTCTTCATGTTTTACCTTAGTCGTGGGAACTATTATTTAATGTGGTATGGCATACTATTTTTTCTTTTAACTTGCTTTTTAAGATTTGCCTAAGAACAATTTTTGTCTGTAGATATTCAATGTTTTTCCTTTACTATCATCTATCATTTATCCATATGTATCCATTGATTACACATCTATGAATCTAATCTATATAATCTGTTAATTATCTATTGTATATATTTAGCTATTATCCTTCATATGCTTTCTATATATGTTGTTATCTGTCATTTATATGCCTATCTCTGTCATTTATCTAAAATTTATATATTTCTCTATCTATCCATACTATGTTTAATCTTACTGCCACCATATGTCTCCAGGAAAACTGGGGTTAAATATATGCCAATAATTTTCTCCTGATTTTAGGGAGAAATTGTTTATTATGTCACTATTGTCCTATAATAACTGTAAGATTTGGGACACACTTATCTATACTAAGAAAACTTTCTTTTTTTCCAAGAATGTTTGAGGGATTTTCTAAGACACTGAACTTTATTAATTCACATATCACAAACAACAAAATAGGACATTATAAACATTCATGGGCATCTAAGTATCAAATTAATCTCCTAATTTCTCTTGTGACCCATACAGAAAATCAACTCATGGCAAGGTCTTCTGCTCTACTGCCTGGATTCATTTCCTAGAATCTATGAATGTTCATGCCATTGGAATCATGGACTTTGTCCTCTTTTGTAAGTAGCATCTTTATTCAATATATTTCTTTTAAATTAAAAAATTGGAGATTAAAAGATATATAATTACATCATTCTGTCTTTCCTTTCTTTCTTCAAAACCCTCCTGTATACCAGTCCCTCCTGGCTCTCTGTTAGCTTCACGGCTTCTCTTTTGTAACTGTAATCGTAATCATTGTTGGTGTGTGTGTATATGTGTGTGTGTGACACATGTTATATTATACACACATACACATTCACACCACACACATAATATATTTAGGATTATATACATATTATTTATATGTGTACATTATGTAATATACATTCCTAAGTATATAAGTGCAATCTGCTCAGTGTGAGTAATATTATGACCATTTCAGATTGAATAATCAGTTGATTTGGTCTTCCCTGGGGAAGATTTTTCTTCGACTCTAAGTATCCCATGTTTGTCTGTAGTTCTCTGTCTAGCCGATGGAGGCTAAGTATCATTTTTTACCCAGTGCCTTTGGGTACCCAATCTCTCATTGGACTAGGGCTCACAAAGTGGGTCTTAGAGAACTGCCTGTTTGTACTTCCCAGGCTTCTGGCTTATATGTGTAACCAAACAACTAAAGCTTATGAAAAGCAAACTGAGTTCTGAGACAAGACCTTGTGACATCAAGCTTTTAAGGAATGTACCTTACTCTGAGATAACTTATCAACTCAAAAGTCTATTTCAAAGGGCAGATTTTGAAGACCGAAGGTTTTATTTTTATTTTATTTTAACTGTTACTTATTTACTTTTTGTTCTGGAGATTCAAGCCAGAATCTCATTTGCTCATTGGTGCATGATAAATAGGTTTATGGTTTTCATTCTGTAAAAAATTCATCATTTTTTTTTCTTTTGTAACATTGTCATCTTGATGTCCAATATTAGAATGGATTTGTTCAAAGTCAAAAGAATTCATTCATTATTTTTCATCTTCTAAATTAGCTTTTAGAACCATGTATGTACTATATTTTCTCGTGCTATGTGAGGTACAGTCTGTGGACAGCATTATTCCAGTATCATTTTTGATAGGCCATATATCTCTCCATCAAATTATCTTGTCACTTTTGTTAAAAATCAATTGCCTGAAAAGGTGTCAATCTGTCACTGAAGGTATATTTGTGTTCCATTGATCTGCATGTCTAACTTTGTGCTGGTTGGACTCACTTTGATTATTCTTTTATACTAAGTTTTAAAATCAGGCACTATAAGCTATTCAGTGGTCTTTCAAAGGATTTTGCTTATAGATTATAGATTTTGCAGTCTCGTCATCGATTTCTATAAGAAAAGATGCAGTGACTTTATTGTGGATGTACATGCCCATGGATTGTTATGAGAAAGCAGGCATCTTCCAGCCCATGGACATGGCATATTACCTTATTTGCTTTGATCTTGTATTGCCTTTGATCTTGTTTGTCTATTCCTAACTTTTGTGTGTAGATTTCCAATGTCTTTCACATATTTTTCAAGTCTCCCATTAAATTTACCTCTTTATACTTCACATAGAGAAGTTGTCATGGATATTATTCGTTTTATTGCTAACTGTGCCAAGAGTCTGGGAAAATATAACTTGTATTTATTACCATCTATGCATCTGTTTTGTAAGCCTAGTGATATTAAGACTGTCTTTTACATTGATTCCTTTTCTTTTTCATAAATACTTTTATTTAGATATTTGGGTTGACCATAAATGTGCTCTCTACATGTGCTTATATTAATTTTCTCATGTTATTGAATTAACCAAGACTTCTTGCATAAAATAAAATATAATAAAAGTAGATATTGTTTGTTTCCAGGACTGGGGAAGTATTCATGATTTTTTTGTACAGCTAAGAAGATTGTAAGCCAGAGATTTTATGTTTTTGAGACAAGGCCCTGTTACGTTCTCTGGATAGCATCAAGTTGGCTATCAGCCTCAAGCAGCTAGACTCACAAATATATATAATCATTATACTTCTACTTTACTCACTTGTTTCATTATAAGACATTGACTAACCTAAGAGTCTATTGTCTTTTAACATAGCAAGATATTGACTAACGCTTGTTTATCTGGTTAACTTGACAGAGTTATAATCAATACCTACTGGTTTATATAAACACTGTCTTGGAAACTTGAAAAATAGTATAAGAGTATAGCAGTATAAATTACTTTTTCTATTATTTCAAGTCATATGCTTTCTAGTTTATAACCACTTAATAGTTTTGAAAATAATCTGTTGAGTACTGGCTTTCCTTTTTAGTCATCATTGTTAATTTCACGGTGACTAATTTCAGCTATTAAGCCAACTTTGCATTCCTTGTTTGCTTTGCTTATTTTGGATATTGCTGATTTCAATTAGATAATATTTGCTAATGATTTTGTACCAGTATTAATGAAGGTTATTAATTTTAGTTTTGTGACACAGTAAAGTTTACCACATAAATAGTAAAGCTTTTCTATTTTTATTATCAGAATTTTTTTTTTGTTGGAATGACTTCTTTAATGTCTGTAATTGTTTAATAACATTCATAAATCAAAACATCTAGCTTTTAAGTTTTATATTTAGAATTTTTCTAATTATCTTTAAAATCACCTATTTTAAAGAGTTTTTGTGCTGGGCGTGGTGGCTCATGCCTTTAATCCCAGCACTCGGGAGGCAGAGGCAGGTGGATCGCTGTGAGTTCGAGGCCAGCCTGGTCTACAAAGTGAGTCCAGGATGGCCAAGGCTACACAGAGAAACCCTGTCTCGAAAAAAAAAAAAAAAAAAAAAAAAAAAAAAAAAAAAAGAAAGAAAAAAGAGTTTTTGTTAGAATGCCTCTTTCAATGAAACTGTCTTATCTGTGTTGTCACATGTATTTTCACAAGGTGTATTGTTCTCTTATTCTACACGCTGTGTAGTTAGCACCTACAGTGGTACTATATTTGCCTCCCTAATACTTCTTATTTGAAAATTCAGCCCACATTACCTACTTGCTGTATGTTCAGTACTTTCATTGACATTTTCAAGGGCATACACCTTTGTACCTATTCATTTTCTCTAATGTGTTACTGTTTTTTGACTGACTTTTGCTTTTCCTTCTGTGATTTATTATGATTTTTCCTACTTGTGATTCAGAGCTTTCCACTCCATTTTCTTAAGGCAGACACCTAGATTCTAGGGCTTTGGTTGTATTAATTTTTGTTGTTGTTGTTGTTTGACAGTTTCATAAGTACATATAAGGAATTTGATCATTTAATTCTCATTACCTTCTCTCATTACACTCTCTCTTCTATTAAGACCTTTCTTGCTCTCAGCCCCATCTCACTTCTTTGGTGTGTGTGTGTGAGATCTAGTTGAGCTTAATTATGGTTGCTTGTATAACTTGGGGCTATTTACTGAAACATGGGAAATTAATGAGTGCCTCCACCAATGAAAAGAATGATATCTTTTCTTTCATGACAACAAACATCTCATAATCCTTCATGAACCTTCTTGACCATGCATAGTAGAACTGTGATGGACTAAAGTTTGTATCATTATACATATTTTATAGACACCCTAAGTCCCTTTAGATCCACTTCCCAGCTTTGCCATCACTTTCCTACAACCATGGTATACCCCACTTGTATATTACATCTCCATACCTTCCAAACCTCTCAATGCAGTGATGTATTTTCTTTTAAATCATTATTTGCATTTTAGACAAGTCACAAAAGAAAGAAACATCTTTTACATAAGTCACCTAGATATTTTTAGTTCCAATCCACACTTTTTCAGACTTTCATTTGGTGAAAATCATTTTAATTTGAAAAACTTTTATTTAGCTTTGTTGAAAAAAAAAAAACTTGCAGGGTAGCTAACAATATGGTTTCATTAACTTCCTCCCTTCAAGTCCCCCACTCCTGGATTTTGAGGCTAACCATATGGTAATGGATAGCTGGTATAGTCTTCCAAGGGGAAGACTATTTCTCAGTATTCCTTAGTTGCCTGAGGTTCTTTATGTAGAATTGCGACCACATAGGCTTTCACCTACCCACATTGGAGTATCTATTATTATTGTCCTTTTTTAGCCCATGTGTAGACAGTCATACTGGTGGAATTTCATGGGTGTGACTTCTGAGATTCCTAGGAGACAGAGTCTCACAGCACACTTCCTGATCCTCTACTTCTGACAGTCTTTTCAACCCCTCTTCTGTACTGTTCCTCGGGCTTTAGGTGCTAAGTGCAGGAGTCCTTATCTATTTATTTTGACTGAATCTGTTGAAACTGAGTTCCACGACTCCGTGTTTTGATTGTGGTTTTATGTAATGGTCTACATCTGTTGCAAAGTGAAGACTACACTTAACTGGTTCACACTCTCTGATAAGCACCCGGTGGTCACTTGCATTGTTTTATCCCACAATTAAAGCATTGCTTTTGCATATTTGCATTTAAGATTTTACTTTTGTGCATGCCTACCTATGGTTTTATTTGTACACAGTGATTACAATCTACTAGGTGCTTTGAATACATATATCTAGCTCTAGCTCTCACTAAACTGAGAAGTGTTTGAGCACTAGTTCTGAAATGCCCCTCCTTTCTCTTCCTGCTGTCCTTGCAAGGTAAAAATTTGATATTGTCCTTAAGGCATTTTTAGGCTCTGATATTTAATAAGTACTCTGGCCTGTTGAGATGGCTCAGCATGTAGAGGTACTTGCTTCATAGTGTGTGGGTCTGTTATATCTTTCCAAAACTCATAGGGTTCAAAGAAATAACTAAGTCACACAGCTCTTTTCTGAACTCCAGAATGGATGTTAACATGTGCACTCTACTTTGTTCAGATTACCAAACATTATAATCAATACTATTAATGTAGTGGTCAAAGTAGTGTTATTACTGAGCATTAAACTGGAGCCATGGTCACACTGGTCATACCATATTTTTTGGACCATAAAACACACCCATTTTTCAGAGCAGTAAAACAAGAAAAACTGTAAAAACAGCAATCAGATCATAAGGAATCACATCCTAATTCTCCTCTCACACACACTTTTGAGGGGGAAAAGTGCGTATTATGGTCTGAAAAATACAGTACTCCTTGTTCCAAAACCAACTTCCCATCTAACAACCTATCTGCAAATTCGCTGTGCTCTTCTCTGCCTACAATATTCCCTCATGCAGTTCCCATTGTTCAACTTTCTCAGTTCCATATTTTCTTCTAATCATCACAATTCCTGAAATTTCTTTCTGTATAACTGATGTGTTCCCCAGTACGTCATTGTACTGATGAATGATGATCACATAAAGCTGTGAGTCTCCCTCAGATAATTGTCTTGGTCTCTACTTTCAGTCCTCAGGCTGGTTTGAAACTCTTAGTTTTCACGTGTTTAATATATGGCAATTTTATTTTGGTTGTTACCAATGTCTTGTGAGATCTTTGGGATTTATTGGTATATTGCAGAGTATCATTATTTGTTTTTCACCAGACAATTTTTATCTTGTTAGATTTAAACTGAACTCTTTTTGCTCCGGAAACAACTCAACATTCAGGATGTTTGCTCTGCCTTATTTTGCTTTGTTTTCCTTGTCCAAGTTTCTTCGTACCTGAGTTTGAATCGATAATTTGTAATACTAGGTATTTTGAAATATTTTGCTTTTAATTTTTAGTTTAAAGTTTTTTACAATTATTAAATGTAAGTAATTTATAGTGACTTATTTAGTGTCAGGGAAAGCACTTAGTTGGGGCTACCTTACAGTTTCAGAGACGTAGTTCATAATCATCATGGTGGGAAGCACGGCAGTGTGCAGACATAGTGCTGGAAGGGTCTAGAACTATACATCTTTAGCCACAGGAAACAGAAGCATTCCACACTAGGCACAGGGTGAACATAGGAAACCTCAAAGCTCTCTCCCCGCACTTCGTCCGACAAGGCTGTACCTATTGCCACTTCCCATGGGCCAAACATTCAAACACATGAGTCTATGTATGCCATACCTTTAAAATCCCTAACCATAAAATTATTATTTTTTGCCTTTTTACAACTGTAAATATTTTCATATTGTAATGAATTGTAATGTAAACATCTAATCTGTGATATGCCAGACATACAACTCCCAAAGGGGGCCCTGACCCGTAGGTTGAGCATTACTGGTGTATAGCAATGTTCACAGTTCTTTGTTAACTTCCTGTGGATATTTGAAATTTTCCTCAAAAACCAGTCTGAGACTGTGCGGTGATTCAGGTTTCAGCACCTGTGCCTCCTTCCACAGTGGTGTTAGTTTTGCTTTTTCCTTTTGTTTTTAAATTTTTAATTTCTTACAATTTAATCAGATTACATCCCACTTGTTATCCTCTCATTTGTGCTTGTATCTTCCCATTCCCAACCTTCCTCCTTCTTTCTTCCTCTTCCCGCCCCTAGACCTCTGACAGAAGGGGACCTCCTCCCCAACCATATGACCACAGCCTATCAGGTATCTTCAAGATAGCCTGCTTCCCCTTCCTCTGTGTGCCCACCAGGTCTAGTTTTGTTTTTTCAACATCCATATTTTGGGTAGCAATCTTCTAGAATAGTCTGGGGTGTTGAGCATAGGTGAATGTTTGTTCACTAAATATTTCCTCATTAGAAATACATATGTGATTTTATGTGAGTACAAATTACATTGCTTCTCTACAGAAAGGATTTTGTTTTTGTCATCATGTTTGTGCAGAAAGCCTTCTGTAAGTCTTCTTCTACACATGGGTAGATACATACAGATCAACTCTCAAGCTGTCATACACTTTTTCTCTGTGTTCATATCAGGGGTAAAATTATATGCTCATATGTGTGTTTCATAGCATATCGTCACAGAACAATCAAAATAGCATATATTTACATTATCATATAGCCACAGCTTACTTGTAAGTCAAGAAAAGTATCTCTAAATCAATCTTCTCATTTAAAAATTTCTTGATTTTCAACTGGTGAAAACACTTGGCAATTTAAAATTGAACGTTTTACTACATTTCATTCATAAAAGGCAAGCTTTTATACTACAAAAGTATATTAGTGGTATAGCTTACCTAACCTGTTTTTAATGTTTACTTTCAGGTTATTAGGACCAATGTATCTTTACCTTATGGTATCTAGAAGAACATCTACATATGCAATAACACAATAAATATGCATATATACCTGAATATATTTGGGTATGTAAAGGAAACATTTTATTGTTTAGAGCATCCGTACACTGTTTATTAGGTGGACATAATAATTTATTTCCTCTCAAGTTCATATTCACTTTAATTCCAATTTCCAGAGTGATGGATGCCAGTTTCCCTACACCTTTTGTCAAATTAAATAGGCTCATTTGCTTGAGTGACTTTGCTTTTCACAGAGATGCAACTCAAGTTCCCTCTTATGGGGTGTCTACTTCTTGCCAAGCTCTGTCCTGTCCTGCGTTCTTATTTCTCCTTCAGTGATCCCACCTTATGAACGGTATTCATAAGTCAATTGTCTCTGCTCCTGCACATTCCAGAGAGTGTGAACTACCTCCATGGTGTCATCACAGTTAATTTTGTCATAAGTTGTATTTACTGTTTTTAGCTAATGGCTCTTTTAACTTTGCAAAGTATGAATTTAGGTAGTGTCCAAACCTGACAGTTAAATGTGGTCAGTCTTTATGTAAACAATTTCTTTCCTTAGTCAAGTATAGAATAGGTCTGTTTTAGCATATAAATACTTTATGTGGAAGACTAGGAAAAGAAATAACAAATGGCATTGTCTGATAAGAACTCATACTTTATACTCTGTCAATACTTATTTCCCACCTGGCCTTCTGTGAGGGCCATGTCCCTATGCCAGGAAAGGAAGAGGAGGATGAAAGGCTAGGATCTTGGAAACTGTGGGGAGCCACCACCTGATAACATCAACACACAGATCATTAGGCAGACAACTGTAGGCAGGTACCCTGGCTCATACAGACACACAGGCTTACAGACAAACACATGAGGCAGGCTGACAAAGTTCCCCCTCAGCATGAGGCTAAAGCTCCTGACCTCAAGGCCATAAGTATGCACAATCACACAAAAGTGGTACTCTACCAAAATAATTATGTAACAGATTACATCACTGTTTACTTCAGTACATCTGGTATCAGCCATATTGTGCTGATTCATATGCCCCCATGTCTGGTGCCAGCCATGTTTTTCAGCTGACTCATACTGAATATATCTATATATATCTATATCTATATCAGTATATGTTGGCTAGAAATGATCTGGCCCTGATAGCCTTCTGTTCTCAACACCTTCACAATGTGGGGCTGGTTCATGTTTAAATGTTTAGAGTAAGTATGATCAGTGTTGCCACAGAAATTAAAATATTTTCCAATCCTTTGTACCTAATTATGTTTGAATTGTTGCTAATTGTGACACAAACTTAACTTTAATTACATAGGAATTATAATTCATTTAATAATTATATATACAAAACATAGCCAAGTAGTGGTGGCTCATGCCTTTCATCTCAGCATTTGAGAGACAGAGGCTCGTGGATCTCTGCATTTGAGGCCAGCCTGGTCTATCTGTAGACCAGGTCTATCTGTAAGTTCCAGGAGAGCCATGGTTACACAAAGAACTTTGTCTCTATCTGAGAAAAGCTATATATTTATATCTCATTATGCTATATGGAGGCACACACCTTACTTGTTCATTACCCTTAATATGATGTGTATATGTACTGATGTATGTATGAATAAATATATATTATATGTGTACACGTATATTTAGTTTTGAGTCAGATGAAAAACTCACAAGACATCAGAGGACTAATCTGAGGTGGCACGCAAGTACTGAACCTCATATGCAATGACTTAGACGCTTAGGATCTTTGTTAAGGTCTATAGGGTAAATGCACAAAAATCAAGCCACACAAGAACAAATAAATTCATTAGCAAATGTTTGCTGAGTGCCTACTGTGTACAGCACAGTCCAGGAACCCCATTTTCCATGTGCTTACAGCACTTTCGGAAGCCCTGGATGTTTTATAGTTGCATTTTCATCATTATAAAGGCATGACCCTCTTCTGGGCTTCCAGCCAAGCTCTGAGCAGCATGAGATAATGCACCGGGGCTTATTCTTGTCATCTGATAATTTATAAAAATGAAGTTGTCCATGAGAACTATTTCTATAAATATGTGTTTTATAAAATATTTTACTTTGGGAATTAAACCATTTGTTTCCCTGTATTTTGAGATTGTTGATAATTTTGGACCACTAAGGCATCATGGTACCTGGTATTCCTTGTGCCTGCAATTTTCCCTGGGAGCTCTTGTCACTTTGCAGGAACCATATTATCTTTTCGAGGCCACCTGGGGATAACTTATTAATTTGTTAGTTTACCAGTTTCTAATTATCCTGAATGACTTAATGCTGTTTCCAAGGTGCTATGGGATGTAGAACTGTAAGTGTGATGCTTGTTGGTAATTCTCATCTTTTATGAGAAAGTCTGGGAAAGTGACTAGATAGAGACCCTGACTGAGATTCTTTTTTTTTTTTTTTTTGCTCATTATCCTCCATTCACAGCACTTTCTTTTGTGTTCCAAAGAGAAGAAATAACACACATGAATTATTGGTTGCAAAATGGAACAATAGAGGCATCAGAGATGTAGTAATTAGGAGGTCTGTAATGGCACATATGTGTCACAAATGGCCAATTAATCTTGATGATAAGAAGCAATCAATTCAGTTACCACTACCTCCACTTTTCAGTAGACACAGGGAAACACCAGTGGTCTCTGCACTGCAGTTGTGTTTTGTTAGTCTCCTCTGGCACATCTTTTCTGGAGGGTGTTTTTCTGTGGATGGTGAGGAGTGCTGTGTCTAGTTATTCAGTGTGATCCACACACTTTCTATTTGTCCTTGATGTTTAACATATGTATGAATCATTTGTTTGATCCCCAAGGAAATATGTGGAACTCTTTCTAAGACCTTTAAGCTCATAGGTGAGCCCCAGCATCCATAGTGGTCATTAACACCTTTATTTCTCTTGCATCGACTTTTCTTCAGTTACTTTTTCTTCAACTGCTTATTTAGAAATATGTTCCTAAGAGAGCAGAACTGGAGTGCCCATGTGAGTTCCCATGATTTACTTGCTCTGTAGTGTGAGGATGCTAGAAACGCTCAGCCTCTCACTTGACACCTATGCTAACCAGCTGCCATGCAGTGTTTCTATAAACACTGTCCTTGTAGGAGTAAGATGTCCACATCTTCATTCCTCGTCCATCCTCCAACTGTCCCTGCAGGAACTCTGCACCCAGACAGGTTACCCCAGAGCTTGATGTCACACACAAAATTCTCAGCCCTCTTTGTTGTAACCTCTCAGTGGCACCTGATTTTTTTTTTTGATAGTTTCTCATTCCCTTATGTTTCTTCCAGAAATTCCTCTTTCATATTAAAGCATTTTCCTAATATTTAGTGTCAGAATGAATTAGGACTAATTTATAAATAGTGTTTATAGTTAAGGGACCGCATTCTGAACAACAGCCACAGAGGCCCCAGGACCTGTTTGATGTCTTCCCTTGATGAGATTCAAGCTTGATAAGTCTTTTATCTACACCACACTGAATCCATTATGTCAGAACTCCTCTTTCTGTTCTCTCTCAGCAAAGGATGGTCTTCCTCAATGGCTGCTGTTAAAAAGAAACAAAAACCCAGAGAAACAACTTTATTGCCTAACTCCTTTCATTCTCTCTAGCCAGTGCTCACTTTTTATTTATGAACCCTCCTGGAATTTTTTCCTTCCTTTCTTTCCACTCTCATAAGTTGCTTTGACATTTTTCTTGGACTAGTGCATATGTAGATCCTGAGGGAGTTTCTGAATCAACAATGGCCCTCCTTTTTCAGACAAAGTGAACACTGAATATTACAGTGCCATCCTGCAGTACAGAGTTTAAAACCTTGCCTTGTCTTGGAGTATTTCTTATGCTAACAACTAACTGTTTCTTGTCACCATGGCTAGCCTATAAAAATTTAGCCTTTGTAACCTTTCCATCTTTAGGGTATAGTAACCCAGGTACTTTCTGCATTTCCCAGGACCTTCTGTATTCTCATTCTTGATGTTGTATGTATCCATTTTGTCCTGTCTCCTCTGACATCACTTAAGGAGTAGCAGCACACTATTCAAACCTCAGTGAGGATTTTGCTTCCTCACAGTCTTTTCCTTAGTCATTCAAGATCCTTTTGTGAAGTCCAGCAATAGAGACTAGATGGCCAACAAGACTTTACAGGACAAAATTTCATCTGAGAGGAGGGAGTCTCAATTAAGAAAATAGGAATAAACACACATTCTATTGAGGAGAATAAAGGTTAAGCTCAGGCCCACTCTGTTCTGCACCACATGTATGGGAGGAATCTACAGAAAGCAGTGTTATCATTTATCAGATTAAGCGTGGCGGAGTTGTGAGAGTGGAGCGTAGTTATGTGGCTGGCAAAGGACTTTTAAACTCTGGCAGATAAAATAAAAAATCTGTGGTTATATGTAGCATTTTCTTAACCAGACTTTAGTTGTTGTTTATACAGAAGGTTTCACTTCTTATGGTCACTAATAACCTCCAAAAATAGACAATTAAAACTCTAGGAATACTACATAGAAATGACTATGGTCTATTTTGCTCTTTACAACATAGCACTTAGCAATTATTCAATTATTTTGTGATTTTTAAATGTAATTACTAATATATTTATTTTTTACCTTTTTAATTAACGTGTAATGTTTTTCATAATTATTGAGAACAATGTGATGTTTCAGGTCATTTATGTAATATGTACATATCACTTAAAATGATTCTTCATGTCTTTTTTGCACCTATACCCACTCCTCTCCATCTCTTCTTCTTTTCCCTCTCTCTGGTCCTTGTTGATGGGTGCTTTAGATCTTCTCTGCTTTGAGACAACATCCCTAGTCCCCATATATAAGAGAATTCATGGTATTTTTCTCTCTTTACATCTACTTTATTTTGTTTAAGTAAAATAAGTTCATCATTTTAATTCCATTCTTTCTGCCTGAAATTTCAGGATACCAATCTTTTTATACATGGATGTGTTATCCTATTTTGGACACATATCACATTTTCTTTAATGTGAATAAGCATGTCAATTCTCTATTTTGGCTACTGTGAATAGTGCTTTAAAAACATGAAAAGAGGTTTGCCTTTTATGTGATGATTTTATTTCCCTTGTAAATGCAGAGATATCAGAATCATGTGGCTTTTTGAAGAATCTTCATATTTTTCTTTTTAATGACTTACTATTTACGCTTTCACTAGCACTGTTCAAGAATCCCCATTTCTCTGGATACTTGCCAGCATTTGTTATTTTCGGAATTTTCAAATAATATTTGTTCTTGCAGGAGTAACAAGGTGTCTCATTATGGTTTTAACTGGCACCTCTGATCAACTCTAATCAACTCATGTTATTTGTCAGATACTTTCATTTATCTTATTGGAATTATTTATAAATGCAGTGTATATATTTTTGCTTTTCTAAATATGTATTGCATATGTATTCCTTTCTGCACTCTAGAGTGAATTCATTCTTATCATAAGAACTGTATTCTCTTAAGTATGGTCCACTTTTCCTGGTATGTGCTAAATTACATAAAGGATGGTAAATGTATCGAGGAGGACAATGGCATTGAAGCAGCACATTCAGATTTGATTTCTAGCTCTTTTTGTTTGACACAGAATTGTGCGAATGTGGGTAATTTATTCAACCATAGTTTGGTTTACTCAGCTGTAAAAGAAGATGTCAATGGTACTTCATGCTGCCCCATTGATTAAATGAAATAGTAGATATACACTGAGAGGGACATATCAGGTAACTAATAAATGGTAGTGAAAGAATTAGTGTGCTGTAAAATTCTGTCTTCAGGACAACTGGATAGCCAGTGTTTTTTCCAATACGAAAGAACTACTTTAGTGTTCTTTTGTCTGCTTTTAGTGCCTCACACATCACTACTGAAAGAGTATTTGTAACCATAGTTCTATTTTGCTGTGGTTTTTTTTCTTCCTCTTCTTGTACCTTTGGGTCACAGTACTTAGCATTACGGTTGGCACTTCTTTTGCTTTATGTATACATGGTCCTCTTGTATGATCAATTATTTTCATATCAGAATCATGTCATAATGTGAATCACTATGACGCATATTATGTTTATTACAGATCCTACTATACCTTGTGTGATTTTTGTTGTTGTTGTTGTTGTTTAGGGACTTTTTTTCCTGTTTTCTTTTTGGTATTATTTTAGATGTCAGAAACTACCACACGTAGTCAATGTAATCCAGGCATACTTCCCTGTACAAGTTTTCAGTCTCACCTAAGCTCTTCCTACCATATATCAAAGAGAACCTAACTTGGAATTGGAAAGCCATATAGAGTGGCTTTGAGAGGAGACACACAATCATTTCTCTTGGAATTGTCTGTATCTCTCTTCTGTCTTTGGAGCTCTCTGAGCCAGATTTACCTTTGCTTCTCTGCCCACTGAAAGTGAAAGAACTTTTGTCTGTCACTTCAGTTCCATATCCCATATTCCTATCCTCTTCATTAAGACAGAAGTCCGCAGGGCTTCTGTTTGCTTCTGTAGGTATATGGTTCTCCAGTAACTTGCAATTCTGTCCTGGAGGCTGATGGTGATAGGATGGGTTTGAGGGGATGAGGATTATACCTAGTGGTGGTGGGTGAAGTGGTGGGTGAAGCTCATCCATTGCTCTGTCCCAGGACTGTGTGCTCATCCTTCCACTCCTCCTACTGGCGCTGCCCACCCAGCCCATTCCCACACCCACTATGGGTCCTCTCTGTTAACAAACACTGAAAAGTTCTTTGGAAGTTGATGACCTTTCAGCTGACTCACCACAAATTCATCAGCATTAAAAACAGAATCACATTTCTAGAATATGTTCAAAATTTTCTTCTATAGGACTAGTAATAAAGAATGTGGACAGGAAATCATTAACTATTTTCTCATAAAATTTACTCTCTGAATATTAAATAAACTACTATGCAGACATCTAACCTATTCACCTCTGACTGATAGAACAATGCTGTAGCGTATATATCAATATTAAATAAATATATATGTAGTTGAATAAAACAAATGTGTATATTAACATTTAGATACTTTTAAGAGAGATTTTTAAGACCCATTTCCATTCCATTTGAAGCTGTTCCACACATGTTATATTGTTGTCATAGACATGATACCATTCTTCTTTAGTAAAATTTTTATTTCAAATTTTATATCTAATTTATGAATCAATTTTCTAAAGTTACAGATTTGCATATTTTCACTAATGGTGAATCTGGATATAAAAGTAAAAATAACAGCTAGATAACAACAGTGCCAAACCTTTCAGGAAAATCTGCAAGTATAAGAAATTATAACAATCTAATAATGAGTTTTCTTTAATATATATTTTGATTTTTAAAATATTATTATAGAATATATTTTTGCTAGACTTATGAGTCATTAATTTTTATATATTTTCCATCACTTTAGTCTAATGAGAATGGATTTGCTTGTGAATGATGGAAGATAGCTAATTTCAGTGTTGAAATGATTCATGATGTGAAAGGAGATAAATGCATGAAGTTTCCACAGTTTCAATCTCAGAGATACATCTGTTAGAAGTGTTCGTGCAGAACAATCAAGCAAGGTAAACTCTTTGCTTTCAGGACCAGAATGTAAGTAGATGTAAATGCCTTCAGTGTTAGCTATGTCAGGACTAGGCTTTTTTTCATGGTCATTGTTTTCTTAGGGCTTAGCTATGAAGTTCTTATAAATGATGATATGGGTGTTTTCGTTTTGGCGATTTTGCCTGAAAGATTTCTTTCTTTATGTTTAGTAATGTCACTCAACAAACTCTTACTTATTACAAGCATAAAGAATTGTACAACTCTATGGAGTAGCAGCAGTTAAGGAGGTCAGAACCTTCAGTAGTATTTTATGTAAGAAAGAAGAGACACGTACTACTAAGGTACATGGAACAGAAAGAAAGAAACTGAGCTGCAGAGCCTGTGCAGAAGGCAATGCTAGACATGTGACATAAATCATGCATACATTTCTTGATCGGATCTTCAGGACAGTGGTGAGATTGACATTGCAAGACCTGACATTCAGTTAACAACCTGTGAATAAAGCAAATATAAAGATCTGAAGCATTCAGATCACATTTGTCTATTGTGGGGAATGTTATACAGTAGGTTCTGGTAAGGACTTTCTAGAAGTAGAAGAGCTCTTGTATAATTCTTTGACATTAATGAGCTAAAACTAGATAAATACAGCTTTCAGTCCAGAGACTGTGTAACTCTGAGACAACCTAGCTCATTAACAGAAATGCTAAGTTTCAACTTTCTACACACTGGTGAGATGTCTAGACCTATAACTGACTAATAATTGCCTGCTCTTGCCACAGTGTCTGCCACTGTGGACAAAACTGATTTACTAAATACAAAAGCTTTGGTTTGGTTTGGGAGAAAAGTTCAGCAGACATTGAATGACTTAATGATTATTTGTTTTTTAAAGAATACTTTCGGTGAATGATTTATATATAGGTTTGATCAAGGACAAGTTTAGAATGCAAACAAAGAAATGGCTTTGATTTCGCCATATGTTGTGGTGTTTCTCTGGAGCACCCATTTGCCCATTCGCATTGCTACCAAAGCTGGTGCATTTTATAAGTGTAGAACCTCAGTAAGTTCTCCAGCTTTAGACCTCAGATTAATGGCCTGAGCAAAATATTAATGTATTAGTACTAAGAAATTATGTACAAGATGCTAATACCTGTGGTTCAGTCCAGTAACTAAAGCAACAGTGCAGTACAGGAATACAGTCATCCTTCAGCATTCTCTATTTTCTTCAATGCCACAGGGTTTACCACCTTATCTGAGCACAAATCTTAGCAACTTCTGTATGCCTTAGAACAAGGCTTTCACATTTCTGCCTATAGGAGCAACTAGGATGCTAATTGGTCATGCAATATATGTGGTAAATATCAGAGCAAACCACAGAGACTGCTGTTTATGTGGGTTCAGAGATGATCTAATACTATTATTTTTAAAGATTTCAACTGAGTATGTTTGAATAAAAAAAAACAAATGAATAAGTGATTATTCTCACTTGTGGTCTATGGATTTTTTTTATCACATAATCCAGAGCTTTCACAGAATAGATTCATTTAACTCCAAGTTCCATTGATTGTATAGCACTGCCAATAAAATAAGTTCAAGGACACATATATTTTGTTATAAATTTTGACTATAGATTATAATCTTATGAATAAATTTACAATTGTATAAGCAAAGCTGAAATAATTTTAAAACAAGATGTAAACAACGAAACGAAAATTTCTCCAATTCCCCTCATATAAACCTATATTATCTCTTAGTGTGTTCAGGACTTATGTGTCATAGTGGAACATGCCACTCTGTCAAATTACCTGATGCCCATCCCCTCAAACTGCAAATTTGTCATAACTTGTCATTAAAACTAATAATTTCAAAAAATTTCATACAAAATATAATTTTTTGTAAATACTTAATTGTGGATATCAATAAAAATAGGTGAAGAGGCATCTTACAGACAGACACGTTAATTAAACAGCAAAGGGCGACATCACACATATGAGCACATTTTCTCTGGCTAATCTATTTTAATTAAATTAAATGCAACCACTTTTTATTTCAAGATATGTTGTTTTCAATTTGCATCTATTGATTCTTTCATAAATTGCAGTGTACGGTAAGCAGGATTTATGACGTGTGCTGGTTATACTGTCTCATAAAATATTCTTAATACCACAGGCCGCATTTATTTCTCCTTAACGATCCCTGGAGTCTGTATCGTCGGACTCATGTAAGCAGAGACAGTTCCATAAACTGTTACATGTTAGAAACTGTGACTAAAGCTTCAAATATATGAGTGCTGATTTTGATTCTAAAGTTTAATGCTTTAAGACTTTTCATGTCCCCATCTCACTTCATGTACTGTTATAACTTGTGGCTTATGAACAATAGAAGATTCTCACAGAGGACACATTTCTCAAGAGAAACAGGTTGTAAGAGTGAAGTTGTCAGTGGGTTTGGTGTTTAGTTAGGATGCACTCTGTGTTCTATAGATTCTGTCTCACAGTAGCCTCACGTGAGGTAGGGGTAAATACTTTCTCTGGGGTTTCTTGTACAAAAGCATTACCTGACCCATGAGGATTCTGTAGTCTTATAAAGTAATCACTGTACAAAGATGCATCACCCATTATATCACACTCAATGATTTCTAAGACATCAGCTCAGGTTGGGGACCCAAGAATTCAAGATATAAACATATGAATTCAGGAAATATATAAATATATATTATGTATGTATCACAATATATGTTATTACTTCTCTCAATCTTCAAACTACATCATTTACACAATCATTTCTTCATTTTTTTTCTCATGAAAATAATAAAATGTGTCTTGGTAGACAAAGGGAGAAACTGAGACTCCCACACTTTTTTAGATTTACCTCCCCTATTCACTAGGATGATTAATGTCACACACCTGTCATTTAGCTTAATATTCCATTCTTGGCAACCGTTAGTCTCCATTACCTTCAGTGGGTAATGTCATCACTGTCCATATGATTAAATGACACTTAGCAATATGGATTTCCCCAATTGTGTGATATCTTCCTGGTATGTCATCGCTATCCCCATTTTTATTGCCAGAACATGCTGGAATTTGTCTACGCAACGAAGGGTTCAGATAGATAAATATGAGAAGGGGCGGTTTTCATTTGCCACTGGCATTGTTTAACATTCATAAAAAATTGTTTTATTGCCCAGATGTTGGAAATTTATTAATTATCATATTGGCTCTCGGGCCTGGATCTTGCAAGAGCGATAGTAGATGCCAGGAGCTAAATAACCTTTTGTCATTCTGCTGAATAAAGGATTGTTTGTGCTCTCTGGTTGATAAATTATCTCCATGCCCTGTCGTTATAAAAAGAAACTCATCTTGTTGTCTGGGCTGGCAGGAGATGAGAAGGCCCCAGAGAGAGCACAGAGAGCTTTCCGTTCACAAATCATGTGTGGGACGCGTGCAGTGGGTCCTGTCTGGAAATTAATGTGGAAAGAACCCAGGACTGGGCATAATATTTCCATTGTTACCTCGTGGTATGTGATGGATTGCCACACATTTGCAGCATTGAACTTTGCTTTTACCCACAGCAAATTATTTTAAGTCCAGAGAGCAATTCCAGCATGGAGAAATGTATGCTTTTACATCCTTTCTAAAGAAAAGGGAAGCTTAACATTCTAAGGCAGCTAAGAGAGGACCAACATTTGCATGATTATTGTATTTATAAGGGATTCATGGGAGTATTTGCCTTCAAAGGTTATCGCTGTACACTGACTGGAAAGGCCTCAGGTTACCTCTTAAAATCATTGTTTCTATCAATGGAGGGATGAGAAGGCTGGGGTGTTTACCAAGTATGCACAAGACCCTAAGAAACAGCTGCAGCACTGAAAACAAAAAATAAAAAATAAAAACTCAAGGGAAAAAAAGAAAAAGAAATGCTGGACCCAAAAGATAGCACAGGGGGTAAAGGCTCTTACCACCTAAGCTCCACAACCTGAATTTAATGCCTGGATCCCAAGGGAGAAGGGAAAAATTGATTTCTGAAGTTGTCCTCTGACTTCCACACTGTGGAACACAGTAGCGTGTGTGTGTGTGTGTGTGTGTGTGTGTGTGTGTGTGTGTGTGTGTGCGCGCGCGCGCACACAAAATGAAAGTATCACTTTTTGCTGATTTTTTATTATTAAGTAAATTTATCTTGTAAAGCAATTCTAATTTCAGAGTCAAATGAAAGAAGAAATGAAGAGAGTTTCTCCCTACACCCCCAAAGCACAATCTCTCTAATTCTCAATAGGCATCCTGAACTACAGCAGTGCATTTGTTCTAACTGATGATCCCGTCACCACTACGAATCCATTAGCATCCCTTAATGGGAGTCTTGTTCTATGCCCCTGAACAGGTATGTACTGGTGTATCTCCATCCTTACAAAATCAGCATCTCAATAGCCTCAATATCTCAAACATCTGCACAACCCCAACCTACTGAACATTTTTTAATACCGAGCCTGCAACCACTGACTGACTTGGTGGTTTCGCTGTTTCCATGGTTCCTTATTTCTAGCACGCCCGATTCGTATAATTGAACCACATGAAGCCCATCCTTCAACTGCCTCTTTCACTTAGACATATGTTTCTGTTTCCTCCCTCGTTTTTTATGCCTTTCATTCATTTCTTATTATTGCTGAATAAATACTCCATGGATTTGATGTAACTAAGTTTATATGTCTATTCATCTACTTACAGTTACCTTAGCTGCTCCCAAGTTTTGGCCATTATGAATAGAATTGCTATAATATCTACATGCAGATTTTTATGCAAACATAAACTTTTGTCCCTTTGCATGTTTACCAAGGATGGTTGATATTATAGTGAGAATATGCTTTGCTTTGTGACAAACTTCAAAACTGTTTTCCCAGGAGCATCTTTTGCATTTCTATCAGCAATGACTGTGATTTCTTTGCTCCATGCTCACATCATCCCTTTATATAAGTGGTTTTGTGTCTAAACTATTCTTTGTGGTTGTTGCTTATTTTTTTTAATTTGACATTGAGATTGTTATCCATTCATTTATATCTTCCCGTTCCCCTCTCCCCATTTCCCTGTCCTAGAGCTCTGACAGACGGGACCTCCTCCTCCACCATCTGACCACAGCCTATCAGGTCTCATTTGGATAGCCTGCTTCCCCTTCCTCTGAGCGCCACCAGACTTCCCCACTAGGAGGAAGTGATCAAATTGGGGGTATCAGAGTTCATGTCAGAGGCAGCGTCCACTCTCCCCACAATCATGGAGAATGAGCTGTGCATTTACTATATCTGAATAGGAGGTCTAGGTTCTTCAGTGAGGTAACCCAAACTCAGAAAGACAAGCATGGTACATACTCACTTATAAGTGGATATTAGCAGGGAATTGGAACAGATGCTGGGACTGCTTGCTGGACTCCAAGAGAGAGTGGTATGGAAGAATGGGGGGACAGAAGGCCCAGAGGGTCCAGGAGCCCCACAGAAAGACCATCAAGGCTGGGAGATCTGGACCCAGGGGGGCACTGCACAAACTGCTGTACTAATCTAGGCTATTCTTACAGGAGTACAGTAGCAACTTCCTTATACGGCATATTCTGTTGCTACTAGACACTTTTCCTTCTGTGTATCTGCATATCTTCTTTGGTAAGGTCTCATAATATGTTTGGTTCATTATATTTTTTAATTTTTAGATTGGAATATAATTACATTTCTTTGTTTTCTCCCATCCAAGCCTTCACATATATGCCTCTTTACTCTCGTCTAAATTCATGCCCTCTTTTGTCACTGACTGTTGTTACATGATATATGTACATGCAGTGCATAAACAAAAGCAATCCTACGTACAATCTCCCCAATCCATATAATGTTACTTGAATGTGTTCTCTCTTGGCTGACCATTAGATAACCAGTTGGTATGCTTTTCCTCGGGGAAGAAGATTTCTCCCACTCTCATTACTCTTTAGCTATTAGCCTAAATTTTATTTGTCTTGACCCTTTTATAGTTATTAAATTTTAAGTCATTTCTAAATTTTTATTACGTTGCTTTATACACTTTCCTTCCTAAACCACATTCTCTGTGCTTGTATTCTTTACCCTTGATGCTGCCATTCTAAGTTAGAATAATTTTAATAAAGGCAATATTATCAGTCATCCCATCATGGATCAGATCTTTGGTGATGCATCTCCTACCAGGAATGTGTGCCCTTTTTCTTGTGTTATCTTTTATGGAATTATTATCTCCCAACTTATACTTAGGCCATGGTCAATTTTTGTGTAAAATTTTGCGAAGAATGTACATTTTTTTTGTCAAGATTCATGTTATGTGCTTTGAACACAGATGTGCAATGTGCCGAGAACCACTGGTTCCTAGGAATGTTTGCACTCTGGTTTTGGTGTTGTCACTTACATAAGGGTCGGTTCAGCGTATCTATATGCATCTGTTTCTGGGCTCTCTGCATTGTCATATCGGTGCACATTTGTGTGTGTATTACACTGCCATCACATTCATAGTAAGTCTTCACAGTAAGCCTTGAAGTCCAGAACCAGGAATACTCCACCGAAAGTCCAATTGGTAGTCTAAATAATCTACTGGTAGCATGCATGTCCCCAGCTAAACTAAATCGAATAAACAGCCAAGCCCACGGGTATGAATCTTGGAAAAGAACTAGTGGGAAGGAGAGGTGATGGTGAGGGGAGGGAAATAAGAGAAGCCTGAAAGAGAGCAATCAGCCTGTGCTTATACACGAGAGGCATTGAAAACAAAATTAATTCTTTAATAAATGGAAAAAAATCAAGTGAAAACAAGGCTGGCTTTTTATTCTGATCCCTCTTTCTTGTAAGCATGCAGAGTTAATTGCTGAGTGGGCTTTTGTGAGTGTTTTTGCGTCTTTCAGATTATACAACAAATATAAAATCTGTAAGCACTGAGATATGTCTTCCTTGCTTCCTTCCTTTCTTTGTTGCATTGCTGTAGTAACAAATATTTACAGTGCAATAGTCAAAAGTTTTGAGAGAAATTCCCCAAACTTTGTCCTGATATTAGCAGAAAACTTTGAATTTCTTATCGCAAACTAGTGTATTGGTTGACGCTTTCTCACATATGCTTTTACCAAATAGAACAAGTACACCTGTGTTATGAATTTACTACTTTGTTTTCTTTCTTATAAACCTATTTTATTTTCAACTATAATTAAATTTATTTCTTTTTCTGCCTTCCAATCCCTCCTATGTAATCCCTAAGCTCTCTCCCTCAAGTTAATGAATTATTTTTCTTTAATTGTTGTGGCATATATGGATATATGTGTATATATTCTCTTTTTTGTCACACATGCATTCCTAAATAAATTAATAAATTAATATAATCTGTTCAATCTGTATAGTGATTTGGTATTGGATAATCAATTTGAGAGCACTTCCCTAGGGAATAATTTTTTTCTTCATCTCTTAATATTCCTTATTTGTCTGTAGTTTTTATATGTTTATGCAGAAACTGTGTTCTGATGTTTTAGCTGGCACTGGGCACCACATGATCTCTTACTGTATTTTAACCAGTTGTAGTTTTCTATAATGCTTTCTGTTTCAGAGAAAAGTTTCTTTGATAAGAGTGAGGACTGCACTTATCTGTGGATATAAGAGCTAATATATGTAATGGAGTTCTGGATTATGCTAGTTTAGTAAAATGGTCCTTTAGTAAATGATGATAAGATGATTCCTTATGACATCCTCAACATAATTTTGCTCTCCTTCCTCCATTTCCTGTAGTTCTCTCTCTTCCTCTGTAACTAAAGCCCCCCCATTTTCCTATTTCTCTCTTCAAATAACTTCTACCCTGCTATTTCCTTCTTTGCTGTCCCCCACCAACATGGTCTTCTTTTACTGGTTATATTCAGATCCTAAACCAGTTTTTGAATGATCGTTTGTATATTCAAGTCTAGTTATTTTTAGTTCCTTGTGTAATGGTATTCTCTGTCCTATGTATAGCTGGAGACGATTCTCACACATTCTGTGGGCTTCCTCTACTGAATTGATTGTTTCTTGAGGTGTGAAAATACCTTTTAATTTTTTGAGATTCTACAAGTCAATTGCTGGCCTCAATTCCTGGACAAATGGAATCCTATTCAGACAGTCCATTCCCACACCCAAATCCTTCAGGGTACTGCCTATATTTTCCTCTAGTGGTTTCAGAGTTCACATTTAGGTCTTTGATCCATTTGGGATTCATTCTTGTATAAGATGAAAGATACATGTCTAATCTGATTCTTCTACCTGTGAACATACAGTTTTTCCAGAACCATTTGTTGAATATGCTTTTCATATGATTTTCGTTACTTTGTTGAATATCAGATGACAGTACTTAGGTGTACTCATATTCTTCAGTTCTTCAGTTCTTCAATTTTGTTTCATTGGTCTACATGTTTATTTTCTTGTCAGTACCATATTATTTTAATTACTATGTCTCTGTAGTATATGTTGAGATGGAATGGAAGGATGGGAGAGATTAGAAGATACATACATGCACACCTTATTTATGGCTATATGTTCTGAGACTGCTACTAAAAATCCTTCACCAGGTGCAACCCCTAAATTTTACCCAGAGCATGAGTAAAAATAAACCTCTTTTTCTTTAAAACATATTCAATATTTGGCATTTTATAATTGGTGACAGAAAAATAATTAATATATTTTCCTCCTTAAACTCTCACTCACACTGTGAAATGCCGTCCAGTTGTCCCAGTAGGTTTCAGATTCATTTCTGTCACAGAATAAAGAATCATCTTTAAGTAATGTACACTTCATTATATTGATGTTGACTCCCTCCTCTCTGAAACTCACAATTCCAACTTCAGTTTCACCTCTCCTCCCTAGAAATCTGCTCACCTGTTCAACGTTACAGGTACATATATATACAGTGATTCAATGACGCCTTCAGTAATACATGTCTTGACACTGTAACCCTTGTGATGCTGATTATGGCAGAAAAATCAATAATTCTAAATTTACAAAGATCTGATTTTAAAACTTAGCTCTAATGCATGGTGGGGTGTGCAAATCCATTCCCCTCACAGGATTTTGTTAAGTATTTAAGATGATTTCTGTGGGCACACAAACTACCCTTCTACTTAGTTTGTCTGCCTTGGGTTCAGATCCCTATCAGTAATTCTGCCACTTGGCAATCGGTAAATGTATTGATGTAATTATGCCTAGCAGTGACTTTCCTATGTACTAGTAATATGCTCTAGTTACCTCTATTAATTAACCTATGGCATGTAGTATGCTAATGTAAGAGGGGTCTATATGTATTGGTTTGTTGATTGTTTGAGTGACTTTACTCTCCCACTATGTGGTTATTGTGGTCTGTAGGTAATGAAGTGAGAAGAGAATGTAAAAATTAAGAGGAATTATAGCTCTTCTACTTGTGGGAAAAGAAGCTTATTTATGACTGTTGGCATCTATCTTCTCCCCTATTCTCAGAAAACTGTAAGATTTCTCTCATTGCCCATTTTCTAATTACCATTATTCTTACTTGCTTCCCAACCACACACGGATCAATTCTGCTCACATTGCTTTTTGATGAAGTTGCTTGGTGCTAATAAAATAGATTAATTTTCAGTGTTTATCTTATATATCCTTCAAATACATGGGCGACACATACACTATTTATCTTGTAATTTTTCTTTCTATATTTTTCTGTTCCCAAATTTTTCTTCTCTCTTCATAAATCACAGAAGCTCTCGTGACATTTCATTGAACTTCTTTTTCTCTCTGTGTACCTTCCTAGAGCAACCACACCATTTTCCATGGTTTGAATTTTAACTTTTATTATGACTCCCGTGTCTATACATTCTGCATAGATCTAATTTTATGAAGTGCAGACTAGTCTATGGAGCACTTATTGGACAGTTCTGCAGGAATAGCTTTTAGACACCACAGACTCATCACATAGAATGTAAACCCAAATACTAGTGCTTCTGTCTCAGTGCATAACACCACTGTACAACTGCTGTGATAACATACCCTTAACATACCAAACTTTTCTAAAAGATCCTGCCACTCTATGCTTCTCTATCAAGACCTTCCTATACAATGTTGCTCAACCAGAGATGTTACCATGCCTGATGCTCTAACAGAGACACTGGTAATAATTCTTAACCCTTCACCTCCTCCATATCCAAAATCCAATTAGTAACAAAATATCATTTACTCAGACTCTTTAAAGTCTATGAAAAGACCCTTGAAAGTATTCATCTTTATTTTTTTTCTATCATTGTCATTTTGGTGTAGAATTGCTGACATTACATCCTAGGTTATCTGCCTCTTCCTACTCTTTTCAAATAGTCATCTGTTATCAAACTTCTCAGAAGCCTGTGTTGATATTCCTATGACTTTGAGCTTCTTTCAGATGGGATGGACTGTGGTCAAGTTGAGTGACACTAGACTTCATACTTCATTCAGAAAAAGGCAATGGCTTCTCCTTCCTTAAGCATCTGATCATGTTGTTTCCCTCTATTGGAACTTACTGTTATGACCCATCCTAGTCCATTCATGTTTCATTTCATTTAAGTACAAACTGTGGGAAAAGGGACTGCTTTTCTCCCCATTCTTGTGGCACATTGTGCGGTGAGACTTTCACACTGTTCCATTGCCTGGATATTTGCCTTTTCATTAGACCACATACTCTATAAGAACATAGACCTTGGTCCTCCCTTGTTGGTATATCATTCTTGGTACACCAGATGGATACATAGGAATGGCATTCAGTACATAACCATGTCCTTTTTTTAGTTGGGGAATAAGAATGAAGTAGACTGAAAACAATGTGACTGAGAAGGTTATTTTGTCTGCAGTTTTCCTCTGAAAGATTTTGAGTGTTTCTGTGGAAAAGGGAGAACCTACTGTAGGAGATGTTGAGGAAGAAGAAAACAAAGTAAAATAGTGTGAAGGTGCCATGTAGAAGGATTGGAGAGAGGAGGAAAGCTCTTCTACTGAATACACTTAATCATTTTGAGTTTATTTTTAGCTAATATATACACATATACATAATACAGAATTCTAAATTGTACCATGAGGACAATCGAAATACAAACACCATGTCTCCTCTTCTATCTTGTCTTTAATTTCCATGGTAGGCACAACCATCTTTAATCACTCCTGTTTTTATCTTCCTAAACACATACATTAATGACTCAGACTAACACATTTATTTGTATATGGTTCTTTAATATATTTTAAGAAATTAGAAACATATTGCACAACTTTGTGCTGTTTACTTTGATTTTTCTTTTTATGTCAACTATTATCTATCAAGACTCTATGTATCAATCTGTTATCTATGTATCTATATTTATCTATCTTCTACCTATCATCTATATATCTATTTATCTATCTACTATCTATAGATGAATCATTTCTATATCATGTATTAAACATCTATACATTATCAATCTATCATATGCAGTTCTGTCATCTATCAGTCAATAATATGTCTATAATGTATATACTTATCATCTATGTACTCAGCACATTCAGTTGCTGCTTGGGTGTTTTATACCTTCCTATAATTTCACTACATGGCTGAACCACAATTTATTTAACCCACTCTACCATGATGAGCAATTACGCTGTGAATAATTTTCTACAATGAAGTAACACTTTTACAAACATACTTTTGCACATGGAAAAAAATACATACAATGTGTTAGGTGGGAGAAAGGAAATTGTTAATCCTCTTGAGAAAAGCCCTCCTGAGCTGACCTGAGTTGGGGCTCCTTTACTCAAAGTCCTGCTGGAGAGCTCTTCATTTGTCTTTCCGGATAATGGCATCAATGATAGGAAACCAAGAAAAGTATTATTGCAACAAATTGATGGTTAAGAATTCCAGTTATTTTAAAAATTTGTATAACTCATAACTGAAATAAATTTCTTTTTCTAAATTCAAGAGCCATGTGTTGTAGAGGTTTCTGCTATTCTGGACAGACAGTTCACTTGACTTTTTTTTTTTTATGACACTTGCAAAGATTTATCTCTAAATAAATAATATTTATATTTTTCCTAATATATGAATTATATACATAATTATGTTTACTGTAATTGTAAGGTATGTACATTTGAAACTCTAGTTATATACATATATACCTGTAGACTGTAAAAATATCTATATGAGAATGTATATGAGTGTTTTTGTGTGCACCTGCTAGATATATTGTTAATGCACTCATTTATCTCTTCTCACACTGCTCATGGTGTTTTTTTTAAAACTTCCTTTAGTTCTTTGATATCAAAATTTTCACTTGCTAATCTAATGCCTCTAAAATTTTTGTTTGCTTGCTTTTGTGTTTGTTATTTTGGTAGTTAGGGCCACCCTCACAGACTCCTGGGAGTTTCCATTGTCCTAGGTTTCTAGTTCATCGTAGAAATGCCACCTCTATTCCAGTTGTTTTTCCCAGTATTCTCTCTCTCCCCATCCTTGTGCTATCTAATATCCCTGTTCTTGTCCCCACCAGTTAGAAATCAGAAGAAAAAGAAAGAGGGATTGAGGCTTGAAGGATATGTTGGAGGAGAGCAAGTGTATTGGAATGATTAGAATGCATTGATAAATCTATAAAAAGAATGAGAAGAAATTAAACAAATCCACACTATGAGGGGAAAAAAAAAATCTCATTTGTTAGGTGCTACAGTACAATCATAGTTTAGAAGAAACAAGCACGCCAAAAAAAAAAATATCTCAGTAATGCCTTCTGAGGTCAATCAGTGTTACATGTGGCGTTGTGGGACTTTGTGACGCCACAGCTGCATGGAGGAGTGCCTGGAGAACTTGACTCTTAGAATTGTAGCCGTAAGATACCAGTTCTCAAAACCTCCTGTAAGTGCAGCCACACAAGAGGCAGATCTTAGAACTCCTGTCTTTAGTTAAAGCACTTTGCTTTTCACTCACTCACTTTGTTTCTAATGAATTCTGTACCACTCTTTCCAATCTTTTTAGTTTAGTTTTGCCTGCCTCTGGCTCCATAGAAAGAATATTTGATGCCTTTTCCATTAACAGTGATAGTATTAATAATAACAACAGTGATTCCTTTACAAACTTAATGCCTAACCCTGTTCTGAGGGCTATGTGCATTCCAATGTGTTGGGCCTCAGTTGATGCTGATGAACTCACCGTGGCTTCAGTGCTGGGTTATAAAGCTTCTAGGTTAGAGCTGAATTTGGACTTAGATACTAATGGAATTCAGGGTAACTTCATCTGTGCCAAAGTCTACTAAGTGATTCATAGTCTTTTTATTTATCATTCTCACCATGGCTCAAAAGAAGGGGGTATCATGGTTATTTGGTGAATTAACAAAACATTATGCTTTGGCTACTTGTATTTGACAACTTTGAAGAAAAAATTTTCCTATCTTGGTGAGTCTAAAATTCTGAATGTAAATCAATATCTATCATCTATCTCACCTCTATCAACTTAAAACATCTATCTAGACCAAAAAACATCCTAACCCCATGAACAGCCAGACAAAACACTATAAATATAGCATTAACATAATTCCTGATTGTTTTGTTGTTCGTCTTGCTCTATGCAGTTTATTTTATACATGTAAAATAATATAAATGTATATGTAAAAAAGAATAAAATGTTACTAAAAAGAAAAAACCTAAAGCAAATGGAATCGGTTGAGGAAATTGTCCCTTTCCCTTAGATTTTCAAATTTTGTGGCATAAATGCCTAAAGTAGGTTCTTATGATTCTTTGTATTTCTTTGGTGTCTGTTGGTATGTCTCCCTTTGCATTTCTGATTTTGTTTATTTGGATAGTGTTTCTCTGTCTTTTAGTTAGATTGGCTAACGGTTTGTCTATCTTGTTAATTTTCTCAAAGAACCAGCTCTTGGTTTTGTTGATTCTTTGGATTGTTCTCTTTGTTTCTAATTTATTGATTTCAGTCCTGAGTTTGATTATTTCTAGGCGTCTACTCCTCTTGGGTGTTTCTGCTTCTTTTTTTTTTCTAAAGCTTCCAGATGTGTTGTTAAGTTGTTTATGTGGGATGTTTCCATTTTCTTTTTAAAGGCACTTAGTGCTATGAATTTTCCTCTTAGCACTGCTTTCAATGTGTCCCACAAATTTGGGTATGTTGTTCCATCATTTTCATTGAATTTCAGGAAGTCTTTAATTTCTTCCCTTATTTCTTCCATGACCCATGTGTCATTAAGTAGAAAGTTGTTTAGTTTCCACATGCTAGTATGCTTTTTGTTATTTCTGTTGCTGTTGATGTCCAGCCTTAGACCATGGTGATCTGATAAGATACTAGGTATTATTTCAATCTTCTTGTATCTGCTGAGGTTTGCTTCATGACCAACTATGTGATCAGTTTTAGAGAACATTCTATGAGGGGAGGACATCCTATTGAGACTTTAGGTGTGAGAAGCCTGGGAGAATGAGGAAATAGAAGGATCCAGAGTGTTCTGGAAAACTACAGGTTGGTCTGTGCCCTGGGGTCCTCCTCAAACTATGGCACCAGCCATGGAAAATATAGGCAGTAAACTTCGAACCCCTACCCAGACTAGCTGATGGACAGGACATTCTCCACCGTTAAGTGGAGAAGGAGATCTGGCTTTCACACAAACTCTGATGCCCCATATTTGACCATGTCCCTTGGATGGGGACGCCTGGTGGCACTCAGAGGAAGGATAATAGGTCACCAAGAAGAGACTCGATACCCTATGAGCATATTCAGGGGGAGGAAGTCCCCCTTAGTCACAGACATAGGGGAGGGGAATAGGGAGGAATGGGAGGATACAAGGGATGGGCTAACAACTGAGATGTAATTTGAATAAATTAATAATAAAAAAGGGAAAAAAAGTTTTAAAAAAACTTACTTAGACTTACATGAGAAAAAACCAAAACAAAACAAACAACAACAACAACAAACCCTAAAGCATTATGGATGTCAGCCAGCCTGGAGCTGGGCTAAGGAAATTCCATTACCTTTGATTCCAAATCCCTATCTGTATCATGGTGCCTGGGGACTCTCCGTCATTCAGAACCACCTACCTATCCATATTGGGTTTTATCTGTTTATTCATTTATTGTGGAGCACTGGGATTTGATGTAGGCATTTCTGAGTTCTAAATCAGCACTCTACCACTCAACTATTTCCTTAGCTTACTTTTCACATTTTGTTTTAGCAAATAGTCACACTAACTTATTGATGGTGTCCTTGAACTTAAGCAGTTCATGCCTCAGGCACCAAGTAGATGGGATCACAGGCTTGTACCAGCACTCTGCTCTGTGTTACATCTTCGGAGAGGGCAAGGGATTGATCACAGGACTGAGTTGAGTGAGCTGTCACCCTTCACATCAAAGGAAATGAATCAGAGAATTAATGCAAAAGAAGCTAGTCATATAAGGAAGAAATACTTTTAGAAATCAGTAGGTATTGACTTCACATAGAAAAATTATTTGTGAGGGTAACTTTCTGAAGCAAGCTTAGTTTAGTCACTTAGGTATTTAGCCAACCAAATGAATTATAAATTCCCACAGTCTTTATTAATACTCTCTCTTGAGAGGCACTGGCACTGTTCTGTCACTAGAAAAAAACCATCACCGAGCTGTCACTCGAGGTGTTAGTCAACGGGTTCAAGCCATGACCTTTTGCCTCAAATAATCTATTTTGACACTGAGCCAATGGTTAGAAAATATATCCAACCTACTTTTAGATTCATTTAATATTTATTTCACTTTTCTTTACCAGTTATTTAGATTATAGTTATTTTCAAAGCTCTGAGTTTTTAGTTTTTAATATTAAATATTTTTTTTAAAGACTATTTCTGGTTAACCCTCTAGACTTGATTTTAATACATTTTTGTTTGTTTTCTATAAAATGTATTCATCATTCATTTCTATGAAAATATTATATTTATCAACTGACTTGTCATTTTCTTAACTCCAGCTACCTAGCAACCTATAAACCCCATACTTTCATTCAACAGAAGTCAAAGTAGCCAATTATTTAAACAACTAATTCGCAGCTGATCAGAGATTTTGATTGTAGCCTATCCAGGCCTCTTCAGAGTTCTTCCTTTAAGCCTCAAAGGAGGCATTGGATCTCTGTCTAATTCCTCAACCACTGTCTGCCCTTATGCCACTCATCTCATTGGCTTTACACAGACCCTTAAATGGAAGTTTCCTCTGTTGACTTTCCTGGCACAGGCACTGAAAGACACTTCCATCTCACAGAAATGCTTTTTACTTTTCTTTATGATTCCTTTTCACATATCTCATTGCTTCAATTTTCTTGCCACTGGATTACCTTTGAATTTCCTTTACTTTGGTCCCTTAACTCATGAACTCACCAAAGCTGCATTATTGAATGTCAGTGATAATCATTCTTACAAAATCCTAAAGCTCTTTATTCCGATCTTGTCTTTTTTTCCCACTCTGGATGACTGTAGGCATATTTAAAAATCTGTCTTCATTTCTTCTACATTCTAACCACTCATAGATCCTAGAATAAAGGAGACATGTGTTACTAGCCTCTTGTGATATATTCCTTAAATAAAAAACCAAAACAAATAAACAAAGAAACAAAAAACTTTGTGCAATTTTGTTTCTTTAGACTCAGCTGTGGATATTTCAAGGTTAGTTCAGTCTTATGCCTGCCTGTCTTTAGAGACTGGAAAATTGAGAAATAAATATAACTATAATTATATGTCCAATGCTCAATTCTTATTTTGTTTCATGTTTTCTCAGTGCTTCAGGCATATGTCTGCTAGCATAACCCATGTCCATCTGAAAGCAAGCCAGAATTTACTAATGTTTTCTTCATTCTCAGCTACTTTTCCTGCTGAGTATACTTGTGTTTCTAAGTAATGTGATTGAATGAATATTATGAGTTTCCCACTTACCATAAAAATTATATATACTCTGACAGAGTACTTACTAGCCGCGTATGACTATTAAGCACTTGAAACATTTTTATTTCTATGTGCTTATTCTTGTATTTATGTGTGTATGGGGGGAAGTTAAATGCATCTATGGGCATTTGCATATGTTTGTGGGATCACATGTGCATAGGATGTGAGCCTGCATTTGGAGGCCTGAAGTCGACTTTCTGTGTCTTCTTTGGTGGCTCTCTATTCATGAGGCAGAGTCTCTTGCTCTCACTGAAGCTAGAACACCACCATTTGGCTCCTCTAGTAAGCCACCTTTTCCCTCCTTCAGCAAGTAGTGATTACAGGTGACTACCATACCTGTCCAACCTTTAACACCATCTGGGGAGTCTAAACTCTATTCTTCATGCTTGCTTGGTGAGTGATTTAGTTACCAAGATATCTCCGTAGCCCTTCCTTCTGTGTTTTTCAAATATGGCTTTTGGATAATTTAAGATCCTTCATTATTTTTTGAAATCATTTTTAATGTATATGTTTACTTTACATTCCTATCATAGCCCCCTCACAATCCCTTCTTCCCCCTGTCCTCAGAAAAGAGGAGCATCCCTATCAACTCACCCCAGAGCATCGAGTTGCATCAGGACTGAGCTTATCCTCATCCAATGAGACCAGACAGGTCAGCCTGGTTAGGAAAAAGTGACCAAAGTCACGCAATAGAGTCCATGTCAAAGTCAGTACTCACTCAACTTACTAGGGGACACACAAGAAGACCAAACTGCCCTTCAGTTACATATATGTAGGTGGCCTATGTCCACTCCATGAATGCTCCTTGTTTGATGCTTCCATCTATGTAAGCCCCCTTGGGTCTATGTTAATTGACTCTGTTGGTATTGCAGCATTTTTGTCTCCTCTGAATCCTTCTATCCTTCCCTCCCACTCTTCCATAGGACTCTCTGAGCTCTGCCTAATGCTTGTCTGGGAGTCTCAGCATGTGATTCAGTCAGCTGCTGGTTGTGGTTAAGCTGGGATCCTGCCTGTAAATATAGCATTTGGAAATCAATTAGGTGCTTTCTCAGAAAACTGGAAATAGTACTACCTCAAGACCTAGCTATACAACTTCAGGGAATATACCCAAAAGGTGCCTCATCATACCACAAGGCACCTCATTTTTAATGGGACATAATGGCTGATATAAGTTATGCTGTGGTCATACCTATGATCTAGGGGTAGACAGCCACAGAAGATAACCTCTCCATTGTGTTTCATATTTACTGATGACTATCAGATGAATTTATCTCTTATCTCTTCAATCCAAGACTTCAGTTGATGAAGAAACGAACACTATCTTAGAGTCTAGCAGGAAGCAGGAATTCAGTTACTTTTGCTCTAACTATGAGATGCTGAAATGTGGACTACTCACTTCACATTTGCATTCTTGGATTCTTGGCCACAATAACCATTTGGTCAACACAGCAACAACAGTAACCAAGAGAAGTATGGTAGAGAAAGATGAGAGGAACATAGGAAGGCAGAAAGCTAGTGCAATGTCACCAGTGACTCCTATAGAGTTTCCTAGAAAGTTTTACCTATTGTTGTGTCTACTCATTGTAGTCTCTTTAATACAAATGTATTTTTAAATATATTTTATTAATTTATTCATATTACATTTCAATTGTTATCTCATCCCTTGTATCCTCCTATTCTTCCCTCTTTCCCATTTTTCCCTTACTCCCCTCCCTTATGACTGTGAATGAGGGGGACATCTTCCCCCTTTACATGCTCATAGGGTATCAAGTCTCTTCTTGGTAGCCTGCTATCCTTCTTCTCAGTGACACCAGGCAACCCCATCAAAAGGACATGGTCAATTATGGGGCACCAGAATTCGTGTGAAAGTCAGTCCCCACTCTCCACTCAACTGTGGAGAATGTCCTGTCCATTGGCTAGATCTGGCTAGGGTTTCAAAGTTTACTGCACGTATTGTCCGTGGCTGGTGCCATAGTTTGAGGAAGACCCCTGGGTCCAAATCTGCCTGTCATAATGTTCTTCTTGTAGGTTTCTAGGACCCTCTGGATCCTTCTAGTTCCACATTCTCCCATGCTTCTCTCACCTAGAGTCCCAATAGAATGTCCTCCCCTCTGTCCCACTTTCCTGGTAAGTGAAGACTTTTATGGGGCATGCCCCTTGGGCTAGTGTCCAAATATAAGCGAGTATATACTATTTGACACTTTCTGCTTCTGGGTTAACTCAATCATTATGATCATTTCTAGTTCAATCCATGTGTCCACAAATTTCGGGAATTCCTTGTTTTTAATAGCTGAGTAGTATTCCATGGTGTAAATGTACCACAGTTTCTTTATCCATTCTTCTACTGAGGGATACTTAGGCTGTTTCCATGATCTGCCTATTATGAATAAGGCTTCTATGAATATGGTTGAGCAAATGATCTTGTGTGCTGGAACATCTTCTGGGTATATTCCAAGGAGTGGAATAGCTGGGTCTTGAAGAAGCCTTATTCCCAGTTTTCTGAGATAGCACCAGATAGATTTCCAAGGTGGCTGTACTAGTTTGCATTCCCACCAGCAATGAAGGAGTGTTCCTCTCTCTCCACATCCTCGCCAGCATGTAGTGTTACTTGAATTTTAGATCTTTGCCATTCTTATAGGTGTAAGATGGAATCTCAGAGGTTTTTTTTTTTTATTTTCATTTCCCTGATAACTAAGGAGGTTGAGCATTTCTTTAACTGTTTCTCAGCCATTCACTATTCCTCTGTTGAGAATTCTCTGTTTAGTTTTGAGCCCCATTTTTCAATTGGGTTATGTGGTTTGATGGTGTTTAATTTCTTGAGTTCTTTATATATTTTGGATATTAGACCTTTGTTAGATGTAGGGTTGGTGAAGATCTCTTCCTAGTCTGTAAGCTGTTGCTTTGCTCTGTTGACAATGTCTCCTGCCTTACAGAAGCTTATCAGCCTCATGAGATTCCATTTATTAATTGTTGACCTTAAGACCTAGGCTGTTTGTGTTCAGGAAGTTGTCTATTATGCCAATGTTTTCCAGTCTCTTCCCCACTTTTTCTTCTGATTTAGTGTCTCTTGTTTTATGTTGAGGTCTTTGATCCACCTGGACTTGAGTTTTGTGCATGGTGACAAATATGGGTCCAATTGAAATTTTTTACACTTAAACATCCAGTTAGACCAGCACCATTTATTGAAGATGCTATCTTTTCTTCCATTGAATAGATTTGTCTCCTTTGTCAAAAATCAAGTGACCATATGTGTGTGGATTCATATCTGAGTCTTCAATTTTATTCCACTGATCAGCCAGCCAATTGCTGTGCCAGTACCATGCTGTTTTAATTACTGTTGCTTTATAGTACAGCTTGAGATCAGGTATGGAGATTCCTCCGGAGGATCTTTTATTGTACAAGATTGTTTTAGCTTTTCTGTGCTTTTTGTTTTTCCATATGAAGTTGAAAATTGAACTTTCAATGTCTTTAAAAAATTGTGTATGTATTTTGATAGGGATTGCCTTGAATCTGTAAATTGCTTTTGGTAAGATGGCCATTTTTATTATGTTAATTCTCTCAATCCATGAGCAAGAAAGATCATTCCATCTTCTGATGTCATCTTCAACCTCTTTCTTCAGAGTTTTGAAATTTTTTCCAAACAAGTCCTTCACTTGCTTGGTTAAAGTAACTACTAAATATTTTATATTGCTTGTGGCTAACGTGAGGGGTGTGTATTTCCTAATTTCTTCCTTTGCATGATTGTCATTTGTATATAAGAAGGCTACTGACTTTTTTGAATTAATTTTGTATCCAGCGAATTTGCGGAAGGTGTTTATCAGCTGTAGGAGTTCTCTGGTGAAATTTTGGGGGCCACTTATGTACACTCTCATATCATCTGCAAACAGGGATACTTTGACGTCCTCCTTTCCCATTTGGATCCCCTTGATCTCCTTTTGTTTTCTCATTGCTCTAGCTAGAACTTCCAGCACTACATTGAAGAGATATGGAGAGAGTGGGCAGCCTTGCCTAATTCCAGATTTTAGAGGAATTTCCTTGAATATCTCACCATTTAGTTTGATTTTGGCTATTGGCTTGCTGTATATAGCCTTTATTATGTTGAGGTATGTGCCTTGTATCCCTGATCTCTCCAAAACTTTAAACATGTGTGGGTGTTGAGTTTTATCAAAACCTTTCTCTGCATCTAAGGAGATGATCATGTGGTTTTTTATTTTCAGTTTGTTTATATGGTGGATTACATTGATGGATTTCCATATATTAAACCATTCCTGAATGCCTGGAATGAAGCCTAGTTGGTCATGGTGAATGATATATTTGATGTGTTCTTGTATTTGTTTTTCAAGTATTTTATTGAGTAGTTTTGCATCAATGGTCATAAGAGAAATTGGTCTGAAATTCTCTTTGGTCTTTGTGAGGTTTAGGTATTACTGTGACTATGGCCTCATAAGACGAATTTGGTAATGTTCCATCCATTTCTATCTTTTGTGGTAGCTTGAAGAGTATCAGTATTAACCCATCCTTAAAGGTTGGGTAGAATTCTGCACTGAAACCATCTGACACTGGGCTTTTTTTTGGGGGGGGGTTGGGATACTATCAATGATTGCTTCTATTTCTATAGGGGAAATGGGACAATTTAGCTTGTTTATCTATTCTTCACTCAATTTTGGCAATTGGAATTGATCAAGAAAATTGTCTATTTCCCTTAGATTTTCAAATTTTGTGGCATATATGCTTTTGAAGTAGGATCTTATGATTTTTTTATTTCTTCAGTGTCTGCTGTTTTCATTTCTAATTTTGTTGATTTCAATACTGTCTCTCTGCATTGCTGATTTTCTGAAAGAACCAACTCTTTGTTTTATTGATTCTTTGGACTGTTCTCTTTGTTTCTAATTTATTAATTTCATCCCTGAGTTTGATTATTTCCAGATGTCTACTTCTATTGGGTGTTTCTGCTTCTTTTTTTCTAGGGCTTCCAGCTGTGTCATTAAGTTACTTATGTGTGATGTTTCCAATTTCTTTTTAAAGGCAATTAGTGCTATGAATTTTCCTCTTAACACTGCTTTCAATGTATCCCAATATTTGGGTATGTTATTTCTTCATTTTCATTGAATTTCAGGAAGTCCTTAATTTCTTTCTTTCTTTCTTTTCTGACCCAGGTGTCATTAAGCAGAGAGTTGTTTAGTTTCCATGTATGTATAGGCTTTTTGTTATTTCTGTTGTTGTTGAATTGCAGCCTAAAACCATGGTGATCTGACAGGATACAAGGTATTATTTCAATCCTCTTGTATCTGTTGAGGCTTGCTTTGTGACCAACTATGTGATCAATTTTGGAGAAGGTTCCATGGGGTGCAGAGAAGAAGGTATATTCCTTTTTGTTTGGGTGAAAGGATCTATAGATATCTGTTAGATGCATTTGATTCATGAAATTAGTTAATGATGGTATTTCTTTGCTTACTTTCTGTTTCAATGACCTATCCTCCAGTGAGAGTGAGGTGTTGAAGGCTCCCACTATTATAGTGTGGGGAATCAATGTGTGGTTTAAGCTTCATTAATAGGTCTTTTGCAAATGTGGGTGCCCTTGTATCGGGAGCATAGATGTTCAGAATTGTGATGTCATCTTGGTTGACTTTACATTTGATGAGTATGAAGTGTTCTTCCTCATTCCTTTTGAGTAATTTTGGTTGAAAGTCTATTTTGTTACATATTAAAATGGGTACGCCTGCTTGCTTCTTGTGACCATTTGTTTGGTATATTTTTCCCAGCCTTTTACCCTCAGGGAATGTCTATCTTTATGGGTAAGATGTGTTTCTTGAATGCAGAAGAATGATGGATCTTGTTTATGCACCCATTCAGTTAGTCTGTGTCTTTTTACTGGAGAATTGAGACCATTGATGTTGAGAGATATTAATGATCCGTGATTTTTAAGGGTCTTAATTTTGATGTTGGTTCCAGGATAGCGTTTGTGTGATTATGCTTTTGCAATGGTGTAGTTATCTATTTCCTGCGTAGTTTTGGTTGTAGGTTGTCCCTTTGGGATGGAGTTTTCCTTCTAGTACCCTCTGTAAAGCTGGATTTGTGGATAGGTACTCAATGATTTTGTGTTTGTCGTGAAGTATTTTGTTTTCTCCATCAATGGTTATTGATAGTTTTGATGGGTAAAGTAGTCTTGCCTGGCCTCTGTTGTCTCTTAGGGTTTGCAGGATCTCTGTCTAGGCCCTTCTGGCTTTTATGGTCTCTGCTGAGAGGTCAGGTGTAATTTCTGATAGGTTTATCATTAAATGTTATTTGGCCCTTTTCCCTTGCAGTGTTTAATGTTTTTTCTTTGTTCTGTATATTTTGTGTTTTGATTATTATGTGACAGGAAGATTTTCTTTTCTGGTCAACTCTATTTGGTGTTCTGTAGGCCTCTTGTTTATATGTATCTCTTTCTTTAGATTGGGGAATTTTTCTTCTATGATTTTGTTGAGAATATTTTCTGGGCCTTGGAGTCTGGCATCTTCTCTTTCCTCAATGCCTATTTTCCTCAGATTTCTTCTTTTCATGGTGTCCTTGATTTCTTGGATGTTTTGTGTCCAGATTTTTTTTCAGATTTAGCGTTTTTCTTTAATGGTTGCCTCAAGTTCTATGATTCTATCTTCTAGATCTGAGATTAGCTCCTCCATCTCTTGGATTCTGTTAGACAAGCTTGCCTCTGTGTTGCTTGCCTTCCTCTCTGAGCTCTCACGTTCCCATTTTTCTTCCATCTGTGTTTATCATTGAATCCATTTTCATCTTCAGATCTTGAACCGTTTCGTTGATTTCTTTCATGTGATTGTTTGTATATGTCTTAGTTTCTTCCATTGCCTCTTTATAGGCCTTCAGAACTTTCCCAGTTTTATTGATTTCCTTCATCTGGTTCTTTGTATTTTCCTGAAACTTTTTCCAGTGCTCCTCTACAGGCCTCTTTTATGTCTTCCACCTGTTTGGCTGTGCCTTCCTGCATTTGATTATGATTTTATTTGTTTCCTCCATTATCATCCTCATTGCTAAGGATTTGAGGTCATTTTCTTGTATTTCTGTTGTGTTTGAGTTCTCTAGGTTGTTTTCTTTGGGATAGCTGGAATCTGGAGACACCATATTGTTTTTTTGTTTTTGTTTTTGTTTTGTTTTTGCATATGATTTTATGAATTCCTTTAGTCATCTTGCTGTCTCTGTTTCTGGGAGGTAGCTTCTGGAGTTGGGTGGAGGGAGTCTGACGATAGATTCACCCATTTCCTCGTGATTTCCCTAGGCCCAAAGCTCTGATGCTTCACTGGTCTGGAAGGCAGAAAGCCAGCCCTGCAGTTTGGGTCTCTCACAGCCAGTGATCCCCAGCTCCCCTGTACTCATCTTGGGTCTCAGAATGCACACTGGGTCAGGCCAAAGTGTCCAGAACTTTCTGGGTCCCCTTGTGGCACCGGAGCTCTCCAGGGACTGAAGCAGGTCAGGCGGAGAGGGTCTGATGGCCACTCTACTCCCTGCCTCCCCGAGATTTCCTTAGCCTCAGAGCTCTGATGCACCTCTGGTCTGTGATTCCCAGTAGCGTTTCAGTACCAAGACCATGTGCAGAGTCCAGGTTAGTGTCACGGGGCCCAAACCACTGAGTCCAGTTCTCATCTCTGGACCCAAGAGCGTCTCGGGGCCTAATCCACTCACTTAGTCCAGTTGGTGCTGAGTCCAAGCAGGGTCTTGGGCCCAAACCAAACACTGAGCTTGCCAAGTCCAGCTAAAGTCTCAGGGCTGGGACCTCGCAACAAGCCCTGTGCCCAGTCCAGCCAGAGTCTCAGGCCCAAACTACCTGCCAAGTTCAGCTAGGTTCTCTGGGCTCAAATTGCCCCCCAAGTTCAGCCAGGGACTCTGAGCCCAATCTGTGCGCCGAGTTCAGCCAGAGTCTCAGGGCTCAGACTGCGCCCCAAGTTAATCTAGGGTCTCAGGACCCAAACCGCGCACCAAGCTCATCTAGGTTTCAAGGGCCGAACTGTGCACCGAGTCCAGATTGGGTCTCAGGACAGGAACTGTGTGCCGAGTTGAGCCTGGGTCACAGGGTCTAAATCTTGCACTGAGTCCCCTCTCTCACAACAATTCCCACTGGTCATCATGCTAATCACCTCTGCCGTAGGATTCCCAGATGCAAACATCAGCCACCGCCACTGCCGCTCTGGTCCAAGAACATCTGTGCTCCTCCCGTGTGCAGGGGTATGCAGGTTTTCTGTATTTTGGTCCTTTTGAACTGTGGAGTACTCCCGCTGTAGCGGGGTAGGGAGCTTGCTGTTCCTGGTTAAGATTTTCGTGCAATTCCCTGAATCTAAACACGGTTCACACTGCTCGCTGCCATCCAATACAAATGTATTAAATTGTCTGCTTACCTGTAGTTCACTCTGTAGAAATGCTACTTTTATAGTATTTTATAATATAATACAATACTTATTTTATAATATGTTTTTATCTGTATAACTACTTTGGGTTTTTCCATTTCTGATCTTAATTACCATTAAAGCAGCCACACATAATTGTTATAGTTCAGTTGAATACGTGTTCTAAAACCTAGGAAAACAAACACTGAGAAGTTGTTAATCTCTTTGCACATCCTTTATTTTTCATCTTTTTTTTGTATTTTGTATTATTCTGTTGACTAGAGATAAGATTCCAATTCAGCAGAGACTTCATAGCAATTAGCACGGTTAGGAGCTGTAATCACCAGAAGAACAGCATGCTTATGAGTGTGGTGGCAACTACCCTTTTCCTGAGACACCACTGGTGTTAAGGTCACTTGCTTCTGCAAAGTGAAGCCTGTTATTATATTTGCTCAAAATCATCTATGTCTATCTCAGAGGCTGGTTGTGAAATCAAAAATAAGGGACCAATTCACTGTGACAGTGTTGAAAGATTCCTTAAGGTGCAATTATTAAGTTAAAGGTGATTGCAACAATTTTAGTAAGCTCTTGTAGACTCCAGAGGATGGATTTTGTCAGGCAAGAAGCAGTTCCATGCTAGTTTATCTTACATAACTTTAAAGAAGGCATTTTGCATACTAAGCCTTATCTTCAGCTCTGAGAAATGGGGTAAACTTTAGCATGTCTAAGTGACATCTTACACAGATTATTTGCACATCAAAGCTGGCTATTATGGAATAGCAGTCATGCAGCTTCCTATCCTGCTTGCATTACATTTTTCTTTGTAAAAGTGCCTTTGTTATTAGTTCTTTCTTATTAGCATTTTGCTCACCTTTTAGCCTGTACACCCTGATGCAGTGCACTATGGTCACTCAATCTCCCTGTGCTTTTAACATGAGTTCTCAGTCTTCATAGTGAGAGGTTTTGATTGACTCTCTACATGCTGGATATCAAAATTGTTCATTTCTCTGTCTGTTTCCTCGTTTTCCTAACATTTTCCCAATGACACTTTCATTATGATATTTGTTACATATGCCTTTGAAGTATGCTGATATATACATAATTTTGACTATTAAAATCATAGGCTTTTTAGGATCAAAACAACCATTCTAAGAATCAAATAAATGGTTGGAATTCATGTTCCACACTAAATTTGCTAATCAACTAAAATCATTGCAAGACACCAAATGCAGCCCAGTGTTCCTTGTTTATGGGTGAAAATGTGAAGTTAAGACCTTCTTTATTCCAGGCCTTACCAATAGGATGTCACAGAAACAGGACTCAGCTTATAATCTGGCCTCTGTCTCATAGTTGTGTTCCAATTCACTGTCTATAGTTACTGTTAATCAAAACAATGTGACAATCACCACACATTGGCCCTATTACTTTTGTTTAGAATGAGTGAGAATTGCTCTCAAAATGGTTTTAGTACATGCTTGCATTTTAATATCATTTATCCAGTAACTATGACAAACCTTTGCTTTTGTGTTGTCAAAATAAATAAAGAAACAGATGGCCCAGTGGTTATGGAGTGCCATACTCTAAAATAGGACATATAATTTAAACAACCACAAGCATGTTTTGACAGATCTGAGACTGTATGAGCTATTATCAGATCATCTTATTTGGTCTGAAAATGACTGATGCACTTGCACAGTTATATGGTCAATTGAAAGCTTAGCCCTGGTCTCAGAACATTAATGCAGCAAAGCCTTGTGGCCAGGTACCATTAGTAAGTAGTCCTTTCTCGGGTCAGAACCATGAGCTAAACTTCTGCTCGGGGGAGACCTTAGGGAAACTGTCTCTCATAGGGATGTGGTTTCTCTTTGTCATGACTGGCCTACTGGGATTGGAAGATGGTGAAGCTGCCTGTGCATGTGCATGCTGCTTTCTGAGAGGTGGCCAGACACAATTTTCACATTAGAGCTTAAGTAATGATGAGTTCTTAGATGGTTGGTGAACCATCATCAACAATCAGGATTTACTTCTATTTTAATTATGACTTGAAATTTGATTTGATTTCAACCCAGCTTGAATGTTTATTTCCACATTCTGTGAGAACTAAGGCTTGTTTGAGGGCGTGGGTTAACTATGATCCCTTGAACCTCAATGTATTAATATAGCAGCATTGGGTAAATTGAGAACTACGAACTACCCACATCAGAATATCTTTGCTTTAAAAATGCACATTTGGACTGCTAAGAAGGTTGAGTGGATAAAGAGGCTTTTTCACAAGCCTGACTGCCTGAGTCTGATTCCCTAAAGCCATATGATAAAGGGGTGAGTGAATTCTACTTATGTGTCATGCATTCCTACAACACAATGTTTAAAAAATATTAAGATAAAAACTTATGACCCCTATCCAAGATTTGAAAACAAATACCACATATTAAATAGCAAAGCAAAAAAGCACTTATAATTTAATTTGTCAGATGCTTTGCTCTGGTATAGCAGGGTTGAAGAAAGACTAGCTGAACTTCTATGAGTTCTTCAAAATTCAGAACCAGTAACACAGCAGGGTCAACTAAAGGCTGCAAAAAGAAAGCTCTGCTGCCAATGCCAGTGCAAATACCAATGGTCGATTGCAAAGAAGTTTGCACAACTGCCTGGACCAACAGTCCTTTCCCTATTCTCTGCCCTCTTCTGTCCCAGTCTCAAAACTGGTACCTTTTGGGAACTCATAGGGAGTAATACAGAGCAGAAATGAGGACTATTCTCTCTCTATAATATGAACCGCTCCATGAGATAATGTGCCTCATGTGTGGTTGTAAAAGAAGAAAGCATAATTTCTAAAAGTATCGCATGGACATAATACAGGCTACTTTCTATCTTATGTTTATGGAAGTGCATAGATGGAAACAGTTTCAAACAGGGCTAGGAAGGCAATTTTCTCTCTCTTCCAGGGACCAGAGAGCTGGGAATATCTGATGAACAAAATGGAGGATTGATACTTCAATTAACCAGTCCCAGCCTCCAGACTCTCCTAATGATAATTTTTTTCTAGTTCTAGCCCTTTGAAGGCCTTTCCCCTTACAGAAGCATGAGGATATTAGATTTATAAGGGGATGAAATATTATCCTATGTTTGATTGAAAATTAAAACAACCTCTGTTGCCATCATTATCATAATCACCATCATATACCATGTTTTAAAGTTCAGAGAGGTAGCGTTGGTAGATATAAATGTAAACACAAAGTCTGGATACAGTACAAGTGAGGACAGGGAGATGCATGGCTGTCAATACGCTCTGTAGTTTGGCAGGAGAAGGGTTAATCCACATGGTCTGTGCTTCATGACATTTGGAGGGAAGACTTAGCCAACAGTGTTTGAAAGAATGATGTGCCTCTCGAGGGCCTGAGAATGGTAATTTACCTATGTGTAAGTGGGGAGACAGACCTGAAGAAGCATGAAGCTATGTGTGCTTTCTGAAGCTCTGTCTTCCAAACTTGTCTTTGCTCTGCCGCCACATTCAACTGGCAGCTTCTTTTTATTTAGAAAGGTTTTCAGCAATATAGTCCATTGCTGGGAATGGTTTTGCCTCATTTGTTTTTATACGTGCAGTGTACTGGAAGTGAATGTGATTACAGCTGCTTCATTGCTAACCTGTTTATTTTCCTTTAAGAATTTGTGATCCCATCCTTGAATCTGATGTTGCTAACTTTCCTGAGGGTGTATATTTCAGTGTGGAGGTTTTTATTATTATGATTAGTAGTAGTAGTAATAGCATTAGTAGTATTGGTGAATATTTGATCTGTCCTTTTAAAACAAGAAACATGCAAACATGTTTCTACCTAGGCAAGCGTTCATTTTATTGGATACATTCTCTATGTTGCCGTGTTTATTTGCTTAGCTTGCTTGGTTATAGATGTGTGTGTTTGCTTGTCTATATCTGCACTGTCTTTTGTCCATGGAGATCAGAAGAGGACTTCCACTCCACTGCAAATAGTTGTGAGCTGCCATATGCTGGGAACTATGCTGCTAAACTTCCTTCTAAACTGATATTGAAGTGTTTTCCCCTTACAGAAAATTTATAAGAGGATGAAATATTATCCTATGTTTGATTGAAAGCTAAAACAACCTCTATTGCCATCGTCATGGTAATCATCACTGTTTACCATGTTTGAAAGTTGAGAGGTAGCTTTCGTAGATATAAATGTAAACACAAAGTCTGGATATATGCTAAACCCTAGCTGCTCTTATCCACGGATGTTGTTTTCCCAATTCTACTATGATTTTCCCACATTTCCTCTCAATCTTTGATTGTGGCTTTAATTTGTTGTTAGATCTCCATGTTGAACCACTGCCTTCAATATTTTCCTTATTTAGTTTGTCTTTGTAGTGTGTCTGGGCTCTTGTTGGAAATTTTTCTTAATTTGATTTTCATTTTAATGATTATTTGTTTTAAATGCTCTTGTTTTATGTGGGCAGAAGTATTCTGATTTTAATTTTCTCTTAATGTTTAGTGGAGTTATTTAAAATGTTTTTCCACTTTCTTGTATTTTACTTCATCTGAAATAAAGAATTGTCCTAGAATTTCAGTTCATTAAAGTTCAATTAAATCATTGATTACTTTTATGATTAGAAATGAAGGAAGGTGCAAATTCTATACATCTCAGTGAACATCAGTAGAGTTAGCACAGACACACAGACACACACACACACACAGACACACACATGCACACACATACACATGTACACACACACATTGGAAAATTTTGAATGCCTTTCTTAAGCTACCTGTCTGATGTTTTCACTTGTGAGTTAATTACAATAAAGTGATCTTATCAAATAAATCTTAAAAGTAGTAAATACCAAGAAAAAGTCCCTATAAGCTCTGTAGTTCTGGACAGAAATAATCATTTATTTTCTCATTATGACAAGAAACTTGTTATCAAAGACCATAAATGCCACGCAGTGATCTGTCCTTATATTTGAGAGCAGAACCATTTCTCTTGCCTTGTTTAAATGTTGTATGATGGTTGTGTTGCTGGAAAGGTTTTTTGGTATAGAGACTTGCATTTAGTCTTTTCCTTTCTGCTCATTTCCTAACCAGTTCTATTCACAAAAAACTATCTTTTATTTTTAAAGATAATGCTCCGGCACATGTCTATTATTACTCTATTCCTATCTAGCCCCATGTTCATTAAATCTTACATTGTCAGTGACAATAAAAGTATGTTTTTATTATTTATCCAAGTAGTTGTAACTTGTGTATTCAGAATATTTTTCTGTAAATTTTCCACCAGTCATATGCAGGTGACATGACATGCCTTCACCTCTTACTACACTGAGGTGGCACAGCTGACTGCACTGAATAAAGGTTACTGCTCACCGTTCACCGCTGACCACTCACCACTCACCGCTCACCGATCACTGCCAGGGTTTTAGTTCCCTTGCTTCTCTGCCTAGATGAGTGCTTGACCTATCTGAATCTTTTCCATGTTTGGATCATGAACTACAGTGTTCTTCTTCCATACTAAATTTCAAAACATTATGTTTTTGAACCTGAAATCTTCTTCCAGAAAAAATACCTAACTAAAAAACAAATACACTTGCTATGATAGCTCCCAGCTAATTTCACGACATATGTTCTGATTTTCTACTTTTGTCTAATAGCATAGCACTCAACAATGTTCCGCAAAGATAGATAGCAAAACGGATGTGCTGCTAATGAAATCTGTCATTTGGAAGCAGGGCTTCCCTGGCACAACCCAGTAAGAACTTCTAGCATTTCCAAGATAATGACTCATTCTAGCACTGTTCTGCCTTTTCTAAGTGGCATGCAAAACTCCATTGCATATGATGAGCCTGTCTATTGGGGTGAAACAAACTTTCAGTAACTGTCTTGAAGATCTGTGATGACTGTGCTGTGCCTCTGAAAGAAAAGGCTCATCAGAAGAGAGCAGGGTGCTTGCACTATTTTATGTTCTCAGTTATGAACAGAGTCAGGTGTTTAAGCTAAGTTTTCATAACAACGTAGCCAATGATTTCTGAAAGCAAAACTTGGGAATTAGTATCTCATTTGCATATGAAATGTAAATATCAGTAGAACTTTAAATCTATGATAGTCACACTTGAAAGTGTAAATAAAGTTGCAGAAAAATGAAACCACAGTTCTTAGGAAGAATAAAGCCAAGTAAAGTTCTAACTATAAGACAAGGTGAACAGTGCTAAGTATAGTTTCCATGTGAACATAGGTGAGTGGTAGAGGAGGAACAGCTGATGTACTGGTGAGTGTCAGAATATAATGTCTTCATTGAAACATGAATGACCTATGCACTATGTGGGGCTGGGAACTTTACTCAGTGACAGAAGACACACCTGTGAGAGAACTAGAGGTAAATAGGGAAAAAATGAAGAAGGGGAGGAGGAAGGGAAGGAAAAAGAGAGAAGGAGAAAGGACTGAGAAGGGAAGAAGAGGAGGAGACTATATAATTATCCAGGCATTTAACTAAACAAATTGTGTTTTCTATAAAAAATTCATAGAACATTCTGAACTGTAGATGGGAACATAGTATGACTGAGTAAGAATTACAACCTAAATGACTAGTAAAATTTAAATTTTGAGTTAACATTAGAATAATTTAGTAAGAGATAATAACACACCAAGTCCTAATAAACTGTTTTCCTTTATTCTAAGTAGTAGGATTCCTCACGCAATTGGGAGAGGATCATGATTACATTTCTTTTTGTGGTATAAGTGGAGGTGGGGGTAGGAAAATAAACTCTGACTGTTGTATGAACAGGTGCATAGAGAATCTAGTGAGTAAGGATATTAAGAGAAATGCATTTATCTATGTATAATATTAGACATTGACAATAAAGACATAGAAAAGTTGGTGCAATCTGGTATAATGAGTAAAGAAAGTTACCTGGGAAACATAATTCTAAATGGAGCCTCTATGTTTCTGGAAAAAAAAATAGAAAAAACCACAAAACAAAACAAAAAAAGTTCCATTTGAAAAAAACAAATCTCCCAAACATATTTGAGATATATTGAGTCTGAAGAATCCGAGGATCATTCAAATAGAAATATTCAGTGGGTGGTAAGAAAATACATTTAAAAATATTTGTCCTAGATATATGGATTTGAAATGCTTCTGCATGCAAGTAGAAAAAGAAGCCACAGAACTTATGACATAATTCAGTAAGAAACTGTAGGACAGAAGAGAACAGGTCAAGGAACAAAGAGAAGAATAGGAGGAAGAGAAGGAAGGCCCTCAAACCCAAGAAGAGGGGAGACCCTGGAGGTAGAAGAAGAGACAGGGTGAAATGTCATCCTGGGAGCTATGAAGGCAGCTCAGCAAGAGGGAGGTTGAATGTAATCAAGAATGTAAAGTGGATGATGTGCAGTATATAGTTAGAGCACATGCTTATAATTTTTACTTACAGGAAGATTACTGATGATTCACGGTTCCTTCAAGGCCTAGCTCTAGAACCCTGCTCATCTCTTCTTTCTGCCAAAAGTGTGATTAGCTTTAACCGTTCAACTCTGTCACTAAATCCTTGCATTCTTTTTCTTTAAAATTCTTTTATTTGTCTTTTTTTCTTTACATCCTGATCCCAGCCTGCTCCCAGCCTGCTCCCTCCTCTTCTCTTAGTCTCACCCTCACATGCCCCTTTCCCTATCCCCCCTTGGTTTTATGTCAGAAAAAGGAAGGCCTCCTAAAGATATCAAAGAACCTTGGCACCTTAAGTCACAGCAGGACTAAGTACATCCTCTCCTACTGGGGACTGACAAGGCAGTGTAGCTGGGGGAAAGTCATACAGAGGCAGCCAAATAGAGGCAGAGACAGCCCCTATTAGGAGACCTACATATTGACTATGCTGCACATCTGTTACATGTATGTGGGAGGGGGTCAAGATCCCATGCTTTCATGCTCTTTGGTTCATGGTCCAGTCTCTGTGATCCCCATGGGCCCAGGTTCATTTACTCTGTAGGTCTTCTTGTGGTGTCCTTGACTCCTCTGGGTCTCTCAATTCCTTCCCTCACTCTTCCACAAAACTCCTTGAGCTCAGCCTATTCTTTGGCTGTGAGTCTTTGCATCTGTTTCCATCATCTGCTAGATAAAACCTCTCAAAAGACAGTTATGTTAAGCTCCTGTTTGCAATCATAGCCGAGTATCATTAATAGGGTCAGTGGTTGGCTATCTCCCAAGGGGTGGGTCTTAAGATGGGCTAGTCATTGGTTTGCCATTTCCTCAATCTCTGCATTATTTTGCAACTGGTATGCTTTATTTTTCAACTGACAATGAAATGTTAAGAAAAAAGCCAATCTCATTTCTTTGCACAAACTTTTACTTTTTCACTTAAAGTTGATGATTGTCTAAAAATGTTCTGTGGCTTCAATGACAAAATAACAAAATATGTTACATCTGTAACTAATGAGAAATAATCTTTTCTTGTAAATGCTATCTGAAGTGAGAAGTTACAATATCAGCAACGAGTGCAAATCGTATCATGTGAAAAAGTAGAAAATAGGACAAGTGAGATGGTACAATGGGAAAAGGCACTTGCCACCAAGACTGATGAGCTGAGGTTGCTCTCTAGGACCCACATAGTAGAAAAGAACTGATTCCTGAAAATTGTTTTATGACCTTATGACATAAGTGCCCATCCTTACCTTACTCAGTATAGTAAGTGTAAAACTTAAATTGTAAAATAAAAACAAGTCTATTTCTATGGCAGTACTATGCAGTTTTTACTATTATTGCTCTGTAGGATAGCTTCAAGTCAGGGATGGAGATACCTCCAGAGAGATCATCCTGAGTGAGATAACACAGACCCAGAAAGACACACATGCGTGTACTCACTTATAAGTGGATTTTAGCAGTTTAGTGCAGGATAAACCTACTAAAATGCACAGACCCAAAGAAGATAAATAACAAGGAGGACCCAAGGGAGTATGCTTAAATCTCACTCAAAACAAGAAATACAATAGACAGAGAGGAACAAGGTAGGAGAAGGAAAGCAGAAAGAAATAAGAGAGGAGATCAGACCTGGTGGGAGGGCAGAGGCATGCAGAGAAAAGATAAATTGTGTGTAGGGCCATCTCTGTGACAAGCTGAACACCTAAGTCAGAATAGGCCTCTGGGAGAATATGAGGGGGGCTATAGCTGAGACTCTTAGTAGCAGGAGCCATGGAAACTGAAGAGGACACCTTGCAACTAGATAAGACTCCTAGTGGAGAGAGAACACCAACTTACCCACAAAAAAAATCTTTGATCCAAAACTTACCCTGCCTACTAGATGTGCAAGGATAAAAATAGAACAGATAGAGCAGAGATTGAGGGATTAGCTAACAAATATCTGGCTCAAGCCAAGACTCACTCCATGGAAGAGAGCCAACTGCTGACACAATTGAGAATACTCTGCTATGCTTGCAGATAGGAGCCTATCAGAGCTGTCCTCTGAGAGGCCCCACCTATCAGCCTTTCTAAGCAGATTCTAAGATTCACAGCCAAACATTGGGTGAAGCATAGGAAGTCTAGAGGAAACATGGAGGGAAAGAAAAAGGACCTAGTGGTGACTGGAGCTCTACAAGAAGACCGACAGAGCCAACTAACCAAGGCCCAGAGGGGCCTGTGGAGTCTGAAGCACCAACCCATGACCATGCATAGACTGGACCTAGGCTCTTTACACAGATGTGGCCATTGGGCAGCTCAGGGTTATTGTGGGTCCACAAGTAAGGGAAATTGGCAGCCTGTTTCTGACATGGACTCTGTTGCCTGATTTTCAATCGATCAATTCCCCTTGACGGGACCGCCTTGCCAGGCCACAGGGAAAAAGGATGACCTCAGTCCTGATGCAACTTCATGAGGTGAAGTAGGTGGGGAGAAGAGCATCCCTTTCCTGAGGAATAGCGAAGGGAGTTGGGGGAAGGAGGGGGTCTACAACCAGTATGTAAAGTGAGTAAATTAATAAATTACTAAAAATAAAATAAAATAAAAACAAATGTTTCCATAAACCATTGATTTATATTCTAGAGGAAACTATCTTTTCAGAACTGTACCCTGGGTCTGTAAGACATATGATTTAGAGAAACTTCACTACTTTGAGTCACTTCCTTGTTAAATATCAGCCTGGAATGGCTTCCATTATTTAAATGTTCTTGGACATAATTCCTATTTTCTCTTTTGCTCATCCTGGTGAATCTTAGCCTGCATCTCCATAGATACCATGGCTTTCATAGCACAGGCCACCCTTGGATGTCATTTGGCTTCTCTCTCTCTCTCTCAGTCTGACCTACAGTTTTCTACATTTTAAATTCTCTCAATGGGATACCAGGCCGCACTTTGAAAGTGGCACTTCACTCTAATTAGTTGCACTGCACGGGTGCCTTTCTTTTCCAATGGAAATAGTTTCTAGACTATTTCATTCTTCCCAAGGATGTTTGTTGGTCATTACCCCTTTGATAGATGGACCCACTTATGTGCCAGGGTTTCCCTGAAGGGTCTGAAAAATGCTGCTACAATTTGTGATCCACAATTGCCTTAATATTATCAATTTATCCCATCTTAGATTAAAATCCCTTTCCCCCAATCTCCAGTGGAGCACAGTGATGCTTTCTTTGTTGGTTTTGTGCACTTATTTTTCCTCAGGTTGCCACTAAAGATAAGTACTCTGTGTGGCAGACAGAATGTATGTGTCAGCGATTAGAGAATTCTATTCTTTATGACATTGGCATGAGGATAAAGTGCTTACAGACAATGGATTCATGTTTTGCACTTTCCCAGGTGATAAGTAATCACAAGCTGCTAACACTCTCTTGGGGTCTATATGAAGGGAAAGCGGTCTCATTACAGATCCAGTTCAACAGGAAGGAAGCTGATTGTTGTTGCACAGGCCAAAATAAAAGCCTTCCTATGATCCAATTTCTCCTTTGAACAAACCCTGAGCATTTTTATCAAAGTGTTACCTCAAGGAATGTTTAGCTGCCCGCTTCCTTGCTTCCAATCTTTTTCTTCCACAGTAAGATTTTCAGTTTATTTATTCATTCTCCACTTTTTCCAACATTGAAAGACCTGTAAAATGGATTGAGCTCCTATCTATTTTTCCTTCAAATCTAAGTGGATCAAAACCAAACCTCCTTAGTCTTCTCACTTGATATACAGCCACTGCTTACCAACCTGCACCATTTAGCTTACTGCCTTTCAAGTATAGTTTTTATTTTTTGTAAATTTGCATGTGTTTGTGCATATGAGTGCAGGTACCCATAAAGGCTAGAGATACCCAATACCTCTGGCGCTGATGTTGCAGGCAGCTGTGAACTGACCAACATAGACCTGGGATAAAACTCAGGTTCTTTGCAAGTACAATACTCACTTTTAAATGTTTCTTAATTTCCAGCCTTGTAAATCTCTTCTATCTTTGTAAAACTGACTCTTTGAGAAAGTTAACTATATAAACTAGAATATATATATATATGTATATATATATATATGTGTGTGTGTGTGTGTGTGTGTGTATGTGTGTGTATACGAAAGCTCTTCAATGTATTTTACTTATTGGCTAAATTTTTGAGGTGTGCATCTTTTTTTTTAAATTTAAGTTATTTATTCAGACTACATCTCAATTGTTATCCCCTCATTTGTATCTTCCTATTGCTCCTCCTTCTTTCTTTCAGTTCATCCTATTCCCCTCCCCTAGATCTGTGACAGAAGGGGACCTTCTCTCCCACCATATGATCACAGCCTATCAGGTCTCATCCTGGTAGCCTACTTACTCTTCCTCTGAGTGCCACCAGGTCTCCCCACCAAGGGGACGTGGTCAAATATGGGGTACTAGACTTCATGCCAGAGTCATTCCCTGCTCTCTACACAATTGTGGAGAATGTGCTGTCCATTGGCTGATCTGGATAGGGGTCCTAGGCTTACTGCATACATTTTCCTTGGCTGGTACAGTAGTTTGACCAGACCTCCCTGGGACAAGATCTGCCAGCATCTCTTAATATAATAAAAAAGTAGGTACAAGAGAGATGTCTCTCTTGTTGAAGGGCATGTTTTACAAGTATGAAGACCTGAAGTTGGATTCCTAGCACCCACGTAAAACTCCATGCACATTTATGACTTCACAGTGAAGAATGGGACAGGAGCTTCTCAGTGAGGTCTTGCTTCAACAGGCGTTCCTGTCTCACAGGGTAAGCTCAAGAGTTATTGAGGCCTGGATGCCAAACTGTGGCCTCCATGTGTATGTGCATTGTGCCCTTATATGCATGCACTTACACTTGTGCATCTATAGATGTGTGCCTTCAATTAATATAAACACACACACACACATATGAAGGAGAAAATGTGAGAAAGCTAGAGGAAGCTGGGAGCTTCCTGACCTGCTACACAAGGCCACCTCCTAAGCCTTTCTTTCTAGGCATAGTTGTTCAATGCAACATTTTTCTATTGTTACTAAAAGTGATACAATCCACTAGTAAAATCAAAGGGAGTTCATGAGTTTTAAGATAAATCTAAGGGAACACACAGAATATTATTTCAGGTTGATCATGAAGACTAAGATTTTTTTAGGGATATTAATGAAACAAGTTTGGTATTTTGCACCAAGGCTCACAGAAGAAATAATGAATTTTATGTTAGTATCCTGGATATACAGGCATGAAGGTGTGTGTGTGTGTGTGTGTGTGTGTGTGTGTGTGTGTGTGTGTGTGTATGGGTGTGTACATGCCTTCTTTCACATATGATATCAAAGAGATGTTGTTATACAAAGCTTGTTTTACCATGAGCAGGGTCCTTTGTTGTATTCAATTCTCCTTTTTTCTACATTCTGTTTTTAAAAGAATAGCTGTTCACACCCCATTTTCTTCACATGAAAAGAACTGGACATACACTGCAATTTGAAATGCATCAATTTGTGTGACTCATTGAGAAGTTTTAATGTGCATTCCTATATTATGCCCTTCTCTGTACAGTTTAGTTCTTAAGATTTTAGCATAAGGCATGTTTTTTTATTGGGGCATTTTTAAACCACCCACTCTGACTTTCTTTGACATGAAAAGCAATGCATTTTATGAGTGAAGCTGCAAATACATTTACTATCATTATGAATAGAAATCATCTGTAACTATTCCTCCTTTGTGAAACTTGAGAGCAAATCCAGATAAACTATGTTTTAAAAATGGGTATTGAAAATTTCCCCTTCATACCTTCTTATCTAATGTCCAAGTAAACAAAAGGCGATTTGCTGGGGCATTACCACAACACACTTAAGAAAAATCAGAAGAAAACATTTCAAACATTGATTATCTAAATGACTGTATGCATATTTCACCTTGCAGATGGACTTTCATATGCGTCTACCACTGGCATACATATTTTTCCCTGTTTATTGGCCAGTGCTGCTGTGTCAATAAAAGAAAGTAACCTCTCATTTTATAGTAAAATTATGTATTCCCTCAGTGAAAATCATAATCCTCTCTTTTATTATATTAACTTATTTATACATCATTTAAAATCTGTGGCTAATGGTTCTAACAAATTCTTTATATGCATAAATTACTAGTGGAAGAAAACCATGTGTATTTCTAAACCAGATTTAGTTGGCTGACAACACAAATGCTTAGGAAGTAGACAGCAATCCAGTCCTGTGTACACTATTTTATATTTCTCCTGTCTACAGGTCATCAGCCTTACTCAGTCTTTTATAGAAGTGAGTCACTGGCCCTCTCCTAAAAGCTCACCTTTTCCACTGGGACATTACTGGAGACATAACCTTATCTTCCACTTCAACGATGATTTCCAAAGTTCACTGGTAGATGGTAGTTTTCAAAATACAGAAAGTGATGGGAGATCATAAAGGTCTGCATCAACTGAGTTAGACTGAAAGGTAGAGAGGCATCACAAATCCTATTGTTTGGTCAGGCAAGATGTGACTTTTAATGTCTCAACTGAACTGCTCTGAGCTGCCAGTTTTGGAATTTGTTGTAATTTTTCTTTAGTGATCTTGTAGAATTTTCCACATGAATTGTGCAAGCAAATTGTATTTTGATAGCTAAGATGGAAAAATTGGTTTAAACAAATGTAAAGATTTAGAACAAAAATAAGCTACAGACCCTCTTCTATGAGATGCCGTAGAAGTTGTGTTTTAATGTGTTTCAGCAGGTATGCACAGCATCAAGGAAGAATCCTCCAATTTTATTACGTTTTTCATTACCTTTCACAGAGAGACACTAAAGAAATATTTCATCCTTAAGACTTAATGTTAGATATTTATTTCCCTGCAATATACACAAATATCACAAAACTTGCCAGTGTTCCAGGAGCCATCATATGCCTCTTTGGTTTTAAGCATAGGACCTAAAACTACTGAAAACACATCACTCATTCGAGACTAAAAACTACCATGGCTTATGGACCACATTTGTAACCTGCAATGTCTTTTTAACATATTTTTATTTAGTCTTAGCTAATCTATTACATAAAAAATATGTATTATGACCATATTTGCCTCTTTTCCTTTTAATTCTCAACCTCGGTCAGAGAAGTTTTGTTATTTTCTTTTGTTCTTTGTTTTGAAGTGGTTAAATGCCGAGACCCATGTAGTGAAAGTGCCTAGGATAAGTGACCGAGTGCTCACCCTAAATGGGAGTTCCATTCCACCCTCAAGAAGGCTCAGGGACATCCAGAAAAAGAGGTCACAAGGAACCTAAGAGCTGGAAGGTGGGAAGAAACACCGTGAACTGTGATGACCTTTGGAGACCATTGTACAACTACTTAGTGACTTTACTAAGACAGACATTAGTGACAGAGCAGTGACTTGAAAGGTGAAATGAGTTTGGATATTACTCTAAACATCTCAAACACCGACAACCTCTGATTCATTATTTAGTCACTTGTCACTATGTCATGGAATGAACCATTTTTATTTAAATTGCCATTTCAAATTTTCTTCCTATGTGCAAAGCATTTTGTGTTTTCTCATTTTAAATATTGTACAGTTCTTACCAGACTTCACCCTGGCCTGCGTTCGTATCCTGTCTGTAAAGGTTCTCTCTGCTCTACACTCTCCTCCTGCTATCTGACCCTCACTTAATTAACCTTTCTCAGTCACAGTTGATAAAGGGAAAAAATGTAGAAACGGGATGTGAGAGTGTTTCTAGTGAAATCATAGGAATATTGTTGATGAATTATGTTCAAATTTTAAGTAAGTGCTCCCCCTTCCTTCAAATAAGCAAAAAACCAAGAGGAGACTAAAAGTTAGGACCACCATGTTTCAGAAAACAAACAACCAAGTTGTGCCCCATCACTATTGACTTACACTGGAGTCACATGCTGTCTACATTGCTAGGGTTTGGATTATGGATTCGAGTTTCTAAGTTCTTTGCCCTCTGGGTAAAATGTGATCCTTCAATAGCTTTACATATACAGTTATTGTTTTGTGTTTGTAAAAATGTTTCATCTGACAGAAATTTCTTTTAATGATATCTGATCTGAAAAGGGATAAGTATACATCACATTGAAAAATCCTTTTGACTCTTACATGTATTCTGGATGTAGAGTGATAGAAACCTTATTTTTAAAAATATTATTGTAATTTTATACAGGAACTCCTTATGAACTCCCCTTTCTTTCGTTGACTTTAATTTCTTATATTTTTCAATAAAAGCATATAAAGTTTTGTTAAAGTATATACAGTTTACAATACAGTATTTTTAGAAAATACAAATTATTGACTATAGTTATCATAATGTATATTAGAACTCTAGACATATTCCATATATTTGCTCTTTAACTTATTGTACAGTTTATCTTCCTAGAATCTGTTAACTGCAATTTTACTCACTGAAGCATTTATTTATTTATTTATCTATTTATTTATTTATTTATTTATTTATTTATTTATTTATAGCTGTTCAAGACAGGGTTTCTCTGTGTAGCCTTGGCTGTCCTGGACTGGCTTTATAGACCAAGTTGTCTTCAAACTCACAGCAATCTGCCCGCCTCTTCCTCCATGAGAGCTGGATTAAAGGCATGTTCCACCATGCCTGGCTAGTGGAGCTATTCTTAAAGGCAGGCAAGTTTGCCCTGTGATCTTGGTACCAGAGTCTACATACCTCCACCTGCCTTAACACAGCTCTTAGTTACAGAATGTCTATGAATGTCTATTTTAACACCTAGATCATGGCAGCAGTTTAGTCCATTTTTCCAGAATTCCATGTGAACACTACTGGAACTTGTATATAATAGCATTGTTTACTTTTGCTGCTTTGATGTTCTTTGTTTTGTTTTGTTTTGTTTTGGTGGGTTTTTTTCCTTTGGTTTTTCAAGACAAGGTTCTTTGTGTATCCCTGGCAGTCCTGGACTCACTTTGTAGACCAGGATGGCCTCAAACTCACAGCCATCCACCTGCCTCTGCCTCCCAAGTGGTGGGATTAAAGGCGTTTGCCACCACACCTGGCACTGCCTTGTTGTTATTAACAACACTTCATAGGCATATATTAGTAAGTTGTAAGGAATTACACAGTGCATGAGGTATGCCCACCGTGATGGAGAATGCTCTCAGGAAGCCAGCCACAAGATGACAACTGTTAAAAAATGGTTGGCCCTTTCCTCAGCAAAGAGAAAATTACTTCTTCTGTATTAAAAGGGTGTCGGTATAGGAGTAAAAAACTGAACAGGAGAATTTTCCGCAGTTTGTGTGTCCAATCCTCTGAGAAGGAATTCATTTTCACCCTCATAGAAATATGCCAAGGACTTTTTGCTGGGGATTGTGAAAGCTTGCCACTAGGGAGGAGAGAAAGTCAGCTTATGGAAATCAGATTTCAAATTAATAGGTATGAGGTCAAAAGAAGCCATGGTAGCTTTAATTATAGCAAAGGTTTTTGAGAAATTATCAGTTTCTAAATAAATCAAAATAACAGAAGAGAGTAATTTTTCTAGTGTGAAGCACCCATGGATTTGATAATAACTCTTAGTAATAAAGAGTTTCTGTAAGCATCTCTAAGATTTCCTACAAATGACATTAATGGCATCATTTGTTTATACTCACATTGAAATGTATTGCATTATTTATATGTTTATATGAAAACAATAGTGTCTAGAAATGTTACCATGCTTGCAACTTAGTTAACATGTGTTAGCAGTTTCACTGAGAGTGTATTCCTGGCAACACGTTCCCTGGGCCACTCACAGGGACAGGCACTAAGTGCAGGCTTTCAGATGCTGCCATGGAACTATTGAGTCAGGCACTGCCTTTTAAAAAGATTTCCCAGGTCATTCCACACACACTAAGTTTAGGAGGCATTAGTTTAGGTCATAGATTTGTTTGGGGACTCCTTAGGCCTATACATTAGTAATGGTGCCCGATTCTCTTTGCATATTGAATTTCTAAAGGAACACAGCCACCACACTTAGCTAGTCCATTAAGAGAGAAATGAAGGAGAAACTAATCTAGAACATATGTGAAAAGAAATGACACTGTTTACTGAGGCTGATGCATAAATCTTAAGCAATGGCACAGATTAGTACAAACACATGAAGGGCTATCCACCCGAGGAAGAAACAAGTTGGTTCTGTGAAGGGGAAGAGTCAGTGAGACACGAGAAGTGGGTTTTTGGGAAGTGATAGAGCACAGTTGAGCCGTAATGAAATGTTCAGCATTACCTCACAAACTGCACCCAAGTCTCTCCCTTCCACAAGTCAGGCTAACCACTTATCTCTCTGGGCCTGTTTGAATGCTTTTCAAAAAGAAGAGGTTGGAACTGATAGACCTCAGAGAAAGGACCTTGAAAGCAGTCCACTCTGACTAACAATGCACTTTCATAGCTGGGTCTGTGTGACACGTGGAAGCAGAGCCGCAGCATGAGCACAAGTGCTTGTGTTTAACCCTCACAAGAACAATCAGCCCCCGGCCTGTGGGGATTTAACAGACAAGTTACATGTTTATTCCTAGGAGTTAGATCCATTCATTGAGCACTCTGCTGGCTGGTACTCTATCAGGCCCTGACTTTCGTTATTTATTTATTTATTTATTTATTTTCGCAGAAGTGACAAAAGGACTGTATTGCCCTTGCGGGTGATGATCCTGCATACATAAGAGAGAAAGTTCAGGTGAGCAGACTGAGCTCGCTCCAGAGCCACCGTTTGCTAGAATTTTAGAAATTCATTTCGTATTATTTTTCCAATGGTGATTAATTTAACTGCTGTCCTATGAGCAATGGCAGATAACTTTAGTTTTAAATGAAAACAAAGAAGCAAGCAACCTGATCTCAATAACAACGCTGAAGCCCGAGTCTGCTAATAGTTCTAAAGAGTATAATGAACTACTGTTAAGCTTTCTAAGCTGAAAATGAAGGGCAATTCAAGGAACAGATGCAACCCTGTAAGGAGTGACTTCTCCTGTGTCTGTATCGTGTGTGTGCGCGCGCGCGTGCACACATTTGAGTGTATGTGGGGAGTGTTTGAGTGTGAGTGTGTGTGTTTGTGTGTGTATGTTCCCATGAGAGCACACTTGTGTGTTACTCAATTTTGAGACAGGGTCTCAGGCTGTCTGATGGAGGTAAGAGAGACACTGACCTTCCTGATCCTCACGCCACTCTCCCTGGGCCTCTGGATTGTCGGTGCATACAATGATGCCAGCCTGTTTGGTGTGTTTAGACGTACTGTGTTCATACTGAGTCGTAAGTGGAGATGAAATGGCTGTAGTCAGGATACAGAATAGCAGAATTTGGTCCAGCATATGGGAATGCCATGTGATACCCTATCCCACACTTTCATCATTTCTAGATGGGGCATGTCCAATACTCACTGAAAGAAAATTCCAGTTGCATTCCCGGTAAGCAGTGGATCTCAGTCACCTGTGCAACCCAGGAATCCATTCTGATTCAGTGGCAGTTAACTATATCTTGTTTGTCCGATACATCTATCCTAGTGGATTGCACTTGGTTTCTTTGTGTCTGAATGATTTATTTAGTTGTGTTTATAAGCAGGCGATTCCTTTCCATTGATAAACAGTATTTTTTATGGTTGACAATTAACCTTTTAGTTTTTTGATTTATGGGAATAAAGCATCAGTGAAAATTTAATGTATCTTTCGTCAGTGCCAATGAGTGGAATTCTCTGCTTCCATGGGTAGCTGTATTATAAAAGTTTTTAAAAACTTCTTTACTTTTAAATAATTGAACATATAAATGTATTCTCAAGCATAACGAGAGCTGCGGTTACTATATATTCTCGTCAATATCTAGTATTTTTAGTTCTTTTGATTTCAGCTCCCACAGAGGTGAGAAATGGCATCTCACTCTAAGTTTAATTAGTAACTTGAGCCATTGGATACACACACACACACACACACACACACACACACACACACACATATATTCTGTGCACTAACTGAACATGTCTTTTTCAGTGAGTTATCTCTTCCAATAGCTGACCACATATATATGGTCATATATGTGGTACACATATATTTAACTATATCATGAGTGTAAAATGTTAATAGAATTACTGGCTATCATTTCTTTTCTGAGATACATTTTTTAATCACCAAAATGTATATAACTGTAATATTTTTCTATATAAATTGAGCTGCTTCTATGAAGTTTATATTAAATTATTATTTAAAGTTAAGCTCCACACTTTTTAATCTTATAATCCTTGTCAATTAAGTATTCCCCATGTATAGCTGGATGTACAGATAATATTGCAATAAGTTATGCTGTTTCTGTCTTCTTAAGAGTTATTATTCTGAGTATTTTTCAAACTAAAACTTTTATGTTTGTCTATTCAAATAGCTGTCACTTTTACTCCTAATGATCATGTATTTCCTATTTCCTTTTATTAATTTAGTTTATTGTTCTTTACTATTTTATTTATGGTATTGCTAACTTATTGCTTTTTTGTCTTGTTTACTCTTCCCTTGTGTATTTCAGTGCCCCTTCTTTTTACTTAATTATATTTTGTTTTTTGTTTTCTTTACATTTGGTGTAGTTCACTTGATTTCTTCTTCTTTTGCTAACTTATTGACAAAGAGCTATGAGTTTCTCTTGAAGAACAGTTTTAAAATAATATAATAAAATTTCACATATTATACCCTTGTTACTATTTTTTTAACTAGTTTCAATATTACTGCATGATTTATTTTAGCAGCAAAATTTTGGAGAATAGTTGAATTTTCTAATATGTAGAGTTTAAATAATATTTTTGATCTTGACTTCTAAGTTGATTATTTTTATCAGAAAAAAATCTCTATGACTCTATATTCAATATTTTGAAACTTGCTTTGTGTCTTGGTATATGTTCCACTCCTACCTCCTATAGTTCTGATTTTTAATTAAAATTTTTTCTCAGAATTTCCTGGAGAAGTACTATATGTGTATTATTTCCACCCCTGCTCTCCTCCTCAAACTTCTATGTCCCTACTATTGGTCTTAAGTCTATGGCCTATTAATTAGTAATGAGTATTTTTACACACACACACACACAAGCATGCACACATGCACACACATACACACACACATACTCTTAAGTATATTTAGTTTTTCATATATGGACATCTGTTTAGAGCTGACAACTTAGAGATCTCATCCTTGTATAAACCTGATTCTCTCTCTGTCTCTATCTCTGTCTCTGTCTCTGTCTGTCTCTGTCTTCTCTGTCTCTGTCTGTCTCTGTCTGTCTGTGTCTGTCTGTCTGTCTGTCTGTCTCTCTCTCTCTAGTCATTGATTGCCCATAGTTTTTTATCTAGGGTGGAGTCTTGTGAAACTACACTCCGCATGCAGGCTGCTTTGGTCAGTCTGCAGTCTTTGTTTACAGGATGCTGTCTTACTGCAGCAGGCATCAGGATCCTTAGCTCCTAGCCTTCTCCTCATCTTTCATGATATTCTCTGAGCCTTAGGTAAGGGCTGTATTGTCGATGTACTAATCTGTGTGGAAACCCCACAGTCACTCTCAGGTTGTGAATTTCAGAGTGCCAAAATCCTTGAGGAAGCACTAATGACAGAAGTTTAAAGCTACAGGACCTGAATGGGCTAAATCACCAATGACAAAAGCAATCACAGCCAAACCTCATGGGTTTTGTCACATAAAAGAGGGATATAATGCAACATGAAAATAAGTTGTGATCAGTGGCAAATCTCTGTAGTAGCCTCTGTCTGTGAGAAGCTTCACTGATGAAGGTTGAGACTTACATTTACTTCTGTGTGTAAGGACAAGTTAGAAATTATTTCGACTTAGGAAAATGGTAATAATTTCCTGTACCTATAGATTTTTAAACTAGAATCCTTATAAGTATTCATAAATTTAATGGGTTAGTTTAATTTTTGATAGGCATCATATTTGTTTGTTTTATAATTACTCTATCAATTATTGAGAATATTGTAAATTCTACAGCCATGACTAAATGTAAGTCCTAATGCTCATTTTATTAGGTAATCTGTTTTCACTTGCATCTTAGTCAGGAATATAGATCTTACTGCTAGAATTTTTGTTCTGAATCCTACCCTCCAGGTGTTATCAGATCTATATCATCTTCTTCGGTCACCATTTAATTTGTTCATGTGCTTCTGTTTTATTTTTAACTCATATATTTCTATTTAAGGAATCCACTGCACACATCACACAATTTACCTCACCTTTCAGATAATTTTGTAATCTGGTCTTTGAATTATTTAGTCCACTTGCATTCTGTATGAATATTTATAAGATTATGTTGAATACGTTTCCTCTTTTTCCTGAATGAATTTCTTCAATCTCCTCTTCCTTTTCTGCAGCCTTCAAAATAGCTCCACTTTATATCTTCTCCGGTCTTTATATCTTCTATCAACTTTTTCGCTGTATTTATCTTGCTGTAGGAGCCGCAAAATGAGTTCTTAATTCATCTTATTCTATTTTGGATTAATACTTTGTCACTTCATATGTCATACCAGACCTCATTATTTTCATGCTGTGTTATATCTCTCACAGACCACATTATTTTCATGCTGTGTTATATCTCTCACAGACCACATTATTTTCATGTTGTGTTATATCTCTCACAGACCTCATAAGATGTTGCTATGACTGATTCAGTTATTGGTGGTTTATCCCATTCAGTTACTGTGCCTTTCGACTTCATTTGTTTGCTTGCTTGTCTGTTTGTTTGTTTGTTTGTGAGACAGGGTCTCTCTGTGTAGCCTTGACTGTCCTGGACTTACTTTGTAGACCAGGCTGGCCTTGAACTCATAGCAATCCACCCGCCTCTGCCTCCCGAGACCTTTCAACTTCTGCCATCAGTTTTTCCTCAATGATTTGGGTACTCAGCAATGCAAACTTGCTAGCATCAAATTACTTTGATATTTATTTAAATAAACATGACTTTATTTTTTTTTTTTTAATTAGGATTGTCTGACCAGAATATAGGATTTGGGGCTAATGGGCATTTCATTTTTCCTTCCTGACACTGAGAAACACACTTTAACTGTCACCTGGCTTCTATTATTTCTGTAATGTCTTAGTCATTTTCCTCACTGAATTGCCACTTTTCCCTCACTTATCATTGGTTTGCACCACTTGAACTATTATACGCTTAACTGTGATGTTTTTGCCTTCTGTAACTGAAGGTATTCCATTAAATTGCTCCCATCCTCACTTGTTCACACACTCCCCTCTGTGCAGCTTCTTTTACCTTCCAGGTGCTTTCATGCCATAACTCAGCAGTACAGGCTTTTTTGCCTCTTACTTCTCATCTATTTATTTATCATATATCAATACATCATCTATATACCTGCACATCACTATTTGTTATCTATCTATACATAAACTGTATGTATCATCTATGTATATCCCTTCCATTATTTAATTTTTCTATTTTATATTCACTGTCATCATTTATTTATCTAACATTCATCTAGTCATCTCTCTGCTATCATCTAACCTATATCTCTCTATTTAGTTATCAATCATCTATTATCTTTCTATTATATGTGTATGCATCATAAAGCTATCCATGTCTCTATTATCTATGTATATATCACCTACCAACCTCTCTTCTGTCTGTCTGTCTGTCCGTCTATCATCTATATACTATCTTTCTGCATTATCTCTATCTATCTATCTATCTATCTATCTATCTATCTATCTATCTATCATCTGTCAGCCTATTATCTATCAATCACAGTCATCTGTCTTGCTTCAGTTCAGATAATATCTATTATCCTCTCTTCATGTTTATTGATTTTCCTTTGGGGGATATTCCTTACAGTGTAACTAGTGAACTGACTTTTAGATGTCTTTCTTTGTTGTTGTTATTGTTTGTATTTCTCTTTTGGTACACTTCATCTGTACAAGCTTTTACCCATCTCTCCTGAAGTTGCATAGCATTTTGACAGCTGCTGTTGATGAGAATGACCTGGATCACTTCTGGATCTGTTTAACTGGCTGAATTTCTGTTGAGAATGGTCACATTTTCTTGACTTTTTCAAATATGTGAAATGATTTTACTATAGCCTGTGCTTTGTTATTTCTTTCACATTCCAGCCCACTTTTCCTTGCCCTCCCAAGAAAAATCAGGAAGAGTTGACAACATCATCTTTGTTAGTATATGGGTGTATTTCAGGTACACCTAAAAACTACTGCTCTGCAGTGCTGACTTAGCCTATTTCTCCTTGTTGCTATGAAATTCCTTGGTCTCTAGTAAACCCACCACTCTGTGCCTAAACCCAGATTAAATACTGAATTCAGACTATACAAGTCTACACTCATGCTGGAATTTTTCTAGACTTTGGCTCATTGAGACTGTCCACTCTCGACTTTGCTTCCTTAACTGCACTGAACACCATGACATTTAATGTGCTTTCGTGAAGAGAATGGTTACTAATGAAAACAACAGAACGTCCTCCTTGATTCCGGTGATGGTGTCTAGGTTACTTCCTTTTCCCCTTTTCTTTTAAAAGTTGTAATGCAGTGTATTCTGATAATATTTTTTTCATCCTTCAATTCCGCCCTAATATACTCCTTCTTATCCACCAAACTTCATGTTCCTTTTTCTCTCAATGCCAAATCAAAACAGAACAAAAACAACAGAAGAAACCAAACAAACAAAGCAAAGAACATGGAGTGTGTTTTGTATTGGACAATTGCTCCAAGCATAAGCCCTGCCCTGGAGTGTGGGAGGTATATCCAGTGTCGCATGCTGCTGACCCTCCCTCTTCCTAGAGGTATAAATTGCAAATAGACTCTTGGCTATGGGTGGGGCTTTGTGCTCTTCTCAGCTGTGGGTCTCTTTTTATTTTGTGCATGTCTTTTACATACTGCCACAGTCTCTGTGACTTCACCAATCTTGCTGCATATAGAAGATGCTGTTTGTTTGGGGTTATCTCGGTTAATCTGAGCATTATTACCTTTCTAGGCTTAAAATTGCTGACTCATAGTAATAGAAGCTAGTAATAAATTTATAAGGAGTCAGGAAGAGAAATTAAGAAGAAAAGAAAGAAGGAAGAGGGGAACTAGTGATAAATTGCTCAAGAACAGAAATAAAACAATGGAAATTTAGTTGATAATTCACTAATGAAGAAGATTTAAGGCAATAGCAGAAATTTAGTTTAATTTTTAAAAATTGTTTTGGCCTTCGTATGTTCATTAAATTTCTGCTAGTGATAGTTTATTAATAGGCATTTACATTTTATATTAAGTTAAAATTGCAGACATTTGTAAATTTTGCATCAAGCTTTAGTGACTTGATTTATACTCAGTGAGTAAAATGGACAAAAATTATAAGTAGTGAAACAACTCAATAGTAACCCTTCTGAATTTATAGAATATTAAATATATTTATCTTCACTCCAATAAATTCTTTTTTGAGACTATTCTTTTTTCATAAACACAAAAATTCCCATGTCCTCACTATGTGAATTGGTTTTATGGTTGAAATAGATTGAATAACACATTATAATATGTTGATTGTGACTGAGAATTTAGTTAAAAATATTTATCAATATCAGTAAATGTTTGTTTGATTTTTTATTTCTTTCTTAATCTTGTATCAGAAAGAAATCTAGACTATTTTCAATTTGGGTCACAATACTCAAGAGCTACAAGACAAATATTTTATTATGGTACCAAATATTGTAAAATAATATAAATACTGGGTAAAGACCTTTCTATATAAAGTAAGAAAATATTTTTAAAAAATATGTTTGTTACTTTTTTAATTAACAGAGTTTTTTAATTTACAGTAACATATAGAAACAGCATTAAATATGATGCTGTGACAAATACAAGTATGTCCAAGAATATTATCTCTATCTATAAAATATTTACTATGTAGTCAGATAAATAAATCATCCATATTAATGAGTAGAGAACAGGGTATTATCTACCAAAGCTATGGAACACTGGAGAAATAATTTTTTAATGGTATGACTTTGTTTGCTTTTAACGGTATGAAACATTGCTTGAGAAACTAGACCTTAGAATGGATGAGTTTCTGAGGTTTTTAAATGTCTTTCCCTCCCTTTTATCCACTAAGATTATTTAGAGTTAATTGCATAATCCTTTGCTGGAGCTTAGATGGCTCACCAATGGCCATTCTACTGTAGAAAATGCCACCTCTTTTTCTAAGTGGGTTTCTTAAGAGAATGACCGTGTTGTTCACACTGAGAAGGAAGCATACTGAAAAATAAAGGAAAGCTATTGAAAGGCAAGCCCATGTAAAGAAATGGAGGCACAGCTGTATTTAGTCACAGGTAATGTGTAGGTGTGGGACCTAGTCAGAAAAGTTCTCCATGAGGTAACAGGGGTCAAAGCCTGTATGTGTGTGTCTTCTGGAGAATGCTGGAAGCAGGCTTAGTCCTACCTCCAAAGACGACAAGAACTTACTCTACGTAGCACATTACAGGTCACAGAGCCCACTGCCATAGGAGGTCCTGCTTGATTACTAGAGGGTCCTCATTTATTGATTAATCTTCAATTTTATTTTGTGAATGAGCTTTATGGTTGATGGAGATTGATGATACTTTTTAGATATCTCATCCTCTTGACAAAGTACTCCACGAGAAATTTGGAATGACACAGATATCTTTTAGAAAAGCTGAGGGAAATCAAATATAAATAAACCTGCCTAAACCACAAATAAAAATTTAAGCTTATCCACTACAAAGAGAAGTAGCCAAACTGAATTGGTTGATGCAAAGATAGTAAAAATGTCATCTCATTGGACAATTACAGCATTTCTGTGGCTCCAGATTCATTTGATCTGCTTGTATTTATTTTCTCTTAACATTTTATCAACATCTTAGAATTTGTGAGAATGTCCCTCCCTCCCACTTTCACCCTATTCCCCTTCTCTTTGTCTGTGACTGAGGGGGACCTCCTCTCTCTATATATGATAATAGGGTATCAAGTCTCTTCTTGGTGGCCTGCTATCCTTCCTCTGAGTGCCACCGGACCTCCCCATCAAGGGGACATGGTCAAATATGGGGCACTAGAGTTTGTGTGAAAGTCAGACCCCACTCTCCACTCAACTGTGGAGAATGTCCTGTCCTTTGGCTAGATCTGGGTAGGGGTTCAATGTTTACTGCATGTATTGTCCTTGGTTGATGCTGTAGTTTGATTTTCACTCAGAAGTTTATACTCAACAAGATAGGAATGATGTTTTCTTCGAGGTTGCCAAATACAAATAGCCAAATCACTATGAATGTAACATTTATAGAATTACTGATCATTTTTTGGTTCTTTCTGCTGTATGTAGTTTATTGGATATATGTGAAGTAATATAAATGTATATGTTAAAAAAGGAAATGTAAAAAAGTAAAAAAGAAGTTCTGTTTAGATCTGTACTCCACTTTTATTTGTTTTCATTTATTTCTTTTTTATTTGTTTGTTGTTTTTATAATATTTTAGTTCAGTATATATTTTGGATATTAGTTCTTAAGCTAAATAGTAACAAAATAAAATGTATTATTCTATCTGTTTAAAATCCTGAAAAGAGTTCCACATAATAGCCAAGACCCCTACAATGACACACAAAGACATGTCATGCCTGATACCGCCCCACTTTCTTATGTTCACTCTGTTCTTTGGGTCTCTTATGTGTTTGTTGTACCATTCCAGGCAGGGCCTGGGGCAGGGCTCATGAGCTTACTGTGGTTACGTGTTTAGAAGGTGTTTCTCTTCAAAAGGCAGTTCCCTTCCCAGGTATCTGAACTCTTAAAGAGACAGATTTTTGTTTCTTTCTATCTCTGTCGCTCTTCTCTTTCCAACCACAGTTGGAGGAAGACATGGAGACAGGGTCAGTGACAAAAAACAATGATATCTAATCATTTCACCTTTTGAGATAAGAAGTTGTTTACTACATCCAGTCTTCCCTGTCTAGAAAATTACTATTTACATCAGAATTTATAAATAATTATAAAAAAACATGATCCGTTCTTCTCCATGTTTCCAGTTCTCTTATACATCAAGGGTCATGGAAGGTTCCTTCCCATGGTCATCTTGAAGACTGAATGCCATCAAGGGAGAAAAGGTTAATGGGTACTCTGATTATGTCATGTAGTTTTTCCTTTCAAGACTTCTGAACTGACAAGGAGATGACTGTCTCCCAACACTGTTCAACCTCCATCCCTCTGACACCTTGGCTGGCCCTGGAACCGGAATTGATACTTGATGATGTTAGGCATATTTTAGATGTTGATATAGATGAAAAAATCATTATTGTTCTAAATGACATAGTTTTAAAAGTTATTATAATTTAAAGAACTCTAACCTAGATTCAATACTTTATTATTTTCTTCTTTCTCTGCTGTGTGAAGATATATATACATATATATGTAGTCTACGATGAAATCAGGAAGCTCACATGCACAAGAAAACATGTCCTTTCATTCAGTCCAAGACATACATAGCAACACACCTTTAATCCCAGCACTCTGGATGATCTAGTTATTTCTAAGTAGCAAGTTTAAAGACAGCAATGGCTACATAAATAGACTTATCCACTTTGATTTATTAGACACTAAGGGTCAAAACTTACTTTTTACACAGTCTAGAGGTCATTAGGTCAAATGTTGGTCAGGAAGAATTGGGGTTAGTGGTTAACATCTTGCCCCTAAAAAGAATAATTTATAGGTGATGGGAGTAAGTGACAGTGGGTACAGGGCAAAGACAGAGAACATATCAGGGTGGTTAACCTGTGCTGTGAGTTTGGGGATCCAGCATGGCACTCATTGAGTTCTCTGGCCTTTTGAGAATCATCAATGCTCAGTCCCAGCACCACCCAGTGAATCAAACAAAGTAAGTGAGAAGAAATTAGTGTGAGCAAAACCAAATACCTGGTAAGGGTACACTTGGGAATCAGAGGAGGCCGACTGCACATAGGACAGAAATACTGGGGCAATGGAACCATGCAGTAAAATGACAATGACAGTAACCTTGCTTCTTCTCCTTCATGAAAGTTGACAAAGAACTACAGTACATTCAAAGAGCTGGCTCAGTCGCACTTAACTCACATTTCCAAAGCCCTGAGATCCACTCTTAGCAACAGAACTACAAAAATGTCTGGGAGCTAGATGTTTGCTTTGCATAATTTTGATGAGTTTAAGGTAGAGATTAAAAGAAGAAATTTATACATAGACAGTTTAGTTTACCAAAGGACCCACGTTTATCATTTTGTTCAGAAAAATAGAAGACATATTTTAAGTTGCCTCTTATAAAAAGGAAGGGGCAGTTCAGACCTCGGCATTCAAACTCCTGAGTAGAAGCCTTCCCACCGAAAAATGAACTGATTTATACTACCACTAAGGTGCTTGACATGTTCTGACAGTCCTGACAGTTTCAAATTGAGCAGAATTAATTGGAATGGAGATGAAGCAGATGTTACAATGAGGATTCGGCTAAGACCATAGATGTAGGTATTGAGGGGCATTCCCTTTGAATGAAAGAAAATAATACTAATTAAAGCTGTTTTAGGCATATTAGAATTCAGTGAATTAAACCAATTTTCCCATTAATTGTGAATAGAGATTTAATCCCCTGGCATCCCCTGCTTTTCATACTCAAGGCAAACAGAAATCATTAGAGAAATATAATGAAAGTGGGGGCATAATATTAAAAAGTGTCCTATGACGGCTAAGCTATACTGGACAGATGGAAAACTGTTACTAATTCATGGCCTCATATCAGATTGTTATTCCACACTACTGCTTTATAATTTCAGATATCTCTGAAAAGAGCTTGAGAGTATCCATCAACCATCAGTTAGTTGAGTAAATGGGTTAAATGATCCATATATTTCATGTATTTTTGTGTTGATGGAGAAAGGCTTTTGGGATGGATACCAAGCTGCTAAATCTAGTTTATCCCTTAAGCCTCAATTGTTCCTCCTCCTTCTTGAACTTCATAAACTTTAAGTTAAACAGCATTAGACGGATTGTTTGATTATATGGGTTAGTAGGGCATTCCTGTCCACAGCACATCAATATTTTCATCTTGGAAGTTGTCACTTCTACTTAAGTGATGCCTTTTGTGTGTACTGCCCTTTGTAGCCTGCAAGTCCTTTATGTACCCTCTGATGTCTGCAACGTACTTCGGTGTCTCTTACTTCTAGCACATAGTGGGCTGACTTCTACATAAAGTGTTTTCAAAATCTTATTGATGAATAATGAGAAAAACAAATTAAATGCCAAGAACTAAGTTTTACTGTATTTTGAAGAGATACAGAATAGATTTCTCCTTTATTATTTTAATGTGTAATGGGTGATTTTCCTATGAGATGGTGTCATAACGTGGCACTAATACAGAACAAAGAGTTGGAAATGAATCCAATTCAATTCCCTCATGGAACCTCACTTATCCTATTAAATTTGTTAATTAAAAAATAAGTAACATCTAGTCTTCTTAAAATATCTATTTTTCCTCTTTCGTTAACTTCAATAGTTAAAAACTGAATAATTATGTAAATAAAATCTGAAATTGTGTAGTGTGTCTATGAAAAATTTGAAGACAAAGTTGATATATGGGTGAAGAATTTCAAAACTGTATTAATTTTCACTTCTCAATCTTGTGCTGTTTCATTAAAATAGTCTTAGGTGAACAGAATGTCTCAATTATTCTCAAATTTACTATATATATTATTGAAAGGAATATCTTATTATACATGAATTTAATTCTTTAGCAGTTTTCTTGGATTAAACTGTAGAGAAATAGTAAGTTGCTGACCTGGGCTTAGCACAGTAAATGCCTAGAAGGAATGGAGATTAATTTAAAAAAATAATTAATTCAGATTACATCCAGATTGTTATATTGCTATGCTCTCACTTATATCTTCCCATTCCCCACCTCCCTCTTTTGCCCGATCCCCCTACCCAGACCTCTGACAGAAGAGGACTTCTTCCCCAACCATATGATCACAGCCTATCAGGTCTCATCTTGGTGGCCGACTTCCCTTCTTCTGAGTGCTACCAGGCCTCCCCACCAAGGGAAAGTGGTCAAATTGGGGCCAACAGAGTTCATGTCAGAGGCAGTCCCTACTCTCCCCACAATCGTGGAGAATGAGCTATCTTTTACCTATAGCTAAACAGGGGGTCTAGGTTTACTGTATGTATATTCTTTGGTAGGTGCAGCAGTTTATGCAGATCCCATGGGTCCAGATACACCAGCTTTGATGGTCTTCTTGTGGGGCTCTTAGACCATCTGAGTCCTTCTATCTCCCCACTCCTCAATACCACTCTTACTGGAAGTCCAATAGCAAGTCCCAGCATCTGTCCTGAGTTCCAACATCTGTCCCGATCCCTAGCTGAGTGGAGACTCTCAGAGGACATCCATGTTGGGATAATATCCACTTATAAATGAGTATATACCATGTGTGTCCTTCTCGGCCTGGTTATCTCACTGAGCATGCTCATTTCTAGTTCCATCCATTTGCCTGCAAATTTCAAGATTTCCTTGTTTTTAATAGCTGCAGGACATAGAAAGCATAGATACCATGCTGTAGTTGTACCACAGTTTGTTTTTCTATTCTTCAATTGAGGGACATCTAGGTTGTTTCCAGATTCTGGCTATTAGGAATAAAGCTTCTATGTGGAGTCTGCTGTTGAGCATCAAATCTCTGCAGATGAATTCAACTGATAACAAATGACTTGAGATGGTTCATGGATAATCCAAATTTTGGTTTTATTATTTTATTTTTAATTCACATAAATTGTATACCTTTATTAGGAACTTTGAAATAAATATGCACATTGTAATGGAAAACTCAAGTTAATTAACCTAAATTATAATATATGTGTGTGTGTATATAAAACCTACTGACTATATTTCTGTTGTTCAGTTATTTTCATTTATATTTTCTTTTTTATGAGTTTTTTAAATATTTTTACATATGTATTTACATTAGTACACATATATACAATAAACTACCCATAGCAAGAAGAATCATGAAACAATAAGGAATTATATATATGTGTGTATATATTATATTCACAGTATATTGGCTATTTGTATTTGGCAACCTTGAAGAAAACATCTTTTCTATTTTGGTGAATCTAAAATTCTGAATGTAAATCAATATCTATCATATCTCATCATTATCTACTTAAAACATCTATCTAGGCCTAAAAACATTTTAACCTCTAAACAACTAAGCTTAATTGTAAAAGTAAACTATCTGTTCTTTAACCCCATCAGCAACTTGAGATAGAATAAAGTTGATTACCTGAGTATACAGGGAGTGTAGGTTAGTAGCTTCCTAAATGAGAAGATGACAGAGACAGTTTGATACCTGAGCAGTCACCCAAAATTATCTGTAATGCTGAGGCATCATCTTCAGCCTTCTGGCCAAATATATCTGACAGACATATTTTTGAAGCAGGAACCATTGAGGACTTGCTTATACTGCCTTGGCAGAGTTTGGTAGTTGACTCTGCCTGCATCCAAACTTGCCCATTTTTAGGTAGAATTCTGTCTGTGGTAGAAACAATGACATTTTGCCCAGTGGCTTATTTGCCACATTTGAAGCTATCTCCATAAAAAGGTAGGCTGGGCATTGCCTGGAGTTAACCTGTCTTCATTGTAAATGTGTCTTTGAAATAATAAAAACATCTTTAAATGCCATATTCTGAATGTATATGAGGTTTTTGAAGACCTTATCTGACTATTTTACTTTATCTATCTATAAAATCATATCTATCTCTTAAACCTAGAATGTATATTCTTGTGATAAAAATAGACTAGTAATTGATATGACCATGATTTGATCAACTAACAATTAACTTGTATTACTTACTTATCCAAAACAGTGTGCAATAGCACTTTCAAAGTGTTGGAAGTAAACCTTTCATTATAATTGAGTTGTATGGACACAATACCACACATTAGAGCATAAATATATATAATGTGTGAAGTATACCTTACATTTGAATTTTATACCAATGTATCTAAAATTTATATTATTTTCCATTTATATACAAAATTCTATACCAGTAAATTAAAAATAACTTTGTGAGAAACAATTAAGACATTAAGTTGAGGAGTAGATTCACTTATTTATTTTTTTTTGTCTTATCATCCCTTTGTATTTCTATGTTCCCCCTTCTTTCTTTTTAGCCCCTATCTCCAAAGCTAAGAATGAAAGATAAAAGAAAGAAGAGACATCCCTGAGTCCAAACCTATTTTCTCTATATATATGGCCAATAATAACTTATAACCAATTCTCAATGAAAATGAAGATCTATCACCCAAGAAAGCAACCAAAACCCTACCTAACCCCCCTCAAGGGAAATGGGGCATCATTCTCTTAAGGTTTCTTCTGGATAATTTTGGACAAATAATACCATTGTAGGGGCCCAAATAAAAGTAGAGAAAATGGTTAAACAACCTAGGAATAGCATTTGTGGTTCAGTTTCTAAATGTTGAGAAATTCCAGGCTTAATTAGATCCTGAAATGCTGTACCAGTTGTGATTAGAAGCTTTCTTTGAAGCTGTCCCGAGAGCTGTCCTGCTCTGATGAGGAACAGCAACTGAAGCACTTGGCGCTGGAACATGAAGAATGCAGGATGTCAGCGTCCAGCATGCTGAGAGAAATGAATCTTGTCAGATCTGATACAACATCAGTGTATGGTTTTTTTGTTCTGAAAACATATAACTTCTCACAAGCTTTATACAGTCCTAAAATTACAAATATATAAGGTATACATGATGCACAAAACAATTAAGGCTGGTTCTCTTCTCTTTGTATAAGCAGAAGAAAGACACCTGTAAATATCATTCATACCATATGAAGAATGGGATCTAATAATAATTCACAGGGATTCTGTAGCCAACAAGAAGCATTGTCTATGCCTAGACATTCATGTCTCAGCCAGTCTCAGAGCTATTCCCATGTAGTGGGATTATCAATAGAAGTTACCTGCTTGTTCTGCAGTTTGAATTCTTTACATCCTGATTGTATCCCCCTCCCTCATCTCCTCTCCCTCCCTCCCTTAGTTGTCAGAAAAGGAGCCCTCTTACCCTAACATCTGATCTCTCCCCATCAAGTCCCATCTGTACTAGCTGCATCCTCTTCCTCTGTGTCCTGGCAAGACCACCCTGCCAGGGGGAAGTAATCAAACTTGGGGGGCCAGAGTACAATTCAGAAAAGTAGTCTCTACTCCCCATATGTTAGACCCACAAAAAGACTGTGCTGCCTATGTAGTACATCTGAGCAGAAGGTCTAAGTCCACATCATATATGGTCCTTAGTCGGTGCACTATTCTCTGTGTTGTAATGTAGTTATCCTGTATTATGTGGCTAATATCTGCTTATGAGTGAGTATATATCATGTGTGTCTTTCTGGGACTGGGTCACCTCACTCAGGATGATCTTTTCTAGTTCCATCCATTTGCCTACAAATTTCAAGATTTCCTTGTTTTTAATAGCTGAGTAGTATTCCATTGTGTAAATGTACCATTTAGCATTGTGTAACATATTAAGGGGTTTATTATACTAATTATACATGCTTATTGAATATAAAATTTAAAAATATTGTTTTCCTTAAAAACAACAGAAGTAATGAAACAAAAAACAAACAACAACACCCTAGGTCTGTCACCTCACATGAACGTCTTTCCAGTTATTTGCTGGTTCATCATTTTGTGGACTGATTGGTAGGGATAGGCCATGTGGATTTAGTTACTCAAGGTTTCTATGAGCTACTTTTGTTTCAATATTCAAATTCCATAATGAATTAAATTGTACAATTTGGCTTTCTAGTTTTAAAAAATAGTATTTTCTCAGTCATCGTAAAGGTAATAAATTACATTTCTTTTTTATTCTTTTTCTTTATATTTTTGACTCCCTTGAATACTAATTTTTCTCTTTACTCTTTTTTATAACATCATTGTTTGCTTCCAAATGTTTGCTGATTCTTGTTTTCTGTTCAAACTTATGAATATACATTGTTTTATATATGGCAGCTTAATGTTGGTACCTCAGACGACATTTTTGTCTTGAAAGCAGAAGTATTTAGAACCAAGAATTAGGTATGTCTGAGTGTGGTAGACATTCTACTTTTGGGGCATGTGATGGAATAGATGCAGGAGGTCCAATTGAGACCGTTTCCTTGGAGGTATCCTACCTTGCCCAACATTTACACAGTAAACAATATATGTAACATTTTTTAGTCATTCATGCATTTTTTTCTCACACAGTTTTATGGAGACAACTAAGGAGCTTCAAAAAATGGCAGAAAACATAGGCAAGGCTCTCCCTTTCAAGGAAATGCTAGTACCTGCATGTAACAAAATCTAGCATAAAGGCTAATTATCTTGTTCCTGGCCTACTGTTGGTTGGGGGCACTAATGAGGTAGGGTAAGGTATATAATACCATAGGAGTTGTCACATAGTGCAGTAAGATTTTTTGTTTGTTTGTTTGTTTGTTTGTTTTCAAGACAGGATCTTCCTGTTGTAGCCTTGGCTGTCCTGGACTCACTTTGTAGACCAGGTTAGCCTCGAACTCACAGAGATCCATCTGCCTCTGCTGGGATTAAAGGTATGTGGTACCAACGCCCAGCCTTCCTCAGTTTCTTGAATAGCTGGGATTACAGGCTTCTACCACCAGTCTGAGCTATGGTAGCATTTAAAAAATAATTGTTTACTTTACTTCTAGACTGTAGCTCCTCCCTCATCACCTCTCTATCCCACCCTCTCTCCCTCATACTCTCTTCCTCTTTCATACTCTCTTCCTCCCTCATGCACCTTGCACCCTTTCCCCTGGTTCTCAGAAAGGGGGAGCCCTCCTCCCTTATATCTGACCTCAGCCTATCAAGTCTCATCTGGACTAGCTGTATCCTCGTCCTCTGCTGACTGGCACAGGTGGAAGTGATCAGCATGGAGGGGCTAGAGTCCATGATGGCATTTTAATTATTATATTTATCTATTTAATTAATAGGTTTAATAATAGATTTATGAAAATACTCTTTTTCTTGCTAATGCTGATCATTTTCAACGACAATACATAGACACAATTGGTGAAGAGATATTTCTTAAGTTAAGTTGAGGAGGGGGAATGGGATGAGGGAATAAACGTTCCTCAAGTATCATAACCATTTCCATACTGGGCAAAAAGAGAATACTTTTAGAAGACATAATCTGAATAATTGCCTCCTGAGCCAATGAAATCAAAATGTTTGTTTTTTGCTCTAAAACATGCCCATTCAAGAATCATTTTTTTTTAAACATCTTACAGAGTTTGAATTACACCTTCCAGGACTGAGATATTTATACAGATACAGATAATAATTATTTGAATATCTTTGGAGCATATTGGCAACCTGGTCCTTATTCCAGAAATTTTGATTTTAGTTGGTCATGTAGGAAACTATGAGGCAATACTGTTATGTCCCACACCTTTAAGTGAGTTTAATGTGCATCTGTGCTGAGGACCACCACTTCCAGGAATAAATGAAACAAGATTTAACCAGATTTTTATTATTAAAAGTTGTTTTGCTCTCAGTGAAAAAGATACCAGTAGCTTAGAGCATGGTCAAATGTGGAATGCAACGAGGCCAGCAAGGAGGCTGGTATGCCCCAGAGGCATGGGCCAACAAAATTCTGTTCCACAGTTCCTAGTCACTAGCAATTCTGTGCACAGATCATGCCGTGGGGTCTTGTGTGTTTGCTTCTCTACTTAGTTGGAGCCTTCTGCTGTCCTGTTCTGCTAAACATGCTCTGTGATGAACTCCTCTGTCCCTCTCTGCATCAGTGCTGTGTATGATTTTTAAAGACTCATTCCCAGGTGACAAAGTGCAAACTTCTTCTGCTGGGAACTGGAAGTGCTCCCCTGGCTGTCTTGGATTCATTTCTAGGCTAATTCATCTCAAGAGAATTTTGTCTAAGACATATGTTCACCATTGGACCCCCTTGCACAGTTCTTTTTCTCAGTATACAGGCCAGAGTCATCTATAGATGGAGTAGCTTTATGTCTCTGCAAAAGGATATCCTGGCCATCTGCTGTCTGTAGAAAAAGCTACATAGGACCTATGGGATTTGGATGCCTAGAACTCACCCATGCCTGGTGTTCTTATGCTTCTCAAAAAGATGTTGGCCCTCCCACTGGCAGTTGGTGACCTTCTTCTTGTAGGCCCCCAACTGTCCATTTCATGTGTGTCAACTCCTGAACATGCAGTCTTTCTTCCAGTACCCATTCTCTTTAGCTATGAATTTTCCATCATTCGTTGTGAAAAAGAAGGGCTTGGGACTAAATCAATGCCATGTGATCTGTGGGTAAAGGGTCAGGTCAACTAACATGACCAATCATCTTCAGTTTACTAAAATGGAGAAATATGCTACACACACACACACACACACACACACACACACACACATACACATATACTTTTCATGTTTGAAAGATTTCTATATATAATAATTTAAATATATAAATATACATAAATAGTAATTCAAATAAATTCAAATAAATATTATAGGAAATGTATTCAAAAAATTGACATTATTTTGTTTTCATGGTTATTTGCATATTTTCAAGTCAGCTGACAAAACAAATGTTTTTGTAGATATTTTAGGCTTTTCAGTAATGTGGCCTCAGGTCATTTAATTTAACCTGGTCAGTACATAATAGCATACAGTAAAATCATATCATATATATATATATATATATTGAAACAGTGCTGGAACAGGGGACAGAAGGACAAGGATTAAGAACGAAGGCAAGGCAGATTATCCTTGAAACTCATTATTTTTTATGTTGTTTTTAGTATCCCTCTTGTCTGTTTCATTTGATTTCTGGTTCATTTTTTGATGTGTTTAGAAAGAGAGGGGAATAGATATTTTCTAATACTCCAATATTAAAAGTCAAAACCACTAAAGATTCTCAACATTATAACATAAACTTTCATTTGAACTATATGAGCTGAAATTAAGACTGAGGATTAATTATTTTATATTTAGTTAATTTGACGCTTTTATTCAATGTACTCTATAACGCAAGATTCTTGTAATTTGATTAAAGATTATCATAAGAAATATTTTTATAAGAAAATGTGCTTGCTTAATTAACTCAATTTGTATAGCAGATTAAACTAAGTGTACTGTAGTTGAGAACAGGGATAAACTAGCTGTTTAGAGAACTTGAGAAAAGACCTGACTCATAAGTAGATAGAGAAGTGTCATTGAAAATAACATTTCTTAAGACAGATGACAGTTTAAATGATCTCTGAGGCCTGGAACGTAAGTTGTTTCCTATTTATGTTATCTTTCTCATTTATGGTATTAGGTAATTGGCTTAATTGAAACACTCCATTCTTAAACCAAATTCCTTCAGAAACTTTACTCCCTCAAAAATGGGAAATGAAAGAATGCCGCCAAGGATCCAGAGGACTTGCTGTTCACAACTAGAAGGCTCTGGTCAGCTATGCCACCATGCAGCCTGGTCAGTTCTGTCCACAGGGAAAGAGAGGCGAGTGGCTTTGACAAAGGGTCCATGCAGTAGGGGACAGATTGTAAATAAAATGTTGGTCTCTCACTCCCAGAATTCTCACAGGTTTCCCCTGATTGCAGTTTACTCTGGACACCTGTAAGAACTGGTTCCAGAAGCCCAGTTAACGCCAAGGCTAGCAAACTTTATGCTCTAGAATCCTAAATGAAAGCCAAAATGAATAAGAATTTCCATGACTTTTTCCCACAGTGCCTTACAGATAATTGATATTGGTTTTCTGAACCCACCTCCAAGTCTTTTTAGTGTACTAAGTTAGGTTAACAGACTTAGACCTGGAATCATAAAGCTAATTTAAATCCCCACCCGGCTTTATCATCACTTTCTCACTACCCTGTTCCTTTCTGCTAGAAACATCACTCTTCTGTATGGAGAAATCGCAAGGTAGACTTTAATAGTGTTTCTTTTCTTCTGGTCATTTGTTCACATTATGGAGTTGGCCCCAGGCAGTGTTCTTCTTATTCTGTCCTTGACTATTTGGTTAGCTTTTTTTTTTTTTTTTTTTTTTTTTTTTTTTTCAGAAAATACTATCAAAATTTTTACTTTCTATGTTAATTCTAAGGCACCAGCCAAGGACAATACAGGAGGTAAACTTTAAACCCCTTCCCAGATCTAGCCAATGGTCAGAATATTCTCCACAGTTGAGTGGAGAGTGTGATACGACTTTCTCACGTACTCTGGTGCCTCACATTTGACCATGTCCCCTGGAGGGGGAGACCTGGTGGCACTCAGAGGAAGGATAGCAAGTAGCCAAGAAGAGACTTGATACCCTATGAGAATATATAGGGGGACGTAATCCCCCTCAAGAACAGTCATAGGGGAGGGGAATAATGGGAAAATGGGGGGGGGGAGGAATGGGAGGATACAAGGGATGGGATAAACATTGAGATGTAACAAGAATAAATTAATAATAAAAAAAAAAAGATCATGAACATCATGGTACACTAAAAAAAAAAAAAAAAAAAAAAAAAAATTTTACTTTCATTAGCATCTTCTACAAACTCCACCCAGTTCATTGTCTCTAAGTACTGAAGCTCTTATGATTTTATATTTGATATTTCTTGTTTTTCTTTAAGAAGATAATTTCAAAGACCAAATTATCAAAGAATTACCTGTACAGTCATCGTGATCTGTCTAGATGCCTTTTATTATTTTAATCTACATTCCAATACATTATATTACCCGTATAATAATGTACGAAATCTTTTAACTTGTTTCTTACCATTCAAGATGCATTATGCAGTTAGTATGCCCATGTGACTATTTGAGTTCTTGAAATTGAATTAGTCTGAATTAAGATATAAAGGAACTATGTGTATTATTATTGAAGACACTGTATGCAAATGTCTCAAAATATTAAAGTTGTTTGATTCTAATACCATGTTGAAAATTGATCTATTGGACTAAATGAAGTATATCATCACATTTTATTTGGCTTATATCTTTTGTTTGTTTGTTTTTCTTTTTGTATAACAAAAAAACACTACTGTTTCGGAAAAATTACAGTTGAATCTGAGGCACTAATTATACCTACAACGAGGTGTGTTTTTTGATGGGTATTTTACCTGAATGTATGCCTCTGTGCTCCAGGTATGGTGGTACCTCTGGAAGTCAGAAGAGGGTACCCCTTAAAACTGGACTTACCAATATGAGTTTGCCTCCAGGACAGTTCTGAGAATGGAGCCCAGCTCCTCTGAAGGACCAATCAGCATTCTTAAGAATCTTGCCATTTCTCCAGCCCTTTGTCCTGCAACAATTTAAATATTTTAATTAAGCACATTAGCTTCCTGCTCTTGGTGAAGAAAAAATGGTCCCAAATTTAATGATTTAACTCAAGGCAGATCTATTCTCTTACAGTTTAGGAAATCAGAAATCTGAAACAGTCTGGTCAAGACAGGTTCCTTTCAAAAACTCCTCAGATATTCAGAAGATACCTATTTGCATTGGCTGTGTCCTCTGTCAGTATCTCCTCAAGGAACAGGGGGTGCCTGGATGCCTCCCTCTCTCTCTCTCTCTCCTCTCCTCTCTCCCTCTCTCTCTCTCTCACTCCTCCCTCTCTCTCTCTCTCTCTCTCTCTCTCTCTCTTGTTTCTGTTGATTCTGTTATCACATTCTAACTCTGGCCTGTCTGCATTCCTCTAATACAAACCTTGGTGATTGTACTGGGATCAGCCAGATAATTGAGAAGTTTCTCCTTGTCTTAAAACCCATCATTAAAGCAAGTCCACAAAGCTCTTTGCTGTGCAGAGCGGCATTCACCAAGAGGTTCAGACTAGGGATTTCCCGTGGTGCATGGATGCTTACAAGTTTCATATTACTTACATTTGTTACTTTAGCTTTATATTTGTTTGTTGCTTATGGTTTAAAGTTTAGTTATGGTTGAATATGTTAACAACAATGCACCTTTAATAGCAAGAGACAAAGAAAACTGAAAGTCAGAAGCAGTATGGCAGAACCATTTCTCCTTCATCAAGGACACCGACCTCAAGCTGACTTTAGTTTTGAGTTCTGCTCTTGGGCTTTTCCTATGGGATAAATGGGAATGTGTGGGGTGCATAGATGCAGCCCAGAGTTGCTCCTCACTGAGCTGCCACTGAAACACTGTGAATGGTTAATGACTCGTGTGAGCCTTGGGGAGACGAGCTGCTATGCTGAGCTGTTGTCTTGTGATCTCTCTAGACTTAGGTGTGATGAAGGTATGGACTGTGAAGAGCAGTAAACCAGGAGTGATTCTTTTATACCATCATACTTTTTAGTAATGTGCAATTATCTATTTTGGTATTCTGTAAATATTGCTAATTTATAATAATCTTTGAAATTTGTTGATATGACTTTTTGCATAATACAAGTAAGCAAATCCTTTAAACTGTACTGTTTCCTTTTTCTCTTTATCCATTCCTCTAAGCACAATTCAGACATAAGGAGCTGGGATGACAGCTTTAATGTCAAAACACAGTTTCTTAGCTTGAGGAGCCCTTGGGAGGCTTGAGAAATGTTTATAGAAAAAAAATCAGACTATTTAGTCTAAAGAGCATAAACTTTAGGATGGACAGTCCAAAGATTGAGCTTTGTCTGCACTGAATGTCATATGCTTTTGCAATTCTATTTCATGACATTATTTTATTGTTTGTTTCCAAGTTGTTAGATACAATTTTATTCACATATAGGTAAAAGTCTGACATTAAACTCAAATTGAAAAGGTTGTAGGAAAATCTATCCCTTTGAAACACTGCTGATATCCTGCAATCTGTGGCAAAAAAATAAACTGGCATCTAATAGTTGTATATTCAAAGACAGGCAGAGATACAACAGTAAGGAAATTGAGAAGTGGAGATCTGCCCTTTATACCCTTCCATTACATATATTTTAGGAAATTGTGGAACAAATAATTCAAGACAGGTTGATGATGCTTATTAAATGACACAACAGAAGAGGATGAAGATTTAGGGTAGTGTTCATTTTTAATTAGCAGAAAATTGAATTTTAAACAGCAGAAGAGGAAAACCCACTATTCTTTGTCTGTGAGACAGTATTGCTCCTGAGGTATAACTTGATGTTTATTTCCAGCTTAATACAGAAGCTAATCCTCATGAGATTTGCACATAATTCACCAAATTATTTCTAACATTGGAAACATAAATATATTAATAGTTTGTGAACACTTTAGTGGGTGATATTTGAATGGATGATTTTCTAAAGTAATGCTTTGCATGTGTGTGTGTGTGTGTGTGTGTGTGTACGTATGTATGTATGTTTATATTTGAGATGATTTCTCTGTGTAATCTTGGCTGTCCTAGACTAACTTTATTGACCAGGCTGGCCTCAAACTCTCAGCAATCTACCTGCCTCTGCCTTCCTGGGTGCTGGGATTAATCTAAAGTAACACTTAAGATGTTTTTCTATAAATTACCTTATTCCAGAGTATAAACTAATGATTTAAGTCTATCATGGTATAATGGAGATAAGAATATCAAGATTAGGCTTAAGTGATAGCTCAGTGGGTAAGATACTCAGAATCCACATTGAGAGAGAGAGAGGAGAGAGAGAAAGAGAGAGAGAGAAAGAGAGAGAGAGAGAGAGAGAGAGAGAGAGAGAGAGAGAGAGAGAAAGGGAGAGAGAGAGAGAGAGCGCACACCAGACATGGTGGCCATGTATGCAAACTGGGCTTCACTGTCTAACCTACTATCCTGCTTTCCTTGGAGAATTCAAGGTCTGTGAGAGACCCTGTCTCACAGTAAGGTAGACAGCATTCCTGAAGGTTGATCCTAGAGCTGTGCTCATGCATCCTCATGCATGTTTACCCACATGTGAACTGACGCACACATATGGATGCAGCCAACATTAAAAACAATGAATTAACCCACAATGATATAACATTAGATTAGTTATTACCAGGTAAAATCCTTAAAGATGAATATGTTTATGTTTAAAAGTAGTGGTTTTATCAGCTAAATGTTAGAACAAACTATAAATATTTAAAAAGAGGTCTTTCAAAGAGTAACAACATAGACCCTCAATGAGTAGCACAGTAGCACCAATATTTGTAACATTTTATTTATTTATTTATTTATTTATTTATTTGGTTTTTCTTTTCTCTTCTTTAAAATAATTTGTTTTATTTGTGTTGGTGTTTTGTCAACATGCATGTCTCTGAGAGGGTGTCGGATCCTCTGGAACTAGAGTTACAGAAAGTTGTGAGCTGCCATGTGCTTGCTGGGAATTGAACTCAGTACCTCCAGGAGAACAGTCAGTAAGTCTTCTTAACCACTGAGCCATCTTTCCAGCCCCTATTTGTAACGTTTTCAAATTGGTCAAAATGATATTGAATGTCTTTAGAGAGATCCAAATTGATATCAAACTTTTCTCAACTTCAAAGTCCTTTGAAAATATGTTTCTAATCCCAGCACTCGGGAGGCAGAGGCAGGTGGATCTCTGTGAGTTCAAGGCCAGCCTGGTCTACTAAGTAAGTCCAGGACAGCCAAGGCTACACAGAGAAACCCTGTCTCAAAAAACCAAACCAAAAAAAAAAAAAAAAAAAAAAAAAAAAAAACCAAACCCAAAACCAAAACAAAACAAAACAAAAAATATGTTTCATCCAGGAAAGAAAAGTTTACACAGGAACACAGCTGCTACTTGAGCCAAGCCCCGGGGACAGCATCAGCAACAACACACACACACACACACACACACACACACACACACACACACACACACACACACACACTTTGCCCTCCTAAGTGACCTTGATGAGGTTTGATTTCTTAACGTAGAGGCCCCATCCTAAAATATCTAGGCTTCCTCATTGTGCGTTAGTTCGCATTAGCAGTCTTCAATGGTGGCACTTAAGATGCATCTGGTAAATTTAGCACCCAAGCAGGTGTGTTCTTTTAGTACATACCTGAAATATTTCGCATCAGTCAAGTGTTTTAAGTAGCTTTCCTAATTAAGCAGCATCCTGTGCTGTGCACAGCTACCAGTAGAAGGAGACCTCTTGGAAGCAGACACTTTTGCTACAGTTGTAATGTTGCATTGCTTTTCATTTTATGCCTTTTAGAATTCCTGAATGCCATTCATTTAGATTCAAGTCTTGAACACTTGGTAGGAATGTACAGCAGGCGAATTTTGAAGAAAGGAGGTGGGATGTTTTTCCTGTAGGTTACCTGAAAAATCTGTGTTTTTCCACGTAAATGCTATTTACCTTTCTTAAAATGAGTATACTATCCTAAAGCGTTTGGAAGTAGTTGGAACCTAGGCTATCAGACTTTGTCATAAAAGATTGAGATCACCCGTGACTTGAGGGGACAGGGAAGCATACGACCAAAATATAGTGTATGAAAAAATTCAAAAATAAAGGTCATTTTCATTTATTTACAAAAATACACACTGTGATTCTTTTCTGGATAGTCCTTTCATATTAAAACCAATAACATACCCTTCTCGTTTCTTTTGTAGTGACATCTTGCTGTTCATTTCTTTACATGGCCCATGTGACATTAATCAATCAACAATGGCTTTTTTACTAGCTACATAAGCAAAAGCTGAATGCGTTTTCTTATCCCAGGTTTTCCTATGGCTGACATTATAGTGATATAGTCTAATCAGAGTTGCCACAGCACTCAGGCCTGTTCCTTCTGGCCCTCATTCTGCACTGGAAGTCATCATAATTCTTTGCCTCCCTCCTCTATTACTCTCAGTTTCTGCAGCGATTAGAAAATCCATCCAAAGCAGATAATAATGATGTTTTATATATCATTTGGCATCATTGTTTTATCTATGAATTCACTTACTCACCAATCACTTGTTCCATAGGGGATACTAAATCAAGTAAATCACCAATGTTTTTGTAGAGACTGGGAGTTTGCTGCACATTTCACTGTTAGCCCCCTTTCCTGGTCCTGGTATCAACCTCTGACATCTTTCACTCATTTTCTGTCACTGGCTAATTTAAACTGCTAGCCCAGTTTGAACTCAAACACTGAAAATAAACCTTCAGCTCAGTGTCGATATCCAACAGTTGTTTAGTGTGGATTCCATAGTATTTCTTTTTTTTAAACTTATTTATTTTTTATTTTTTTATTAATTTATTCTTGTTACATCTCAATGGTTATCCCATCCCTTGTATCCTCCCATTCTTCCCTCCCTCCCTTTTCCCCTTATTCCCCTCCCCTATGACTGTGACTGAGGGGGATTTCCTCCCCCTGTATATGCTCATAGGGTATCAAGTCTCTTCTTGGTACCCTGCTGTCCTTCCTCTGAGTGCCACCAGGTCTCCCCCTCCAGGGGACATGGTCAAATGTGAGGCACCAGAGTACATGAGAAAGTCATATCCCACTCTCCACTCAAGTGTGGAGACTGTTCTGCCCATTGGCTAGATCTGGGTGGGGGTTTAAAGTTTACCGCCTGTATTGTCCTTGGCTGGTGCCTTAGTTTGAACGGGACCCCTGGGCCCAAATCAATAGTTCTGCTACCTATTTACAACCAAGACTTTAGTGGTTCAGGCCTAGTGAGGATTCGGAGATGTCATCATTTGCAAAGTGACTGCTCTTGTGACATTATTAGGGTTACTCCCCAAATGCAAGGAGGTTTGATAAGCTTTTGCTCAAAAGATATGTCATCTTATTCAGATTTTATAAACATTGCATATCCCTCCTCCCTGTCTGCTCTGTTGATATTAAATTGTCATCTCAGGGTTTCATCATAAAGAAATGCATTAGTTATTTCCTGGAAAGTCTCAATGGTGGAAGCTGATCGCATATTTCTCCAGCCCAGTGAGATGAGAGCCTGCATTTCACACTGCTCATCATAGCTGAAAACTAGCTTTTATAAACTGGTACCTAATATTTAGTGTCTTCTCCTGGGATGGGGGCATATAATATAATGCCAAGTGACTTTGAAATGAAATTTTCATTTGTTATTAATTGTATGGACAAATCTTCCTTTGGAATTCATGTATATATTTGAAATGTTCTGGTAGGAATTTTTCTGCTATAATTTTGCCTATAGCTTCTCTGGCTTTGGTAGTTTCTCACTAACTTGTGAGACAAAGCATGATCAATTGATCATCCATTGCTCCGCCTCAGAGTCCAGTTACTGGTTATGAGCTCATAGGAAAATAAAAGAGGCTTCTTGTTAAGTATTACAGGTCTGCCCATATTTCAGCCACATTTCCTCCATTTAGATAGTGACATTGCTTGCCATCTGATGATTGTATTACTTATTATAGAAACAAATAACTTTGAATTCACTTTTACTTCCTAGAAATAGAAAATAGTGTGTTTTAACATTTCTTTTAAAAGAAAATTTATACAATTCTGAGTTCTCTGTTGGAGGTATCACCATCCCTGATTTTAACCTGTACCACCAAGCTATAATAATAAAAACTATGTGGTGTTGACAAAAAAATCCCAGATACATTGATCAGGGGAGTTGAACTGAAGACTCAGACAACTATGGACACTTAATTTTTAATGAGGAAGCCAGAAATGTACACTGGAAAAAAAAAGAAATATTTTTTTAACAAATGGTGCATCAAACTGGATGCCTGCATGTAGAAGAATGTAAATACTGCAAATTTCTCACCCTGTACACAACTCAAGTACAAGTGGATCAAAGACTTCAACATAATACCAAGTACACTGAACATTGAGAACAGCCTTGAACACATTTGACACCAGAGACAACTTTCTAAACAGAACACTGATAGCACAGGCACTAATATCAACAATTAATAAATGAAACTTTATGAAATTGAAAAACTTCTGTAAAGCAATGGACACTGTCAATAGGACAAAGAGTTAGGTACTATATAGGAAAATATTTTTATCATGTCCACATCCAATAGAGGTCTAATACCCAAAATACATATAGTTCTCAAGAAACTAGATATTAAAAAACAAATGATCTAATTTCAAAATGGGGTACAGATATAAACAGAGAATTCTCAGTAGATGAATCTCAGAAGACACAGAAATGCTAAAGAAATGTTCAACATCCCTAGCCATCAAGGAAATGGAAAGTCAAATACTTTGAGATTCCTTCTTATACCTGGCAGAATGGCTAAGATCAATAACACAAATGACAGGTCATGCTGGTGAGGAAGTGGAGGAAGGGGAACACTCCAGTATTGCTGGTGAGAGTACAAACTTCCACAGCTACTTTGATAAACAATATGGCAGTTTCTCAGAAAATAGGGAATCAATCTACCCCAAGGACCCAGCCATATCACTCCTGGGCACATATCCAAAGGATGCTCCATCTTACCACAAGAACATGTGCTCAACTATGTTTATAGGAGATTTATTTATAATAGCTAGAAACTGGAATCAAACTAGATGTGCTTCAACTGAAGAATGGATAAAGAAAACCTGGTACATTTACACAATACTTAGCTGTTGAAAAGTGACATGAAAATTTCAGGCAGATGGATGCAACTAGAGAAAAAGTCATCTTAAGTGAGGTAATCCAGACCCAGAAAGATAAATATGGTGTGCATTCACTTATAAGTGGATATTAGCTCTTATGTAAAGGATAATCAAGCTATAATCCACAGACTCAGAGAGGATAGGTTAAGAGGAGGGCTCCAGCGGCATGAATGGATCTCCCTGGGAAGGGGAAAGACAATAGATGCTGCAAGTGGCCTGGGCTGTATGGGGATGGGAGCAGGAGGGATCATCAGGTGTTGGGAGGACAGAGGGAGTCGGTACTGGAGAGACAGCTGGAATGGGGGCATTTGGGGGATCAGTGTAGAGACCCAGTGCAGTGGATATTTCCTAGAACCTATGACCCTAGTGAGTACTCCTCACAATGGAGGATATGGAGTCTGAACTGGCTATCTTTTGTAGCCAGCAAGACTTCCAGTCGTGGGACTGGGTTACATTGGGTTGAATTGTTAGCCTAGGACGTGCTATGTAGAAGCCTAAACAACCCCAGTTGATACTAGAGCTGAAGGTCATACTCATTCTGGAAAACTAACAGCGGAGCCCTTTGTCAACAACATCCACACAACTCCTTAAACACAGAGATGTGAAGCTGGTGCCTTCATCAAATTTCTAACCCTATGTTCTAGTCCCTTTGGCATGAGAAGGCACTCTACATGCTATCGAAAAGAAAATCTGGACACCAACACAGGCACAAAACTCTCCATCTTCCATCTGTCCTGCTGGCAAGATGTGCTGGGGCAATCATGGCACAGAACTTGTGGGAATGGCCAACCAATGTTTGGTTTAACATGGGGCCCATTCCAATAGAGGGAGACCATGCTGTACACTGCTAAGACGGCCAAGAACCAGAGACTGGATAGCTCAGAGAACTACAGTAGAAGCAATCATAATTGGCAAAAAAAGGTAGATAGATAGATGATATATGGATAGATAGATGATGGATAGATAGATAGATGATAGATAGATAGATAGATAGATAGATAGATAGATAGATAATAAAATGACTTGAGCGATATTCTGCTATACTCAAGACCAGTGCCTTGTCAGGATATAATCAGATAGGCTTCCTCCTGCAGCAGATGGGAGCAGGTGAGACACCCCACCAGACATTATACAGAGAAAGGGTCTAAATTGGATGTCTCCCTCAGATCCCTCCCATGGGAGATCAGGATCCCTGAGAGAGCAGAAGGAAAGACTTTAGGATGGAGGGATGGAAGACATAAGGAGAATATGGCCCACTGCATCAACTAAGCAGGGCTGACATGGGCTCACAGAGATGGCAGTGGCATCATTGGGCCTCCACAGGCCTGCACCAGGTCTTCTGTGTGTATGTTATGGCTGATAGCTTGGATTTCTTGTTGGGATCTTAGCAGTGCTGGCAGTTGTGTCTCTGATTCTTTTGCCTAATCCTTTGCTTCCTACTGGGTTGCTTTGTCTAGCCTTTGTGTGAGGGCTTTTGTCCTGTCTTATTGTATCCTGTTTGTTCTGTTTGGTTGCTGTCTCTTAGAGGCCCTTTGCTTTCTGAAGAGGAAAAATGGAAGGGGAGTAGATCTTGGGGAGAGGGTAGATGGGGGAGCAAGGAGGTGTAGAGGGAGGGGAAACTGTGGTTGGGATTTATTGTAGGAGAATTGAATGAAGAATATATTTTCTGTAAAACAAAAAACTGATTTCTTACACATTTTTGTATATCTACATTGACTTATTCTATGCTTGTGGGTTTTTTTTTTTTTTCATTAAATAAAAATTTCCTTCCCTTGCACTCAAAATCATTAAGTTATTTTCCTCTGAAAGGTGTAACTTGTAATCAAAAATTTTTATAATGCTCTAAGGGTGCGCAAAAATCATCTAGCCTAAGTGTTTTGTACTAATGAGGTAGTTCAGGTATAGAATTAATTTATATAAGAGTAGGTCAAGATACAGTGTGGGAAATAAAGCACTATGGATTCAGGTGAGAGAATTCAGGATGCTGGTATGGCATTCATTACCCCAATCCTTCTCAGAGGTAATCATGGCACTGAATTGTGTTCATTATCTTACTCAGATGATAAACTGGAGCTGCACATGCATGCTCCCAGAATTAATAGACCCCATTATTTTTCCATGCTTTCAAGATTCACTTGTATGTATTCCTTATGTATATGAGTGTTTGTCTTCACGTATGTATGTGTGTATATGCACCACATGCATGATTGGTAACCATGGAGCCCACAAAAAGACATCAGACACTGAATCTGGAAGTACTGATGGTTGTGAGCTGCCATGTGAGTTTTGAGAATCAAACCCAGATTGTTTTTGCAGGAGCAGCAAATGGTGCTGACCAATGAGTCATCTCTCCAGTACCATTGTATTTAATTTTTTTACATATACTTAATAATTAATATCCTTATATATCTTAGGTAATAGCCAATATTTTGTCTATATATTATTTCTGAAATTATCCATAGTAACTCAAGTATCAAAGGGACTTTAATTTTTTCTATGATATTTGTTCTATTACAGCATGTTAATATTCTATTGACTCAGAAATAGTTAGACTTTATGTTTTCAGTTTTTTTTTAAATTTTTCATCAATCAGGCAATGACTTACTTCTAAGAATTGAAAGATGACCTTACATGTTGTGAGATTATTCAGAGATTTTTTTTAGCTCCTTTCTGGGCCCTCTGAACTCTCCCTCTTTCTCTTCTCCATGGCTTTCTCACATCTTCATCATTATGCAGAGCTCCAAGATCTGCGATTTTAGCCAATTTCATGGCTGTGAAGTGCCATCGTATCATCTTGCTGTGAATTTCTCTAATGACTAGTGATCTCTGAGTGCCCTTCTCAGGCCCTTATTGGACAGTGAGTCTTCTCCTCAGTCAAGTGATTCTTCATCTTCACAGTCTGTTTTGACTTGTCATATTGTTGAAAATATTTTTATGAGAAAATATAAGTACTTTATGCTTTTTTGTCCCTTATGCTACCTTAAACACAAACTCAAGGATGATGAGAGGTTAAAAAAATTTAACATTTTTTTTCATTTGCATGATGAAGCATCGGAATAGGTCCCGTGCCTTCATTGCATTCTAATGTCATCTGGCATTTATTCACTTTCTTGTGTATTCCTGTGAACTAGTTTCTTTGACAGAACCTTAACTGCAGCCAATCTGGATTAAGACTTAATGGTTCACATTGAAACTCCATAAAGTTTCTTCCTACGATTTTTATTAAACAGTTTTTTTAAAGCCTTTGTTTTTGTATCTATATTTCAAGAGTAACATTTCAGGTTCTGTAAAAAAAAAACTGTAGTGATATTTTAATAATAATTTTATTTGTATTATAGAGGAATTTGTGAAATGGAATCTTCCATCTAGGAGTATGTGCATTTGTTGATTTGTTTTGAATCTTAATAGATAAATTAACCATAGGCAAAAAGTTACTGCTCAAAGTCACATAGCCAATTAACAGCAAAGCCAGTGGTAGAAAGAATGTCTCTTGACTCTTTAGCAGTTCATACACTTAAAGGCTTAATTATTTAGTCAGTTAAGAAAAATTTTCCTGTTTTTGCAGCTACAGAACCCGTCAGCATGAAAGAGAATCCAACTCCTGTATTTTGCCGGGCCCTTGATAATCAAAGTGTTCTCAGAGGGCTTGTTAAAATTGGAGAATCTCAGTCCTAAAGACCTAGAATCTTCATTTTAGAAAGCTGGCTGGCTTATTGATAGACACTGTTTGTGAGACCATGTGGAATACTGCTTCACAACAGAGGCCTGAAATTCACTGCATTGATCCTTTTCTTTGAAACCTGTCAGAAGTCCTAGTGCTGACGTAGAGGCCACTGAACTCTGAAGGTTTCAAGTAAGCATCGTGGAAGCCTGGGTCATGATGGTTAGGCGTTGCCCTTTCCCTGAACGTTCAGAGACCTTATACCTGCTTGTCTAAACAGATATAAAAAATCCAAAACGAGGGGTTAGAGAAAAGGCTTTGTAACCGAGGGTGCTTACAGCCCTACAGAGACCCCAAGTTCCCTTCTCAGCACCCATGCTCACAAAATAATAATAATAACAATAATAATAATAACAATAATAAAATCACACCAAACCTGAAGACTTGGTTTGCATCTCCAGGGTCCACAGGTCCTGAAAGTTCTGCTCTGGCATGCGTGCTTGCACATGCAGGTTTACACATATACATAGATAAATACATTTAATGGGATAGTTTTTAAAATCCAAAATGATATAATTTCATGAAAAATTGATATCCTTTATTTTATTTATTCAAGAGAAACACACCATTAAATCGTTTTCTAAAAACAATATTTCAGGAAGACCAAGCTTCTGTGTGTGTGTGTGTGTGTGTGTGTGTGTGTGTGTGTGTGTGTGTGTGTATTGACTATTTAGAACACAAATACATATTTTTGAAATCACAGTGCCTCCCCTTATTGGCATTTTAGCTACCAAATCTATGGGAGTGGGATGGCCTTAAATGAGAAGGGTCAGAAACACAGATTTTTTCAGTCTTCCAGTGTAAGGGAAAACTCATCCTATATGCTTAGACGGCTTTATTTTGGTAGTATTAATTGGGGTTCAGGTCCTTAGTAACTAAAACAGCAAGTTATCCCCAGAAGCCAGGGGGCAGGGACAGAGGTGGAAAAGGTAAAGAGGGATGAGGAAGGGGGGCCGGGCGGCGGGGGCGGGTTGGTGGAGTGAAATCCCTGCAATATCGCCTCGAGCCACTAGGGGTACCTTTGTATCATTTTTCATTCTGCACCGATTTGGAGTAGAAACCTGTATTAGGGGAAACCAGGGTCCTTGGCATTTTTTCCCCCGAGCAGTGCACCCAGAATCCAAAAAGATTTTTAGAAAAAAGAAAGGAAAGAAAGAGAGAAAGGAAAGGAAGAAAGCACAGCTCTTTGGTAACCCGGATAGGGCTACGGACTCGTCCTACTGGACAGCAGCTCTGGGAATTCATTTTTGAGGTCAATTTCCAATCGAGATAAATCTATTGGATTAGTAGGATTATCTGATCGCAGCTCAAAGAAGTAACGTTGTTTGATCGTTTGTATTTCTTGCCTGATGGTCGGAATTACACGGATGCGGTTTTGGTTCTCCAGGATTCGGAATCGTGGCAGCATCTGGAGAGAAAAAAGCATCAATCCACACGTTTAGGAAGTGTCCGTGGGTGAATAAAGAGGGAGGGGGAGGTGGAACCAGGGTTGCGGCTGCTTAAAGAAAAAAAATAATAATAAAGGAAGCATCTTGAATACTGAAACAAGAATTACCCAGGTCCAGGGGTTGAAAAGAAAGCATCTACAGACTGGTAAATACTTTGACAATTTGGACTTGAATTTGACAGCGAAGTGTTGTTAAAACTGTCTCCTTGAATAATTGAAGGAGGACTGGGGGAAGATGAGGGGGCTCCCTCCGTGGACGTGTCTTGCTGAGGGTAAGTTTGTGGCTCTTTCCTCCGGGAAGGGCTGCGGGTTTGGGTATCGCTGTGCGGAAGGGGTTGCGGAAGCCGCGCCGGAGAAATGGGGCGAGCAGCCTGGAAGTCCGCCTCGCGCATCGCCCAGGCATCGCGACCGCTCCACCCGCACCCAGCCTCAAAACCTGGCTTTCCTAGTGTCAGTGGGGAAGCCAAGCAGCTTCCTGCCTCTCAACTTTACGTTGTTAAAAAAAAAATTCTCTCAGCAGGGAGATTCCTCTTGGACCTGGTGATATTTCTCCGAGCAGTACTTTAAGGGGAAGAGACAGCCAGTGCTTTTGAAAATCCTGCTTGGGAGCCGGAGGGGAGAGCTCAGGTTCACACTGTACTGCCTCGGCCCAGTTTCCCAGCCTGCCTAAGCTTCTAGGGGGATTTTGCTGGAGATGCAGTCAGCAAAAGGGTGGCCTTATTCAGAAGCTCCGACATTCCCTCCCTCTGTTTCTTCCTGCCCTTCCCCACCACCTCTTTCTTCCAGTCGGACACTAAAGAGTTACAGTCGCTGTATCTGATCCAGGAGAAAGAAGTGGGATTCTGCCACACAGGTTATCTTGTGACTGCCTTGTAGGACTTTGCATAATACAGTCCGACTTAACTTTCTTGAGTGAGATGAGCTTCTTTGCAGCATTTTGAGCCCAGGGCCCAGGCTGGCGAGGGCACCAGGCATGTAGCTGCATTTGTGATTCTAGCCTGCTTTGCCCTGCTCCTGATTCCTAGCTTTTTCTTTCCCAGTGAGCTCTGAGTGGTTCAGTTTCTAGAGATTTTCTTGCAGCTGAATCGAGGTTAATTTTTTTTTCTTTTTTTTTTTTTTTTTTTTTTAGTTAAAGAAATCTTGTAGCTCTCAAGAAAAACTCCTCTGTGCTCACAGAAGGAAATCGATTTCACCAGCAGTAATTAAAATTAATCTCTCAAATGTGTGAATATTAATTGACTTAGGAACGTAAAAGTTGCTTTGGAATCCAGAAAAGATCATTATTCTCACATAGCTCCAGCACAATTTACATAAATATATTGTATATATTTACATGTGTATAATATATATTTATGAATTGCATGGAAATGTCTATAGATGGCTTAGATTGATGAAAGTCCCTCACATCCCTTCACACTTCAGTGTGTTTTAGTTGGCTTTTTTCTATTTAAGGCCATGCATTCGCTTTTGAATTAGCAAGCTCTCAAATGCGTTGAAATAAAATGAAGATTGGTAATTGTCATGATATAAAATGTTGCAGCTGGTGTATTTTAGTCTCCCAAAGAAAGCATTAGGTATTTCCCCAACATTTGTGTTGATAGATTGTGAAATGTGTGCAGATACCCGTACCATTTAACATTAAAGACTCTCCTTTGAGTCTGGACTCATCAGAGACCACTCTTCAATGTCATCTGAGCTCCTACTCACACTTACTTGACAAACTTCCAACACTTCATGCATACTGGCTATGAGAAGAGGAGTCTTACCAAACTTCCCCCCTGGGTTTGTTTGTGTCTTTTTAAACTGAATTCTGAAGGTAGCATATGAAATTTGTGTTTTTGAGATGCAATAGCCAAGTTGAAAACTTTTGGTGTTCCATTGTTTCTAAAGCAGAAACATGGATGTTTCCTGTTGCAGTGGGCTTTGGTTAACCCTTTCTAAAGTAATAGGTTCACGGGAGTTTCTACAAGCGCATTTGTTTTCTGCAGATAGCTGCGCTGACTCTTATCCATGCTTCTGTCACGTGGTTTGTGTGCCTTGGAAGGAAAAGAATGGATGTTCTGTGTGTTGGTACATTCGAGCCACTGCTCCTTGCCACACAGTCCAGGAATATTTAACATCTGATTAAATTAATGCAATTAATATTAACTGATAATACAAATAAATAAGGCATGGTGAGTGGTAGATGGGTTAATATATCTCTCTTCAGGCTAATTGAGAACAGAATTATTGACATAAAAGTGATTGGAAATTCAAAAATGGAGGTCCTTTTAAAGATTAATTTGCATTTTCTGAAAGCAGTGAACTAGTAGTGATTGCGAGTCTCAGACTGCTGATGAGTGAGTAAGCTCACTCACCTCTACAGTAGCTGGGAAATATTTTTCTGTCAAGAGTAGGTGACTTTTTTTAAGGCTTCATTATGGTCTCTTTTGCTAATGAAAAACAAAAGGGGCAGCTGTGATCTTCTCTTGTATCCTCTGCTGGGAGGGTTGGTTATGTTTCTAGAGGATCTCCCCACACACACTTCTGATAAGCCTTGTAGGTCCTTATTCCACGTCAGACAGCCAATAGCAAAGGAAATCGCCTCTAGAGAACCACACACCACACTGGAAAGTTTGGAAGTACAGCCAAATCAATGAACAGAGGCTCAGTACAGTTTGACAAATAGAATGGACCACTTACTGAACTGGTGAGTCACCTGCAGTGTTCAGTGGGTAAATTAACTACATTTTGTTCTGTCTTCTTCAGCACACATGTTGTGGTAGTTACTCAAAGGAACACAGTGTCCTTGCTTAATCCCTTTTATTTTATATTAGAGCGACATAAAATGTCTAATTTCAACTAAAAGGTTCATAATTAGTGCTGAAAATTGAAAACACTGTTCTTAATGTAAATCGAAAGATTTACATTGGATGGCCCAAAGCTGTTGGTGTGGGTGGGGTACTGCTGTCGCATTCCCACGGGTACTGCTGTCTTCCACGTTGTTTAACTGTCCTGGAACCCCCAAACTCCTGACATAGTGTCTGTAGTTTCCATGCTTCTGAGATGATTAACTACATTCAGTGTCATTGTCCATTGTTTTTTTAAAAATTGAAGGTCTACCTGCTCTTAAATGGAAGTGAAATGAGAGAGGCAAGTTTTATTTTTCTATGTTATTGAAATTCAGCATACTCATCTGTAGAATAAAACTTTTCGCTTTTGCTTTATTGGGACCTGCAATAAAATGACTAACCTTATATGAATTTGAAACTTCAATGTTTAATCTTTAAAATTTGCAAAGTACAGAAATATAAAGATGAAATTAATAAATACCCTTATCCCTTAACAAATTTAGAATATATTTTTTCATTACTTCTTAAAAGATAACCCATAATATCTTGGGGTGGCAAATCTTTATGGCCCCTAGATAGCAACATCCCCAGCTACCTCCAGGGAGGATTCTTGAATAGCAAAGTTGTTGTCTGAGTACTTAGCCTGATGGTGATGAAAACATGTTGATTCATATCAGTCATTGATATACTCATGTAAAAGAATGTGGATTATCTTTGTTCCCTTCCCTCCCCCCCCGAAAAAAAGGAAGAAAGAAAGAAAGAAAGAAAAAAGAAAAAAGGAAAAGAAAAACTAAACTTATGATTTTTTTTTGGAAGCATATCTGTTGGGGGCAAAAAAAAAAAAAAAAAAAGACTGCAAAATGAAAGCTTAGCTGAAGTCAGAGAATACTAATAAATCACTCCAGGCATTTGAAATTATTAGACATTAAACTTCGGGGGGATTTTATATGAATTCTTTTTATAGAAGTCAATATAATCTCGTCTGTGCCTATTTCCATGCCATGTACGAGAGGAATTCTACTCAATGGACAGTCATTTACTGCCACTGTCACGGCAGAGTTTATAGGTCAGGGATGTGTCAGCACGTGAGATTCAGCAGAAATGCCTCTCTTGTGTGAAACCTTATGGGTCTTGCAGGCACTCTCTCATCTTGACATTCATAAAGCATTCAAGTCTCCATATTTACGATTTAAGTTTCTTCATATATACAGCACAAAGCACTTCAGTATATGGATATGCAGACAAATATGTCAGGCAAATATGAATGAGTTTTAATAACACATGTATTAGCAACTGCTAAAGGAAGTTTAATTAAGAAAAACAAGTTAAACATGAAATTCATTTTGGAACAAATACAAGCTAAGTTAGTGCTAGAGATAGTTTAAAAAAAAAAAAGAAAGAAAGAAAGAAAAAGAAAAAGAAGAAGCAAACCCCCAAACAAGACTGATATATCACAGCAAATAAACTTTCAGGCTGAGACCAGACCACCCAAATGAAGTTGCCATAGTAAGAGTTAGTTCTGAGCCCTGAAGCTTTTGTGGAACTTGTGAAATATATTTAAAATTTTTTTTTAACTTTCCTTGACTTGCATGGCAGTATTAGTTAGCATTTCAACTATGTGTCAGCCAAACTTTTGCACAAAGTACTTATTCTTCCTCCTCCTCCTCCTCTTCTTTTTCCTCCTCCTCCTCTTCCTCCTCCTCCTTCTTCTTTTCTTCAGAAATTTGGCTTATTAAAATTCTTCTTTTAATAATATATCTATTCCTCTTTCCATACTCCTCCCAAATCAAGAACATCCCAGGGCCAGCCCCATGGTGAGGAGAAGTTGACCTATATAAACAGACTCCATGTCTTTCTTTGTGCTTTTTGTTTGGTCTGATTCCTTTCTGAAAGGCTGCACAGTGGTTTTTTGTTTTTGTTTTGTTTGTTTGTTTTGTTTTCTGTACTATACATCTTTAATGATTAAATTGCCAAAGTGCAGATTTAGAACCATGCTTTCCTTTCGGTGGTGCTCACAATGGACAACACATTTATCCCTTTATCAGTTCCCAAAACTCATTTATACTTGCATTGTTTGTACAACAAATAGATTAATCATTGGTTTGCTTATTCATATTTTATCTATTTACTTATTTACCTATATTTATTTGGTGGTGATAGTAGATGTACGGACAGGAGACAAAGTTTTCGAGTATGTAGAATATTGGACAGCTATTTCATTAAATGTAGATTTCTTACATCTGCTCTTATCTAAAGAACTCTATAGAAGTCAGTCAGTGTTCCTTTTGAAATCACTCAAATGAAACAGTGATTTCTGTTTCATATAAATATACACCATCAGGTCTATGTAATATCAGCAATCCCAGTTCTTGTTTTTTGATACACATGGTATATATTTTAGGTTTTCAGGGAAAATACAAGCATACAGCTTGTTAGGTTTCAAACCTGGGACAAATGGCTAAGGTGTCCCGCCCCCTCTCTCCATTCATTTGGTGCTGAAACACAGAAGCAGTCATGTTTCTGTTTCCTTTCCTTTTTTCTTCTTTTCCACCTCCTTCTCTTCCTCCCTCCATTCCTTCCTTCCTTTCTTAGCCTTTCTTTCTTTCTTTCTTTCTTTCTTCCCATTTTGTGCTGAAACCCAGGTCCAGTCAAGTTTCCTTTGCTTTTCCTTTTTAATTTCTCTCTCTATCTCTTTTTTTCTCATTTGGTGCCAAAACCTGGGACCAGTCATGTTTTTTCTTTTATTTCTTTTTTTCATTCACAACATAAAGATAAATTAATTTTCATTTACAAAATCATAGTTAATAATTTTATACTAGCTTATGGAATATTCAGTATGCTTTCAAAGTTAATCAGCGAATATCAACTTAATGAAAGTCAAGTTGTGATCATCAGTGGCCTAAGATTTTTGCCTTTGAAAAACAAACTATCTTCAGAGACTACTGAACAATAAACTCTGCTTCCTCCTTATAACATTGGTCAACAGCTTGTCACACTTTCTGCACCTGAAAGCAATACTTAAGGCACTCAATAGTTAACCTAAAAGGCATACAGGTTCACTTCAGCAGCCATTATGTTTCAAGTCAGTGCATCTGTCATTTTTGATTTAAATCTGTATTACACAGCTGTCCAAAACTTTACACACAAGTGACAATGTTATCTATCCTTTTCTTATGGGTAAGAACATCACCAGTTTCATGACTTCTTCAATTGTGCCAAGTGTACTTATGTTCTGAGGATGCCAAAGTTCTTGATAATTTAGAGCTGTAGTCTTTAATAATAACATCCCAAGCTGAAACTCCTTTAATATTCAAGTGACCCCATAATATCAGTGTCTACAACCTTCACAATGGCAAGGCTTTGGGCTTCTCCCCAGCATATGAAACTGTCAACTAACTATAGATTATTTTTTAAAACAAAATTTATAGCTTTGAAAACAATTTCGTGCATATATACATATGATGTATTGCCATTCCATTCACTAGCTTATTTTATAAGTTGTTTGTCATCCATTTTCCTTGTTGGGAGCCAAGAAGACCACCTTGAATGGCCTATTAATAGTACTGGGCTTTGTTCAATATATAATTAACATTGTTCTAGCCTCTATAGATTTCCATTGATGAGCCATTGCACTTACTAGCTTGTTCCATTTTGCTTTATGTTGAGTTGTTTTATTGGTGGTTTAGAAAAAATATTTTTTACAGTTCATTTTAGAGCGGGCCAGGGAATTCTTTAATGACATTGACTTAGTTAATATTTTAGTGATAAACTATTTCTAATTATGAGTAGCTAAGAGGTAGCCTTTTAAATATATTAAATCTGCTGTTTTGAAATTCCATACATGGACATAACGTAATTTGGATTACTCTCTTCTCTCCCACATTCGATGATTTCCCTTTCATCTCTGTCAATAACCCCATCTCCACCAATCACTTTCCCAGGCTCATGACTTTTGTTTTTGTTTTATGACCCATTTAGTTTAAACAGGGCCATCTGTTTCTTCATCAGATTGGGAGCATTTGTAGGAGGTTGGTGGGTCTGTTAGTGGGTATAGCACTGGAGACAGTGGGTTCATTAGTGGGTATAGCACTGGAGATGGTGGGTTCATTAGTGGGCATAGCATTGGAAATGGTGGGTTTGTTAGTGGGTATAGCACTGGAGACAGTGGGTTTGTTACTGGGTATAGCACTGGAGACAGTGATTATGTTATCCCCATAGATTAATCGGTTTAGCCAGTACATCAGCATGGAAGATTTGTGTCCTGCTTAACTGATGCTTGTTTGTTTGTTTGTTTTTTCACTTTTGTTTTTGTTAATTAACCATGAAATCAGTTGTTATTCGAAGTTACACAAATTTTACAATCATGTACCATATCCCCCCAAGTAAAAAAGAATTATTTAAAAATCCTAAATTTTAATATAAATAAATAACAAATAAAGTTTTAGTGAAAATCACATTTGTTTTCTTTTAAAGATGAATTAAGAATCACTAATGCAATAGAATTGTTTTCATTCTTATGATTTATTGAAAAGTGCATTATAATTCTTTATGCCTATGTGTATATTAAGTTGTTACTTACAGTTGGTTCATTAATGTACCACACAAATGGCATGAACAGAATACTGTTTTATATCCAATCATTGTGAGGTGTTCAAATGGCGTTGTAATATAGAAGAAAATATGTCTGCATATCAAAAAGATTGCTAGCATAATATTTTTGTCATTTGATTTACTGTCCAAACTGCACAAGGTCAGCAATTGCAAGAAGCCGTTGTTGGTGTTTGGTGTCTTCTATAAAAGAAGTTGGTGGTCTCAGTCCAACTCCATAGACAGTTGCTCCTGAAACAATAGCCACTATAGTCTTTGCCAATTCCAGCAGAAGATGGAGACTGAATGGGCACAGAAGCTTAACTATGCTCTCTCTGCTAATCATCCTCTGAGGGGTCAAGATTGACACAACTGGCACAAAGCCAAGCGGCAACTTAGCGTCACATCTCCTCTGCCAAAGTGGTGGCCATTCTCTGGCAACAAGAGATTTTTCTTAAGGAATGTTAATTAGACAGGGCACCAGGAAGGGTGATTTCCTATTCTTCCCAGGCACTCCACTCAGTACAACCAAAAATAAGTTTAAATAGAGAGTGGGAAATGCCACACTACTTTGCTCCTGCTAGCTTCTCTATAAGGTACTGGCAAGCATAATTAAATTGTTTCTACAAGCGATGACCTATGGGTGGCCCGATCAGAAAAGAGCATCAATTTAATATCATGGGAAACTATAAGCTCTACCTGTTGTCTCTTCTGAGCTCCAGTGTGGTTATTCATTTTCTTGTGAGAGATCACAGGGTCACCCATTGGTTTGAAAAACATGTCCTGCAGTATTTTACACATGTGTCAAACCAGTTGCCCCTGACTTATTAAGAACCTTCTGTCTCATCTACGCTTGCTCCTTCACCCCATTCACCTACCTGTTCATTTTGAAGTCAGGATCCCAAATAGTTTCTAGATTTCAAAACGAATATTTGAGATGCCAAAGCATAGTGTGTTCAAAATGAAGAGAACATAAAACCTCTTTTGCACAGTTAATAAGTCCCCCTTTCAATCCCCCTCAGAATAAAATGAACAGATGGGTAAGGCACTTTTCATCAGCAGACAACAGTAGAAAAGGTGTTTGCTCTAGACGTGTCCAGCTGTATAATAAATAAAAAAGATAAACATGTGTTGCTTCTATCTCCTTCCCTTCGTGTTGTTGGAAAAGCTGCCATAGCCTCCTCCAATGCCCACCTTGCTGAGCAGCATTCCCTCATATCCATAGCAATCTGCACTCTGCTCTGCTGAGTAAGAAGGCATTGACCTTTAACACCATTCTGCTACTCCATTTCACGCCCTCTTACTCGAGTATCTATAAGCTGAAGGTTCTAGAGAGATCAGGTACTCCAAACCCACAACCAAAAAGAGTGATGTGTTAAATGATGAAAAGCTATAGAGTGAGTCAAGGGATAGTTCACACAAGAAATGTGTTTTCAGGTTCTACGGGACCATGTCTGGTTATTAAAATTGGAAAATGTAAAAGACGTGCCTTATATTCTCAATGACTAAGGCTAGTTTGATCATCATGCTGATTTTCTGATTTAATTATTCTACTCCACACAAGAATTTTTAAGTTATTTCTCTTATGTGTATCCATATACATATATCGAAATAATACTTTAGTATTGAGATACTATTCTAACCCCTAAAATTGCCCACAAATTCTTAAGTTGTTAGCTTCCTCCTATTTATGCCTGTTATTCTGCCTCAGTCTCCATGGCATTTGCACATCCTTTTGCACACGTCCAACACATTCTACCTCTTGACCTTAAACTGCCACTTCCTGGTCGTACACTAAATTCAGGCCCTTCTTCCTACTGGAGAACCTCAAATATCTCCTGATAATTGGTGACTACACAGTGGTCTGAGTAAGAGCTGTATGTAATGGTCCGCCTTTCCCATCCCACTCCAGCCTTCATGAGAGGCACGGGAGCCTGAGTTCCCTTGCTTCTGCATCTGGTGTTTTTACTGAGTGTCAAGTTGAAGACAAGAACTGAGAAGATGGATTGTTGTGACAAAGGGTATAACAGGGTCAGCTCAAGGGGGAGGATAAATATGTTGGTAGCTGGGGAGAAGGAAAGATCAACAGAGAGCTGACCTGCAAGGCAGGCCTTCAGGGCTGCCAGCCAGGGCTCCTCCAGGCAAATGCTGGGAGGGAGAGGGGTCTCCAGGGAAAATCCAGGTGGACTAGCTCAAGGCTCTGGGCGCCCCTTCCTCTCTCTCAGCTGCTTCTTTCCCCTCACTGTTTACTCAGAGAAGGTCTGATATCTGTTATAAACTCTGCCGTGTACTCAGGCAGAATTTGTTGTCTGTGTTTCAGATATCTTCTTGGTTGTTTTTCAGGATGTTGCCAATTTTTTACTTTGTCTGTTTTTCTTTTTTCTATTTAAGTAATTTATTCAGATTACATCTCAGTTGTTATCCCCTCACTTGTACCTTCCCGTTCCCTCCCTCCTTCCCTCTTTCACCCTATTCCCTTCCCCTAGGTGTGTGACAGAAGAGGACCTCCTCCTCCTTTTTTCAACATCTGATTTTCTCCATTTTTTTCTTATATCACTGAAGAGGAATATTTAGATTAAAGATAGCTTAAGGAAAAAGGGACAAATAGAACCACTTAAGCCTATCTTCAGAGAAAGGAGAAAATTAGTGAACTAGAAAATTAGTGAAGCCTGCCAGGCTACTGTTCCTCCTAGAAGGAAGCTCTGAGTGAAACTAGGAGAGCAACTTTGTGCTAGCAGTCTGTTAACCTTTCCACTGTGTCTCCTTCGGAGGCTTCATTTCACTGTGCTCTGGTCTCGTTGAAGAATGTTCCAGTGGCTTTGTTTCTGACTTGTATTTAACAATATGCTACAAAAGAATGGTAACGGTCTCTACCTTGCGACACACAGGGGAAATTAAATGAGATAATAGATTGAGTTCTATGCTTAATGGTGGTTATGGAGAAGATACTTGTTTCTACATCAGTGCCACCCACCACCCCAGCACACTCACGATCTTAAGTAGAACAGGCTCTCCCAGGACTCACTACATACTCAAGGCTGACTGAACTCTCAAAGCTCCTACTTCCACCTGCCAAAGCTGGGGTTACAGCAGTGCACTACCACCCCTTCCCACAGCTGGTTAATATCTACATCTTCATATGGTCACTGCAGCCTCTGGAAGTTGTTTGCAATGGGTGCTTTGAGCTTTGGCGTTCACATCTTAGGATGCATCTTCTTTAAACTCTGGGTTCTAATGTATTCTTTGTTTTACTCCTTAAAACCTTCTGGTACCATCCCCACCCATACTCTGGTGCAGGTAGTATCAACCCCAGAATTACCCTTTCTAGTCATTGTTGCTCCTTATAGTTCTAGCATTCTTCATTTCCTAGACACAGCCCTCACTTCATCACTTCCTTCTGCCACTGGCTATAAATTGCTTCTGGATAAGGTTCCAGTACCATACTGTTTGTAGTCGCTCAAGACTATGCCTATTAATTAATCTCAGCATGCCGGTCTCCAGATTTTTCTCTTTCCCCCCTGTTGGTGTCTCACGGGCTCCACACACTCCTCAAATACTCCACCGCAGTGAGCATATGGCTGCACTGAATTGGTCTCACTGGGGTGCACAGCTGAGTGCTCTGTATCAAACCCGGTTAGACATATGTTTGGAGCTGGGCAGACCTTGTGCTTATATCTTCAATCTGCCTTTTCTTGCATTTTGGTCTTGCATTATATCTAGCCAATTAAACCCTCATTTTTACTCACCTCAAATACGGATACTTGGCTTGTAAATCCTCTGTGAAGCCAGAGTGGTGTAGACACAGATATGTATTTAACAAGGCTCAGAAGGTTTTTGAGTGATCTACCATATTCATGGTCAGTATGAGTATTACAGAAGTCTGGATGGACCTAGATAGTAGTTCATAATTTGAAAGGGAACTTCTTTCTTTTTTCCTCCAACTTCTCCGTTCAAGGCTGTGGTTGTCATACCTTTGTAATGATGCAATTTATATTTGGCGACACAAACCCCCAAATGTGTAAAACATGTATATCTGCTTTCTCATAAATGTTTATATCACCAGACTAGAAATACACACAACACCTGGAATTAATGAGATAGGAAAGACAAATCCAGTATTTTTTAAAGGATTATAGATCCACAATGGCACCATTCATCAATATTGAACATACAAGGATACTTAGGCCATAGGACACAGCTAATGGAATGGATATAAATCTCTTACAAAATTGTATGACTGATGTTAAAAATTGTTTCCTCATTTGTTATTATGTCTGGATAGTTGTTTGTTGATCTTAGTATTTTTGTAGCTGGAGAGAATCTTGTAATTACAGTTATATTTAACGACCTTGTTCTTTATTTATTATATGATTATTGTTGTTTTCTTTTTTATATTGTTCTTTTCTTAAATCTATATTTATCTTGTGTGATAGACTTATCTAGTAGACCTTTAGACATAGGCAGGTTTCACTGTAACTTGATAAAAGTCAAGTAAAAAACTTTATCCAGTTATGTAAGTTTCACTGCACTAGCAAACATGGCAATGGACAATAACTACAAAATGGCGTCACTGGAAAATACTAACACAATACTAGTACAGGACAACTTGATGCTTTATGTTGCACTGACCTTGTGGAGATGCTGGGTATAAACCAGATATGCATAGTGGTAAAGCTTACTTTCATTTCCTTTTAGTTTTTTTTATTTCAAAAGCATCGACTTTTCTTTTCATATATAATTGTCCCCAGGTGGGATGTAGACACTTTACTTTGGCTGTTCCTGCTCCACAAACCTGCTAGTTTAATTTTCTCTGAATAAAACTGATAATATCCCTCCTCTGATAGAAATTATGGTGGCTTTTCATAACCTGATGAAATCTAAATACAGCATGAACAATTTAGGTTCTTAATAAAGGGCTTTCATGACTTAGCCAGCTTGCCTTGCCAACTACATCCACCATCAATCCTATGAGGTCTGGCGAAACTAGAGCTTTGCCTCCTCACAGAGGGGATATTTTTGCCTCTCTGTTCCAGGCCAGGTTTTCTGCCTAGGAGAGATGGGGGGAATCGGGATTTTGAAAGAGATATCTACAGCAAGTTTATTGGGACATCCCATGAGAATATCCTCACCAGGAAGTGAGGGAATACCAGTGAGCTCCTCCTTCTCCCAGTTCCTATGTGCACCTCTGTGGGTGAGATTGGTCCCTCAGGCTTGCTTTCCTGAGAATCTGAACTGTGGTCAAACTTTATTAATATTTCTCTTACAAATTGGGTGCACTTGTATTTGGAGCATAGATACTCAGAATTGAGATGTCATCTTGGTGGAACTTTCCTTTAGTGACTATGAAGTGTTCTTCCTCATCTCTTTAGATTAATTTTTGTTGAAAGTATATTTTGATAGATACTAGAATGTCTACTCCAGCTTGCTATCTGGGTCTGTTTGCTTGGAAAACTTTTTTCTAGCTCTTTCTTCTCAGGTAATGTCTATCTCTTTGGCTTGGGTGTGTTTTTTTGTTTGCAGCAGATTGATGGATCCTGTTTACCCATCCGTTCTATGATTCTATGTTTTTTTTTATTGGAGAGTTGAATACATTGTTGAGATATATTAATAACCAGTGACTGTTCCTTTTATTTTGATGTTGGTTGTGGTAGTGTGTTTCTGTTCTTGTTTTCTTTTGTTTTTGCTATAGTGAAGTTATTTATATCCTGTTGGTTTTGGTGTTTAATTAACATCTTCAAGTAGAAATTTCTCTTCTATTATCTTCTATAGTTGTGCATTTGTGCATAGATTTTGTTTAAATTTGTTTCTGTAATGGAATATATTGTTCTCCATCTATGGTGATTTTAAGTTTTGCTAGGTATAGTAGTCTGGATTGACATCTGTGGTCTCTTAGGGTTTGGAGGACATCTGCCACTGCCTTTTTGTCCGTTATGGTCTCTTCTGAGAAGTCACGTGTGTTTCTGATAGGTTTGCCTGTATATGTTACTTGGCCCTTTTTTCTTGTAGCTGTTAATGTTTTTATTGTTGTTCTGTATATTTAGTGTTTTGATTATTGTGTGGCAAGAGAATTTTCTTTTCTTTTTTCTTTTTTTAAAATTTTTTATTATTAATTTATTCTTGTTACATCTCAATGGTTATCCCATCCCTTGTGTCCTCCCATTCTTCCCTCCCTCCCCTTTTCCCCTTATTCCCCTCCCCTATGACTGTTCCTGAGGGGGATTACCTCCCCCTGTATATGCTCATAGGGTATCAAGTCTCTTCTCGGTAACCTGCTGTCCTTCCTCTGAGTGCCACCAGGTCTCCCCCTCCAGGGGACATGGTCAAATGTGAGGCACCAGAGTACGTGAGAAAGTCATATCCCACTCTCCACTCAAGTGTGGAGACTGTTCTGACCATTGGCTAGATCTGGTAGGGGTTTAAAGAGGGGCATGTCCCACCAAAGCCTTCACTTACCAGGAAACTGGGACAGAGGGAAGGACATCCTATCGGCACTCTAGATGAGAGAAGCATGGGAGAATGGCAAAGTAGAAGGATCCAGAGGGTCCTAGAAACCTACAAGTAGAACATAATGATAGGCAGATTTGGGCCCAGGGGTCCCGCTCAAACTAAGGCACCAGCCAAGGACAATACAGGCGGTAAACTTTAAACCCCTATCCAGATCTAGCCAATGGTCAGAATTTTCTTTTCTTATCTAATCTACTTTGTTTTATATAGGCCTGTTTTCTTCCTTAAGTTCTCCATGTCTATGATTTCCCCAGTCTGTGTTTTCCTTATTCTTTCTATTTCCATCATCAGATCTTGAACTGTTTTGTTGATTTTGTTCACCTGTTTGCATTTTCCTGCATTTTCTTAAATGATTTATCCAAGTCCTTCACCTGTTTCTTTGTAGTTTCTTACATTTCTTTGAGTGATGTATTCATTTCCTCTCTACTGGCCTCAATCTGTTTGACTGTATTTTCCTGTTTTTCTTTAAGAGTTTTATTTGTTTCATCTTTAAAGGCTGATATCATCTTCATAAGAAAAGATTTAAGGTCATTTTCTTGTATGTCAGTTGTGTTAGGATATACAAGGGTGCTTGCCCTGGGATAACTGTGTTCTGGCTTGTGTTGAGGGTGGTTTTATACCGGCCTTTAGCCATCTGGTTGTCTCTGGTCTTGGATGGCAAATCCTGGTTCCCAGTGGAGTTCTTCCGGGCTTAGAAGGACGAGCCTTGGGCAGAAAGCTGGATGTCCCTGTGGGAGCCATCCTCAGGTTGGTAGGAACTGTCTCTAACTGGTGGGTCGTTCTCAGGGAATTGACTGCGACTCTCCTCACATGTATCATTCTGAGGACCTACTCTTGCCAGAAGTCCTGGAGTTAACCTCCCCACCACTGGCTTTCCTGTTCTGAGGTTAAAGAGCACCAGATGTCCAGACACCATGTTCAGACAATGTGCCAGCTGGGCACAGCCGTTTTGGAAAACCTGTGAACTCAGAGGTCTGGTTGTTCTTCTTAGGGAGGTGGGTTGGGATTTAAAGCGGCAGGTGGGGCTGTCTCTGTGGATCCCAGGCATCAGGGGGCCCGAGGCTGGAGCTGCAACCCCCCAGACCAGGAACATATCGACGAGTCAATGAGAGTAGGTGGGTGTCCAGAGTCTGAGATCATGTTCTGGTGGAAACTGGGAATTTCTTCCAGGATTAACCAAGTGACCTGAGGTTGGACTCAATAGTTTTCCCCACTCTGGACTCTCCTCTCACCTGGGAGACACAGACACTGGCCACTGTCGTTTGTCATTAGCTCTGCAATCACTCCTGTTCTGCTGTTTCGGTACCATGAAGGATCGGACCGCCATCTTGGATTCCTCTGGTTTGTTTTTATGCTGGGTTAACAAAAAATTAATTTAGTGTAGAAATCAGCTCTTGCTGTGTACTGGTGAAGGTTACATGCTAAATTCCCATTTATAATGCATTCTTTAATACTGTTTATTAGTCTTACGTTGTCTTTTTGAGACCATATAGCTTTAACTATGGGAAGAAATAATTTAAAAATCTATGAGCAAGAACGTCATAGCAGTGAACTGCAGAAACTTAGTCTCTCTTTGAGTAGTAGACTAATCTACTTGTAATTTTGGACTTGACTCAAATAAGAGTTGTGTTTTGTTTTACTGTATTTGATGATTTGCTATTTCTGGACATTTCCATACTAGTATATATTATACGTTCATCATCATCTCCTAGACATTTTGATTATGTTATTTTACTCTATTCATTCAAAACTGTTCAAAATACACAAAAATAGGAATTCATGATGAACTTTTCTATGCATGTGAGTATTAGCCAATACTATTAGATACTAAGAATTTGTCAAGTTTACTGTAATTAATTGTTGGCCTTTTAAAGCCTCACCACAGGCTATTCATCTTAGGTCTCAATTAATTAATTACTAGAATTAATTCCACTCATGCTCCTTATTATTCAATGGTGACAACTCACCTGTTACTACCTATTTAGACATTTGTTAATAATAAGTGGTGTTTTCATTTTTAACTTTTTTGAGGAAATTTCATTTTCCTATTCATTTGAAATTTAATAAAAAACTGTAAAATCTGACTTCACTGATATTTCACATTTTTTATTTTCATGACTATAGAGAATTTCAATTTCTGATTATTTTATGATGTAACACTTTGTGACCATTTGGCCTTTATTAATTTGAATGGTTTCTTATTGTTATTGATAAGTCCATTTACTATTTCTGCTATGGAGACAAAATGTTATTCCCAGAAGCAAGTGATAAAAGAACAGTTTATTTAAGGCTTACAGGTTTAGAGGTGAATCCATAATGGCAGGGGAGACACATAAACAGGCATACCAAGCATTAAGCTGTGATAACACTTCTTCAATAGTGAAAAGAAATCAAAGAGCTTGAACTAGAAGTGGTGTGAAGCTTTAAGCTCCCTAAGCCCACCCTCAGCTACACACTTCCTCCAAGCTACATCGTCATAACATCCCTGAGACAGACAGTGCCATCAGCTGGGAATCAAGGGCTTGAAAACAAGAGCTTATGGGGGTGCTTCCCACTAGCACACCCAATAAGAAACCATGTTATTACACACATTTTTTCATTTGACATGATTGTGTGTGTCAGTAAAACACATTAAAGATAACATCAGAGGTACCCAATTGTGTTGGTGTTGCATTAAGGAAAGAAAATTCATAACTTCCTTTTGGACTAATTTCACCAAAAGGAAGTACAAGTTTGAATTCTCCACTTCTTTTCTTATATCTTTCATCTGTCTGTAGTTTGTGGTTTCTTGCTTATCTGCATCCTATTTCTATTATCTGTGGTGGTCTGTATCTAACAAAGAGCTTTGTTCTGGAATTATTGGGCAATGCAAAAAAAAATCACATGGGGAAGAAATGAGGGATACTTTATAGGACATTTTAGAAGCTTGCAAAGGAGTTACTGCAAGTTGATCAATTACGAGGCAAAATTTTATGTTGTTTCTGTCTTTTCTGGCAGATATTTGTTGCGTATTGACCTGTTTGTTATTCTCACCAAATGATTACTATAACATACATATATATGCACACACATTGCTCTTTGGATCAGCTGCATAGAAGGACACATAACTCAAGATTAAAGCCATGCATTAGCCTTGGGTGTAAAAGTTGATTACATGGGAAATTCATGGCAAGTAAGTGTGTTTGCTGCTCTGTTCTTGTAAAGGCAGGTTAAACAGACTGAGTCTTCAGCTGCGTACCAGGATCACTCAAGGTGCCTTGTTAACTTGCCTGTGAGTCACATAAAAATGCCAGCCTTTTGGAATAAGAATATTTTCACAAAATGATCACCACTATTCTGTATAATCAAGTGTATCATTGTGTTTAATGTAAAGTAAAATTGGTGAAAAGTAGAATTCCATACAAAATAAACTATACTTCCAATAAGAAGAAGCCAAATCTATTAAAATTTGTTTCTATGAAGTTGTTAGAGTATTTACTAAACCTCACATTCGAGAAAATATAATATCAGAAGTGAGTTTTGTAATTCAAGTTCAAATATTATAGGATCATATAAAGTTTTATTTCTCTGTGTGTATGCGCATGTACACACTCATGTGTTGCACATTTTAGAGAGGATGCAAAGCACCCACATACACATGCATATGGAGGTTAGAAGTAAATGTTATGTGACTTTCTCCATTGCTCTCCCCTTTAGTTTTGAGATGGAGCCTCTCACTGCACCTGAGGTCATCAGCTCAGGTTGTGTAGCTAGCCAGTAAGCTCCAGGGACTCCCCTAGCTCTGCTTCTCCACCCTTTGTGTTACAGTGTCTGCCACTCTGCCCGTAGTGAGAGGACTTGCTATCCAGGCTTGGGTATTTGCATGGCATCCACTTTATCTACTGTGCCATCTTTATAGCCCCACAAGGAGTTTTCGTAAATAGTTATAAATTGAAAGCAGAGCAATAGAAATGCTCAGGAGGATGCCTTCACATCAAGTGGCCCTGGGCCCTGGCACTGCTATAGATAAGGAGAGACACTGGCCACCCTATTCAACCTGTACAACCTCGATTGCCTGCAAGTTGAGCCCATTTTAAAATATAATTGCACTAAACCTAAGAACTTGACATCTGCTTCAGAAACATTAATGAATGGAAAAACTGTCAAATGTGCATCTTTTAAAAGCATATTATTTTCAAAGAGCTCACTAATGCAAACAGGCTTTGTTTCTTTTTTTTATTATTACCTGACCTAAAACATGTTACAATAATAGTGATGTCTAGAAAATAATTTTAGACCATTATTATAGTTCTCTACAATTACACACATGCAGCAAGGAATATTTCAGTAAGCAGCAGAACAAAATTCAGGAATATTAGACAATTCATTGTGCTGTGCAGCATCCTGATCCTCCCAATATTCTATTAAAACAGCATATCAATAGAAACCAGGATTTATCTTAGCACAATTAAGGAAGTTACTTATAAGTGCAAAGGGGAGTGTTATTTTGTGAATAACCAAACAAATGTCTTAGACTATTAATGAGATTAATGAGATACCAATTGTATGAAAGAGGATGTTCGGAAATCATTGTAATTGACAATGAGATGCCGAGTAAATTGGTTGACTAAGACTTTCCAGCCCCTCCCCCTCTAGCCACCCCCTCGCCCAACCACCTCCTCCCCCTCCAACCACCCCCTCACCCTCCAACCACCCCCTCACCCTCCAACCACTCCCTCACCCCCTCCCCCTCTACTCACCCCTCCCCCCCCGCCAAAGTTTTTACCTCAGGTGTCAACATGGTACCTTTCAACACTGAAAGGCAAAGAGGACTCAGCCCCACTGTGGTCCCTATGATTCAGAATATACATAGGCATAATGTATGCTTTACAGACATGATTCAGAGCAAACAGGGATATCATGCATGTTTTCCAGACATGAGTTTGTGTAGCTAAATCTTCTGTCAATGCAGGAATTCTGGGGCATGTGGCAGAAGGGTCTAAGCTTACCTTTTGTATGTTAATGTGCTTTCACAGTCAAAATATGAGAATTACCACACACTGGAATACCCTTGAAGAAAGACATTTATCTTCTTATTTCCTCTATTGATAGATTGTTCAGAGCCAAAAGAGCATTGGCTCCAGAACCAAATCTCTGCCTGGCCTACATAGTTTTGCAGTTTCCTTTAGAATAACACAAAGTCAAGGCAGTATCACTGCCAGAGCAGCACTTCCCCAGGAACCTTCCGATTGTATGACAGGATAGAACCATCTCTAATACAAATCAACACCATTAATTCCAAAGTAAGGACTTTAAAAGGTGGCTTGAACACGAAAAAACTTTTTTGCTGAGCTGCATGCTCTTTGACAGTTGGTGCAAGATGCGCCTGCGGATTGCGTTGTGCTGAGCATTCGAGCTTGTTCAGATGCAGTTTTCAATTGCACTGAATAAACAACATGAGATGTTTGATGGGTGCTAAATGCAGGACTCCACAATTCGGTTTGATTGTTCTTTTAAATTACCATACTTTTTTTCCTTCTGGTTTCCTTCCTTTGATCTCTCACAGACAGTGAGAATAAAATTTGTAATTTAAAGCATATTGACTTCTACTCAGAAATTCACTTACAAATTGCAAATTTATTGGGAGCTGAAACATATAGTTAAGTGGGAAAATATCTTTGGTCTAGAAAAAAGGTGCCACCTTTCTCTTTTGATGGAGCTGTCTCATAGCACTTTCCCTGCTAAATTCTTGATATTAAGTTTAAAGTAAGTTTCTGTAAATGATAGATCCTGCAAACTGCTGAGAAATACCAATGACCCTGAACTCATGAGGAAGGAGGATTTAAATACGTTTGTTCTGCATTCTTTATGAATATGTGTATGAGTTTTACTTATGTTCAATACACACACACACTCTAATAAGTCAGTCCTCCATTCATATACTAATGCTTTTCTAAAGAAGTTTTCTCCTTATGGGATACTAATTCTGAGATTTATTGATCAGTTTTCTAGATACTTGAAATTATTAAATTATCAGTAAAGAAGAACTGTTCACATATAACCTTGAGTAATGATACAAACTATAGCATATAATGCCCCCAAACTATGTATTTGACAATGCCTACTTCTATGTAAGTACACGCAAATTCATCAGGCAAGTTGCTCAAGAAAATAATAATTTATTTCACCAGTAGTTTTACATCAATCCATAATTTTCTGTTGGTAGTATTCAACTTACCTGACTGTATCCACCCTTAGTGTATTTCTATACCATGTAAAACATCTAGTTATCACTTTGTCTGTTTACTTATTCTTACTAATGATCTATTTTCATTTTTTTCTCTAGGGTATAGACCCACAGCTAACTGGATTTGATTTATACGAAGGGAATCTACATCAATGGCCACTCTCGCCACATTGCTACTATGGAAACCAGAATGGTCAATAGGAGATGGTCTGATGAATAGTGATGATTGAAGCTGTTACATCAATCTGTGTGAAATCAATGGGAGCTACTTGCTGCATGAAGAGTGTTCTGAGCTTTCCTTAACAAGCTCATATTTGAGAAATTGGAGGCGCATTGTACCATCATTCCATCTTTCTCAAGTGGATACCGATACATTTGCCTCACTATACCAGATAACTAAACAACTAATGTGGGACCATGGCACTTCCCAGATACATGTGGCCAAATTATGTTTGGAGAGCCATGATGGCGTGTGTGGTACACAGGGGTTTGGGTGCCCCATTGACTCTCTGTTTGTTGGGATGTTTGCTACAGACTGTCCACGTGCTCTCTCAAAAATTGGATGATGTTGATCCATTGGTTACTACTAACTTTGGCAAGATAAGAGGAATTAAGAAAGAACTCAATAATGAAATTTTGGGGCCTGTCATTCAGTTTCTTGGGGTTCCATATGCTGCTCCACCGACAGGAGATCATCGATTTCAGCCTCCAGAACCCCCATCTCCTTGGTCCGATATCCGGAATGCCACTCAATTTGCTCCTGTGTGTCCCCAGAATATCATTGACGGCAGATTGCCTGAAGTTATGCTTCCTGTTTGGTTCACTAATAACTTGGATGTGGTTTCATCATATGTACAAGACCAGAGTGAAGACTGCCTATACTTAAACATCTATGTCCCAACTGAAGATGGTGAGTTCATTGCAGGAACACAGGGAGATTCGTTTATTTATTTCCTATTCTGAGTTCTAAGAATATTAATTTATGTGTACTGGTAGTATGCATGGCTTTTCCTGTTGGCATGTAGACATATTTTACATGCTTGCATGCTGCTCTTTTTATTTTTGTGTGTCAGTGTATCTGTTCTTATTTTGTTTTTGTTTTTTTTTTTTTTTTACTGTGCCTACTCGTTTTCTTTCCTCCACAGCACGTATATTTAGGTAGAAATGGGCTCCTAATTTCCATTTTCTACCAAATGACTTCTGAGAAGATGCATCAACGTTTCCTCATTGCATGTGCAGGCTCAACGAATTGGGGCTCTTTCGCACTCAGTACAATCAGGAGTGCTCTAAGTTAGATAGTGGTGTTGCATGTTCCGGCGGTCTGTGATGGAGCGCCATGTTATTTTCTAGTCTTCTATTCATTTTTCAGTAAAAAGAATATCCAAGGAATGTGCCAGAAAACCCGGCAAGAAAATATGTAGAAAAGGAGGTATGTATAAAAGTGAAAATAAAAACACTGTAAAAGTTTACAGAGGAAGAACAAATTACTCTCCCCAAGGATGACTTGCTGATGTTGGGGAGTGAGTGTTAGGTGACAGTGATGGGTCAGGGGAGCACAAAGTTGCGCAGACAATGCTGGAAAAGCTCATTGCTGGCAACTGTGTTCTCCTGTGGGCCGAGCCCTTAAGAGTGTAATTTCTGCCTAGAGTTTGCTTATAAAGAAAAAGATGCCTTGTGTGTATGCTGCCTAAGGAAGCCAAAGAGTGCTGCCTTAGCAGCTGGTTAGTTTTGTTCTCTGAACTCTTCCTGAACATGTATGGATGTGCGTCCCTCCTTAAAACAATTTATTCAATCAAAACCTTTGTTTTATGTTGGTGTATTCTTAGATCCACCTAAATACCTTATGGACTTTCTGATCATAAGGTTCAGTTGGCGACAGCTGTGGGGCAGTTACTATTACTAGGTAATGGTGATTTTTTTTTTCCTCCCAAGTCGTTTTTATTTTCAGTTACTCTTCTAGAAGAAAATGAGATGTTTTATTCTTTATGTGAAATATTTACAGTCTTAAAATGTCTCCAACATTTATATATTTATGTTAAACAATTTAAAACATGGGGAAGAACGTGATTCAGAAGCTACAATTAAACCAACCTTCAAATCATCCTCTAGCCAGATTGAGCAAATGTAGACAGTGACAGCTGCAAGCTCGCATCTGAATGCAGCATGTCCACACTCCACTTTTATATAACATTCAGTAAATCACTCATAGGAGTGTATGATTTTCTGTAGCAGTATATCTTCTAAGTGTAATTTTGACCTTATTCATAACTTGGTAGAAATTTCAATCTTCTTACCAAGCCGTATTGACATTCCAGTGTGGTATATTCCCTCTCTAGGCATTTCTAGTCTGCCTGGGGCGGGTCAGACATTATAATATCATCTTTGTGGGGAGAGGAGTGTTCAAAAGGCTTTGTTTAATGAGATTTGTATTATACAAAAGACACTTAGGGTTACAACGTTATCAACCTTCCATCAAAACTTTTTGCAGTAAGTTGACTATTAGTCTTTCTCTTATTTGTTGGGTAAAAGAGAGTTCAGCCTTTACTTTTAAAAACTTAAGGCCAGAGTTTGTGTCAAATGCATAGCATGCTTAGGAAGAAATGTGTAGGAAGCAGAGGGCTTTTAAACAACCAAAAAGTTTTTAACTTTTCAAATGAGAGCAACAGCAGTGATCGCCATGCCTTCAGCTAATGTGTAGTGCTGCAGAGGATGTTATTATGCATCTTATCAAGCATGTGTAATTAGCTAAGTGACTTTCGCCTCCTATCACAGAGCTGTTGATTCACAAAGTCATAAATAAAGATGCTGTTGAGGAATGCATAAATAAGTCATAATGCATAAAAATAAGTGTGATTACAGACAAAAAAAAATAAGGGCATCAAAGGGTAAGATAATGTAAGTAAGCAAGAAAATGACCTTTCTGCTGATAGAACTTTGTCCACAAATAAACAAGCTGAGTAGTAATTTATTTTTCTTTGTTCCTTGGCTTGTTGGTTCTATATGCTGCATAAGAGAGTTGGCAAATAGTTGTGTAGGCTGGGCTGCTTACTTTGGCAACTTTTGAGCTAATTTATAATTAGTGTGGGACCATGTCTACAGATGCCCACCGACTATGGAGTGCAGTCCACTGTTGTGTGTGCAGCACTAATTAAGTCCTATTTAGAAAATCCTCTTTTTTGGGGACTTATCAGATCTTATCATAATTAAAGAAGGCCTGCTCCTTTTTAGTTGACTGTTTATTACCCTAAGTCTGAATAACTAATAATTTAAACATAATACTCTCTACAACTAGTATTTTATAGAAATAAAAACCAAAATTTACACTTGGTTATTGAATGAAGTAGTGGAAAGTGTCCCTAAACGTTTAATGTTAAATAGATTCTTTACAATGAAATGTTTATTTTAGTCAACTCAAGAACATTATTACACTGCACATGGTGACAAGCTACTGGCATTCCAGCACTTGGGAGGCGGCAGCAGAGCAGAAAGATATAGATTTCAATGCCAGGTGTGGCTACACAATAAGTTGGAAGCTAGCCTGCTCTAAATGTACTCTGCCACAAGAAACTACAGAAAATAAGAAAGGATTAGGGAGAGGGAAAGAGAAGGAGACATTATCCTGTTTCAAGAAATTATTGGTGATTTTATAACTATTAACATATGCATTAAATCTGCACTGCACATGGATTTTGAGTTATTGAGCAGATTTCTAGAGGGTCTTACACAGTGGTTCAGAACCTGAAATAGTAGTTGCCTTGTGCTTGGTTCAGATGTTAATTTTTGGCTTGTCATTATCCACCTTTTTCTTTTAAATGTATACAGTCACTAACAGAGGCAGATGGACCCTGTTCCTGTGCCAAGCCCACTATAGTCTGGGCATATTGTACTCACTCAGAACTATTTCTTAATTGCCAATTATAAACGTGTTGTAATCAAGTGAGTTAGCAATAAATGAGGTAGGCTATGAATTCTCTTTTCAGGGAGCTTACGTTCAAATGACTTTGCAAAGAACAACACATTTTATTTTCTTTGATCTGTACAAAAGGAAGAAAAATCTCTCCCTCCAGGAGATGCCACATTATATTTTTAAAATATCTTTTGTAATATTCTCCTCTGCATTTGAAGTTAGAGAACACGTTTAAAAGAAAACTTCAAAGGGTTGCCTTTTGTTTTAAAGCAGGCCCCTGTTGTACATGTTAATCCATCTTTTTATATTTTTCATGATAGTTTTAGCCATATGTTAATTGCATTCTAGACATTTTTCAGGGTTCTGTCCATTTAGTAATTGAGAAGAAAAAATGAATACTTAAAATGGGCTGCTGCTTCAGAGCAGTCCGACATATAGGTGACACAGAAGCTGGAGCTTTGCATGTAGAGATTATCAAGTGTTTGCCATAATTTACCCATTTCATCTTTGTATTACAATAACCGTATGAGGAAAATTATACTACAATAAATCCTAAAAAGCTTTTAAAACTTGATATTTTCACTCAATTTCTGTTGCTAGCAAAGGCAGGAGCAGATCTGACCATAGTTCTTGCCAATGGTGTGTATTAGATAGAGTTCTGTTATGTTAAATTACTCATGCAGCGAGATGGCTCAGTACTTAATGTGATGCAAGCACAAGGATCTAAATTCAGACTCTGAGCTCCCATATTAAAGCCAGGCATGATGCAGTGGGTCTATAACCCATTATGGGCAAGACAGAGAGGGTGCCATCTCTTGAATTCTGCATAGGAGCCTGGCCAGTCTTTGAACGCCAGGTTTTCTGGGAGATCCGGCCTCAAAAATAAACAAATCAAAGCAACCAATCAACCAACCAAAGAAACAAAAATAAACATGGGGTGAGATTATTGAAGAAGAGAACTGCTGGTGACTTCTGGAATTTAAACACACACACAATAAATAGATAGACAGATAGATAGATAGATAAATTAATTAATTAATTTATTAATGCTTCTTCCAGATGATCCTATAGCAGTTATCTACATCCATATCTCTTCCTTTCACTTACCCTCTTTCTCTTTTAAGTTTTTTTGCATATTAGAAATAATCAAAATTTTCTAAATTCTCCCCATTCATAATACCTTATCTCAATTGAATTTGATCAAACACTATAGACAACTTGTTTTCAAAAGTCTCTGCACAGATCATTCTGATAACTTTTTTTGTTGATTTTATTGTTGTTCTTATTTTCTAGAGTTTTTTTTTTTTTTTTTTTTTTTTTTTTTTTTTTTTTTTTTTTTTTTTTTGTTAAACTTTGTTCTGTCACACTTTTCATACAGACCACTACAGATTTCGATCTCTCTCATTTCTGTTTACCAATTCTCTCCCACTCCTGTCAATATCACTGTCACACTATAACAGTCTATTAGTTTGAATTTTTTGTTTGCTGTCTCACAGAGTTTAATGTGATTTAATCCTATGCAGTCTTTTGTTTTGTTTTCCTTTTACTGACCAGACTAAGACCCCAGGATATTCTCATAGAAAACTATCAAGGAGTAGTTTTAACTCACTGTAATACCGTGTGTGTCTAGGCTTTGGCCTTGTGAGACTTGTTAACAAACAGTGAGGTGGTCAAACATTAGGCAATAAACACAAAAAGAAGGAAGAAGGGACTAGAACAATCCATAACCACACCAGCCTAGGACGCTCTGGCTTGCAGGCTTGCCTTCTTCCAGGAGGTTGGATGTTATCGCATAGCTCTTTGGAGGGCCTGGTGTGGTGGTGCATGCCTTTAATCCCAGCACTTGGGAGAGGACAAACCATAGCTCTTTGGAGATAAAAACAGAATTCTCATTTTTATAGTTTGGAGCTTTTGTGAATCCACTTCTTCATTCCATCCTTTTCATTACATAGTCATCTTTATAGCTGTCTCTGATGTTATTCCTTACTGCTTAAGCATGTTCCTGATTTTTCAAAAATATTTGACTTACTTTCCTTAATAGTGTTTACTTGAGGTCATCTATAATTCATTCAAGAACATTTCCAGCAATTTTGGAGTTTATTTGCCTGTTTTTTTTTCCTTTTAGCATAGAGACTAGTTTGACTCCTATCAATATTGATGCCTTTAGGATTTTTGTAAGGGATTACATTCCAGAATCATATTCCTTCTGGTTCCATATTTCTAAATCCTTAGTTCACTTTACAAATATGTATTGATTGCTGGCTATGTAGAAATTATTTTCCTAAGCTAAAAGAAATAATTAGTAGACAGAAAAACATTTTCTTTTTTGGAATCAGCTTATAAAAATTTTTATTTTAACTTAAAGGAGCTAAGGGGAAAAGAATAAACAGAGTAATGATGATAAGATCTGTATTTGAGTGGGAAGATGTTAGTTTATAAAGGGATGCTCAAGATTTTCAGTATCTAGCCTCAAGCTAGGGATCTATCCTTATCTGTATTTTCAGAAGGGTTAGGAGTACACATATGAGGGAAGGGGTGATAGAGAAAATGTTGAAGTCCAGAAAGTTTGAATTAATTTTTAAAAGAAGAGTTGACATATTGAGAGTGGGTGGTAGAGAGCATAACAACAAAGAAAGAGCAAAAGAAATTACTACAGTCTACCAAGACTGTTACATACTCAGAACAAGGAAGAATAATGGAAATTGTAGTTTCATTGTCTTTTAAAAATCATATTATTGATTAATTTGTTGTAAACAAATCCTAATCTAGAATAATATGGTTGCCATCAATTAAGATGAAAAGGGAAGAATATGGAATGATTTGGGGGTATAGCATAGTATAAAGTGCTATTTTGTTTTGGCCATGATAAATTAGAGTTGATCATTACTGACCCAAGGGTAGAGATCAAGGAACCAGTGCTCTAATCCAACAGTATGAACCATGTTGAGAAAAGAAGTCTATGATGAGATATTTTAGAGTTACTATACTAGAGATGGTAAAGGGAGCCAATGGAAATACAGAAACAAAGACTCCAAGGTCTGAGACAAAATACATGTTAGTTGGGAGATGTATTAGTCAACTTTTCATTACTATAACAAATGACCGCATTTACTTTTAAGGGAAACATTTTTATTTTGGCTCAGGGTTTTAGAGGTTGACCAGTGATTTCTTGGCCCCAGTGCATCTGGGCTTTGGTGAGGTGGAACATTGTTGAGGTTCTATAGTGAGAATTCTGGTATTTTGGGTTCTTTTAAAAACACAGAATTATTACAGGACTATATTTTCATTCTAATCCCTGGTTTGGGAATATGGGGTTGCTTCACAGCAGATGATGATTTGCCTCTTGCTCCAACATGATTTTGCCAGCTGCACAAAGTTGCTGTGATTGTGTGGTGTTTGGAATCCTAGGAAGTTCTCAGAGGGTACATAAATGATAGAGCCTCGAGAGGTGAGATGCTGGTTGATGGTGGGATGCTGTTGATTGCAGTTGGTTAAGTAGTCATGTGCAAATAAGAAACAACAAGGGGAAATTAGATATCCTGACAGGAAGGACTGAGTTTACCCCAAGGATCTGGATGCCTCTACTCAGCAGGAAGTAGTCTAATAATAAGGAAGCCCTATTTCCTCTCTATCCTCTTTTCTCTTCTATCTACTGTTAGGGATTTAAAAGGGTAGGGAAGAGAAAATAAAAAAAGAACGCACAAACTAGCAAACATCAGCTGCTGAGTGTGTTTTAGAGAAAGTCTGCACACCTCAGGGTGGCTGGCGAACAACAGCGGTATTTCCTCATGAGAACTCCCTTCCTTCTACCAAGCCTCATCTTCTACAGTGCTTAGTACCTTCTAACAGTAAGTAGCACAGGCTGAGATCAAGACTTTAAAAGATGAGGTTGGGGAAGCATTTAAGACACTGACCATCTGAAGAGGCAAATCAAGATTTTCTTGTTGTTGCAGGCCTTGGAGCTAAGACGTGCATAGACATGAGCATGTCATATAGACATCAGGTCCACAAATGGGTGCCTGTGGATGAGGATACGAGAGCTTGAGCATAAATGATTGTTTTAAGGAATTTTGAAAGTAGAGGTAACTTTAGATTAAGATTGATGAAATGAAGGAGTACTTGTATATAGTAAAGAAAAGAATAAAGGTACAAGTAAGATTGTAGAATTTCTGAAATAATATCACTGAATAGGTAAAAAAAAAAAAAAAAAAAAAAAAAAAAGGCGATTTAGTACCATCATTGGGAGTGTTGCACTAAGAGGCATGTACATATGTAATTTAATTTAACACAGCACAGAGGATGGCACATGAATATGAGTGGGTGGGTAACAGTGGTGGTAGCATTGATTCTCTACCATAATCCTGTGGCATTTAGAGAAAATAAATATATATTTATTCACTTTACTTCCCTATTGTAGTCCCCTATCTCCTTTCCTTCTGATCCCACCCTCCCTCCCTCTTCCCTCTATCACCTCCCCCCTACTCTTCAGAAAATGGGAGCGTTCCCTACCCACCCCACCACCCATCCACTCCAGCACATCCAATAGCATCCTCTTCCGCTGTGGCCTGGTAAGGCAGCCCCACTAGGGGGAAGTGATTGAAAAGCAACAGAGGCATTTTTTTATCTTCACTTTTAAGATGGCCCACTGGAGTACAGAAGAGGCCACGTATCTTAGCCAGAGATTTATAATATTTTCGTGGCCAACTAGCCATGTTTCCTTTGAGATGCCTTTTTAGGATAAAAGAATGCGAAACCACAGAAACAGACCTTTGACTACTGCAATAGTCCTTTGCTTTGGGGATTATAGATCAAATGGAAAATAATATTGGTGGCCAGTTTGTTACTATAATACTATCTTATATCAAAATAATTAAAACCTCTGATTCATTCACTTTTTCACGTTTAACGAGAACCACTGTGAGGCATAGGTTTGATTTCACACTGGAGCCAGTAGCTAGAATTTCGATGGGCTTTCTGGAAGCTGAAAGGGGGCAGTTGCAGTTCTGACATGACAACATGATGTCTTCAGAGAACAACACCAATTGTCCATTGTTTTCTGACAGAGTGTCAGGTTGCCTGAAGCAGGTGATTAAAACATTGCTGGTGTTTACCTCACTTTTCCTGGAGAAGAATTTTTTTAAAAGATGTTTTCAGAAAATGATTGAAAATCAAAACATTTAAGACATATATCAGCAGCAGAAAGAATTATGCTCCAAAATAAATCGATTATAGATGCTGCCTGCCGCCCCTCCGTACTGCAGGAGCAGTGTGCTTCCAGATATACTTTCCCCACAGAGGGTCAGTGAGCACCAGCACTATGAACACACTCCGTTTTCATTTACATCGGTTCTGCCCACCACTGAGGATTGGGATTTAATGTTTCTCCTATGGTTCTTACTCACTCTCTTTCTACCTAAACACATGGAGGACAGAGCTAACTTTAAATTTATTGATAAGAAGCAGCAGGCCCACCCATCTCAGGCTCCTCAGTTGAAGATCTAAACAAACACACACACAAATCTTTATTTTTTTAATTTATTTTTTCATGGGACATACGTTGATCATATTTTCCTCTCCCTCATCTTCTACCAGATATTTCTCTCCCCTCAAGACACCTAAGTTCAGGTACTTTCTCTCTCTCTCTCTCTCTCTCTCAATACAAAAATAAGAGAAAAAATGAAAATAAACACACACACACACACACACACACACACACACATGCAACCAACCAACAAAAAACCCCAAGAAGATTAACGCCCAAAACAAATGCCTTTCTCCTTATTTCTTTCTCTGTTTCCTTTTTTATTTTAGTTGTTTAATTTTTTCTTTGATGGTTTTGGGTGTCTACAGTTCACTTTATCTGTGCACACTCTGACCCTCTCTAATCCCCCTTCCACCCTTCATTCTCATCCCTATGCATCCCTTTCTCTCAGTTATTGCATGTTTTTGTTTTGTCTTGTGACCCTCTGATTTTAACCACGATCATTTGTGAGACCATGAGTTTGAAGCTGTCTATTGGGCTCACAGTTGATACACCATTGAAAATGATGATTGTCAACCCTGCCCCTTCACAGCACTGCAGTAGCTGAGAGTTCAGCAGAATGGTTGGGGCGCCACTAACAGCTCCTCAGTCGGTGATTGGGCTGTGACGCAGTATTGAGAGGCCCCAGTGCAGAAACTGCAGTCTGTACCTGTCGTGTGTCACAGAAGCATGATTTCTAAATAGAAATTTTCAACCATTTAATTTAAAATTACTTTTTATTTTCAGGTCTATGCTACGCATGTGTGTATGTGTGTTCATGTGTGTTGAGGTCAGATGAGACCTCCAGTGTTGTTGTTTTATTTTACCATCTATCTTATTTTCTGAGACAGCATCTCTCATTGGCATAGGCCTTAGGAGGTAGACTATATTGATTGTCCAGTGAGCTATAGGAATGATCCTGTATTTACCTCCTCAGCATGGTATTGCAAGTGAGTACAACCATGTCTGGCTATTTTGTATGGTGCCTGGAGACAAAACTCAGGAACTCAAATGAGAATGCCAAGCACATTACCAACTGAGCTATCTTTGCAACCCTTTGTTTAATTTATTTTAATGGATAAATAAAAGATAAAAGATCTGTTATGATATGTGTGCTTGTTATGTCATGATACATGTGTACACAGCATGAGTGTCTTATGTGTGCATATAGTATGTATATATGTATGTATCAACAAACATTAATCATTTATGTTGGAAATATTCATATGTTTTTCTATCTTTTGGAAAGATAGCATATAACTATTGTCAGTAGGTACTATACTTGGCATCACACAGAGCTTCTTGTCCTTCTTTACATGGAACTTGGTCCCTTTTCAGCCTTTCACAATTTCTCCCTCCTTCTTTCTCCCACTCATGGGACCAGGACTTTCGACTTTTTTGAGACCAGCTATTTTGGACCATGCATGTTGGTCCTTCTGCACAGCCATTATTTTCACATAACCCTGCCAAGTGGACAGATTCTTTATGCACACTCCATGCACTTGTTGCTTATATCTGCTTTAACAACCCATGTCACAAATCTGAGTATGACAGACGTGAGATCAAGTAGTCAAAAAAGCGATTTCCAGAAGAGGCTACAGAGGCATTGTCCTGCTTCTTCCCAATCCTGGTGGCCAATAGTGGCCCTCAGCATCCTGCTGTAAGAGAGGAATCAGTCCAGTCTCTATCTCTATTGTCTTAAGACTATTAGCTCTTTTCACATATTTTTATATAAGGCCTCCAAGCAATAGATTTAGGGTTTATCTTAATCTAAGATGGCTTCATCTGATTTGTATTTGTATATCACACCACTGCACTGCTTTGCCTGGTTGAGATAAGTGAGTGCTATCACTTGCATGGCTTAAACACAGATTTTTTTTTTGTCTCATAGTTTTGGAAGTTATAAGTCTAAGATCATAATGTCAGCAGAGTTAGTGTATTCTGAGATCTTCTGATATTTAGGTCTCTCTCATTGAAATGTAGATGGCCTTTCCCACACATCTCTTCATGTCATGTTCTCCTTAACTAGTCTGTGTTCACATTCTTTTCATCAATGATTTGTTTTTGCCATGTGAGTATTTGATTTTATGTTTCTGTGTGTACCACATTTGTTCCTGCTGCATATAGAGGCCAGAAGAGAACATCAGACCCCCTGGGATTAACTTATAGATGATTGTGAGCTGTGTGTGCTGGTAACTGGGCCTGGTTCCTCTGTAAGAGCAGAAAGTGCTCTTAACTGATTACCCATCTCTTATGCTCAAATTGATCTTAATAAGAACATTGCTTACACTGGACTGGAAATTAAGCTTATGACCTCACCTGGACTAATTACATCCATTGTTACCCTGTTTTCAGAATGATTACTTTTGGAAGTACCTAGGTTAGGAATATAATCTGCTCATTTTGACAACTCAGCACATAAAAGTTGTGGTCTGAGGTTCCAGATAGCCTAAATTCTTTTTAAAAATGTTAGAGTATTTTATACATATGTAATATATTTACACCATTTTCAGTTCAATTTCTCCCCCTCCAACCCTTCCTGTGCCCCCACCACTCCAATTTGAATTCATGACCTCTACTATATATACATATGTGTGTGTGTATGCATATATAACTTACTAAGTTAATTTCATGTTGATTAAATGTCCATGTATTTATGGTTCACCAGTTAGAATTAGATAACCTATCAATGGGGCTCATCTTTGGAGAAAACAAATTCTTTCTCCCTTAGCATTAAGTAATTGCCTATAGCTTTTATATAGAAGTAGGGCCTTGTGAGGTTTCCCATGTTAATGTTGGCGTGTTAACTGGTGTGGTCATTGTGCAAGTCTTGATTAGGTAGCCATATTGTTGAGCCTTCTTAGTTGTTTTATCCACATGGCTTGAATTCTTTGGAAACCTCCTGTACACTGTGTTTTATAACCTGCTGACAAGTAATGACTTAAACCTATACTATAACTAAGGCTACTATGCTGTTAAAGAAACATGTGATCAGTGTTAAATGCCTTTTATAAGGTCACATGACTTCAGGCATAAGAAAGAAAGCTCCTGTAGAAGTCAAGGCTGAAATTTTCCTCTGTGTGTTTTAAGATATTTTGTCATGCTGGTAGGACAGCATGTAGTACTCCATAGGCTTGTAAATAAGTAAGCATTTGACTTTGAGTGTCAATATTATTCTGGTTTCCTTTTTATTTCTTGAATTGTAAATATTTTACTCAGAAGATTGCTTATGTGCAAACATAGTTTACACAAACTTTAAATCCTATCAGTGTAATAATGTCATGATATTCATAGTGAATTCTGCTCCATGTGCCACAATTGGACAACTGGAAAGTGTATTTTAGGTAATTTTTAACTTAAGAATTATTTCTTTGTTTACTCTAATCTTACTCATCTAGCCTGTGAGTAATGATAGTGTTAGAGAAAACTAACTATAGGCAATAATTTTTATTAATGCATACATGTTACAAAAATCAAATAGAAACAATAGTAAAGAGAAATATCAACACAAAGGCCTGAGGTCACTGCAACAACCACTGTAGTTTTCAGAAGTAGCATTCTGATTAATTAACAGTGAACATAATTGCCTTCATCTCACCTTAGGGATGAAGTAGGAGCCTTTCTTTTCTTCTTGGCCAACTCCTCCAATAGATGTGTCAAGAAGGAATTGCCAAATGCCCCATGCTCAGGACAATGCAGAGGGTATGCTCCCCTCCTTTCTCTTATAAAACAGCCCTCATCCTACTTCTCAAGTTGTTAGAAATATTCTTTTACAATTTTCTCCCAGAGCATCCATGTCCTTTGGGTATGTCTGCAAAGAGGCAGGTCTGAAGCAAGCTATATATTCTCTCCCTTCGAGTTCAGTTCCTTTCAGAACCTCCATGACTCATCATTGGTCCTACAAAGTTGAAGGTCAGGTTTACAGACCGAGGTACAGACCTAAGTCTTTCCTGAGAAAAAAAATCATGCATTGGGTGACACTTTAATTTACAAGCTCTATAGAACCTTAGACTTCTGAACTGTTCCACCTGGAACAGCCACTTTTCAGTCTGTTCCTTTCTTGGTGTACCCCTGAGTCCCCACCACCGTAGGCATCCATGTTCAGCCTCACTTTGAAAATGTCAAGACATCAGCAAGCATTCTTACATGTGAGTAGATGCTTTGTTACAATGACAACCTGTCTTTTCTTCTCTTTTTACAGGACATGAAAATAGATTTTTATCACCTAAAAAGTTTGCAAGTCATTTATTTAGGAAATTGACCTTATTCAATGAACCTAAAATGGCTATAAGCTTAGATTCTGATTTTTTTTTTAGTATAATGTTGTTTGTTAAATGGATCTGAAAAGAAAGGGATGAATGTTTTGTCTTGCTTTTAATTTTTATAGATTTCTGGTCTTCCTGCAAAGAACACTCTAAGAGGCAGAAAACCATGAAACTTTGTAGAATATTATTGGAGTCTTGGTTGTCATTCATTGGAGATTTTTTAAAATTTACCTCTTAATTTATTTTTTATACAATATATTTTGATCATATTTTCCCTCCCCCAATTCTGCTCAGAGCCTCTCCATTGAAGAAAACTAGTTTTCCTTTCCTACCAAGTATAATGCAAATAACCTCTTAGAATGGAATGTGGGTTTGTGTCCTTTCCCTTACTCAGTTTGTCTGCTTGGAACTTGAGCAGCTCTTATGCATGTTGGCCCTGTCCCTGTGAGCTTCTGTGTGAATTCTGTAGTTTTCTATGGTGTGATCAGTCACTTCTGGCTCTTACGCTCTGTCTACCCCCTCTTCTGCATAGATCCCCAAGACCTGATTGGAGGGATTTGCTGAAGCCATCCCATTCAGGACTAAGTGCTCCAAAGTTTCTCAGTCTATGTGCTTGTTTGATTTGTTAGTCTCTGTGCTAATTAACATCTGCTGCAAGAACATGCTTTTACAATAGGGTTCAGTGAGGATCTGATTTATGGGTATAGTGATATGTCACCAGGAATCGTTTCATTGCTATGTTCCTTTAAGAGAATAATAGTAATATGTTTTCTCCTAGGCTTATAATTTATCTGTTCACAGATTCTTGGACACATTAACACATCAGGTATGGCTTCCATCTCTTGGAGTTTGCCTTCAGTTCAATAAGAGAGCAATCTGCTATTCCAATAATATTTGTGCTAATACTGTACCAATATATCTCGTGGGCGGGTTGCTGTTGTACTCCACAGGGTTTGTAGCTGGGTGTTATTCATGATTACTTTTCTCCTCTCTTTAGTTGACTACAAAGCAACTTCCAGCACCATGGAGGCTAGGTCAGTAGGGTTAAGTTTTCATCTGGACACCAGGTCCATTTCTCCATTGTCAGTGATGTAAATAAGTAGGGTCTTCAGCAACAGGGCCATACCATCAAGTTGTGGAGGGTAACTGATAACTTTGTCAATATGGCGTAGGGCGTAGAGTTCAAAGGGACCCAGTTGGCTAATGACTCAATAAGATGTCACTCATACCTGGCAATGACAGCCTTATGTGGTGGCATAAGACTTCTAGTTGGGGCATTTCCTCGCCCATTGCATGATGAATGCTTTTGCAGACCTTGCATGAATGTACACATTGAAGAAGCTTCTACAGTAGGAGGTTCCCATGTGGCTCTTCAGTAAGCCTTTAGTTTAGCTGTCCTTCCCATATGCCTTCCTTTATCCTGATCTCCCACTCCCTTCCCTATGTAATCCTCTGATTCTACTTTTCCTTTTGTTTTTTTATACCACTCTCTTCTACTCCATCTTCCCTGGAAGATTCCTCTCTTCCTCTCTGGTTCCTTGTTGTCTACATGATGTCTGTTGTTATTTGGATTGAGACTCACATATTTAAAGCTCAAAACTAGCAACCACAGATAAAAGAAAGCAGGCACTATGTGTATTTGTGTGGTCTGAGTTACTTTACTGAGGATGACTTTCTAGAGCTCCATCCATCCATAAACAAATTTCCTTTTTCTTAGCAGATGAATACTATTCCATTTTGCAAATGTACCTCATTTTCATTATCTATCCATCACTTGATGGACATATAGAGCGTTTTCAATTTCTGGCTACTATGAATCAAGCAATGATGAACATGGATGAGCAAGTATCTCTATAGTAAGATGTATTAAAGAACATATTTATTGCCTTCTGTTTTAGGACAGGACCTTGGATTCCCTACCTTCTCCCACCCTCATCTCTGAAGAGATCCACTTGTGGCCAAGGTGTGCCAGTGTCCAGCACACTGGGGTCATGGAGTGCCATTTGTTGGAATTTATGAAAGTCATTGGAGAAGTTTGTTTTATTGCTGGACAGGGATTATTTTGTCCTCTTGCAGCAAACGTTAGCAAATGCAGCAAGGCCTATAGAAAATGTGTTGATTCCCATGTCAGTACTTCAAAGAAAATTTATCTTGATACATATTAAAATCTCAAAGCTAAACAGGGGAAGAACTGCTTTTATGAAGAAGGAAAAAATAAAAAGTAATGATGCTGATATTTGGCACTATGTTCCCTGTAACGAAACATTTAATTAAATAGTTAAATGTGTATGGCACACAAAATATGCACATCAGAATAATAAAATACATCTGGCAGAAAAAAAGCAATAATGATGTTAACCCTGTTGCCTGAGCCCACCATAGTTGCTTTTCCAAGAGGCAGAGGTTTAAAACTTTTCATCTTTCTGGTTTTTTAAATATAATTTATTCAGATTACATTATGATTGTTATCCCCTCACTTGTATCTCCCCATTCTTACCCTCCATCCCTCTCTTTTTGGCCCTATTCCCCTCCCCTAGACCTCTTCCACCACCATATGACCACAGCCTATTAGGTCTCATGTGGATAGCCTGCTTCCTCTTCCTCTGTGTGCCTGCAGGGCCTCTCCACTGAGGGACTGGGTACCAGAGTTTTTAGAACAGCCTCCCATCCTTGCTGCTATCTCTGGGAAGCTCAGGAGTGCTTGTCTACTGATAGCACAGCTTCTGCTTTACCAATTGTAGGCTGTGATTTCCAGACGTAAATTAAAAGCTGTTGTGCTCCAGCGCCTTTGTTTAAGGATGTGGAAGTCTGGGGTAAACCACAAAGACATTGAGATAAAAGAGCTTTCAAAGCTGCCCACAAGTGTGTTTTCTATGCTCCCCTCCACCACCCTGTGAGGGAACTCAGAGGGAGCTAATACTCCTGAAGGAAAAGGACTGGCGAGGAAGGCAAGATACTATCATAGGCTGATGAAGCAGTAATCCTGATGTGTTTGTGTACATCAATGGATACATAATGGTGTTCATATGTGTGATGAGGCCAGAGGGAAACCTCAGGTACCTTTTATTAGGCAGCATTCACTTACATTTATTTAGACTGTCTCCCATTGACCTTAAACTCCAGAAGGCTAGGTTGCCTGGCCAGTGAACTCCCATGATGCACCTATCTCTATCCCTGACTGTCACCATTGAGAATACGGGTGCACACCACTACACAGGTTTCTCCAATCTGGATCCTGGAGATCCAATTCAAACCCTCACATTTACAAGAGTACTACATTACTGCTGAACTTTCTCCTACCCCCAGGTATGTCAACACAAAGTTAGCCTGCACAAGAATACTACAGGATAGACAAAGCAGTCCTGTGTGTTTCTGAAAAGGCTAGCAGGTTTCTGTGGGATCATGTTAAGAACTCTGGTGCCCCATATTTAACTACGTCCTCTGGATGAGGAGACCTGGTGGCACTCAGAGGAAGGATAGCAGGCTACCAAGAAGAGACTTGATACCCTATGAGCATATACAGGGGGAGAAGGTCCCCCTCAGTCACATTCATAGGGAATGGGAGTAGAAGGAAAATGGGAGGGAAGGAGGAATGGGAGGATACAAGGGATGGGATAACAATTGAGATGTAACATGAATAAATTATTAAAATATATTTTAAAAACAAAATTCACGTTAAGTTTTTTAATATACACTAGATACATCTGTTTGTTTCGTTTTATGTGAGTGTAGGAATACATGTAGTCAAGCCCCTTTCCCTTCTTTGTACATGTTCATGGGGTACATATAAACAATTACTTTTATGTTGACTTTATACTAGAGTCTAAAGGACTGAGTACAGCCCTTATATGTGCTTGTCTTGAGATATGGTTCTTCCTTCTAGTAGTCTCTCTTCATCAGACTCTAGCAGAACGATCCATCAGATCAAGTGCAGACCTGATTACACATTTGAAATAATAACTTTGTAATGTCTGGGAATGAGAAAATTTACTGGCAATAGCCCATGGAAAGCCAACTAAACATACTTTATGTACAGATACTGTTTTCAGTATTGTGTTCTGAATGGTTGAGAGTGCTGGGAACACAGTCTTCTAAAACATAAGATATTTATATACTTTAAAGCTATGCTGGCCCAACTTCAATTCATGAGGGGGTGTCTGAAGGGTGGGGAAACAGGATATGCATGCCCTAACCCTAGGCATACCTTCTGACTGTCACTCACCCTATTGTCTTTCCTGTTTTCTTTTTATATGCTTTGACCTTTAACTATAGCCACCATCATTTTTTTCCGTTAAACACCATCATAAACCCACAACTGCTCTTTTATCTGACTTTTTAAAAACAGTATTTGTCTTTCTTTAAATTTGGATAGATACTTTGAAATTGTAATCTTTCTTATTCAGCAGGTTTCCTTACAGAATTTGAGTAAGCTCTTAGTTTTGGTTGACGTTCTTCCTGTCTCTCTGTTTCACATTTCCAAAGAGACACTTCCTTCCTGATGTTTCCCTTCTGCTCTCCTACCCTGTGTTTTTATCAGGCTCACACCCTTCTCCATTTAAGCCTCTTGGCTTCCTCCTCTCATGGGCCATGTTCCACTTTCCTGGTCTCTGAACACAGTCACTTCCGCCTAAATGCACATATACAAAAATCAGAATTAAGACCCTCACATAAAAAAGCGAATGAAGGATTTTGTCCTTCTGATGTCGGATGACCTCATTTAATATAATATAATTCCACTTCCATCCACTTCCTACAAATTTCATTTGTTATGCCTGAATAAATTCCCGTTGTATACACATACCAAATTTTCATTATCCATTCAATTGTTGATGGGAACATAGGCTTATTTCCTTGCTATTTTGAACACAACAGCAATACATATGGACTCCTACAGTTCATCCTCCAAAGAGAATCCAGTGTGCACTTTATTTAACCTATGAAATCAATCATAATTCTCTTGCCTTAATTCTGAGAGTCCCATGCTGCATTTTAAAAATAACTCTAGTTTCCGGTAGGGTGACTCCTATATAACTTTGTAGTCTCCTGTCATGCATTTTCCCATCTGTAAACATTTTTATATTTCTTGTCTTCTGATCATTGATATAGCCAAACTAGCTTCTACCTCAGGGCCTTTGCACATCCTTTGCACTAGAGTGCATTCTATTTAACCTCTTTTCATGGCTTCCTGAGTTTTGTCAGGCCTTTATGCCTTGTTGAAGTAGCTTTTGTTAATCACTCTATTAACATAACTTTGTTGTCTTTGTTCATATTCCTTTTATGTCTCCTTGCTTATCACATTTGTTATATCTTACACTGTTTATTCTCTTTGCCTCAGAAGAACATTTGTCCTGCTAACTCTTAAATGTTCAGCACTCAGGAGACTTTTTAAGCAAGTGTTCATTTAAAACAATGTACTGCACTTTGTTGGAAAGACCCTTCATTTGCCAACATCTGCATTTATTTGAGAAATACTACACCTGCTATCATTCCTCAGCAGATACAGCAAATTTTGGTGCAATCAGTGCTTATGGTACAGTGTTTCTCAAATGAAGATGATTTCAAAGCCAACTTCAGGGTTCTTAACTAAGAAATAACAGTGTTCAATGGCTCAGTGTCTGACAGATAGAACCTGGCCTCCATTGTGGGGGCCCTTGGGGCCTCGTGGCTGCCAGCAGCAGAGTCTCTTGGCTCTCTTCCTGTGTATGTGAGAGCCAGCCTATTGCCAGTGCTTTGAGTTTATATTTTAATACAGTATGCCAACAATACATTTGTTTAATAGGTGCATCTGTATTGATTTTCCTGTACCAGGCTAGACACTTCACTTTCTCTTCTGACCTACTATTTTAATTTTCACTCCTCTCACCCAATTCTAATTTCATTACCTGAAAAATATACCTTTTCTTCTTCTTTTTCCTTATTCTGCCATCTAAGTCTGTGACAGGTCCTGATGCCATTTTACCAGGCCATTTTAGCTTAGCATGCAGCAGGCAGGGACTGAGTGCAATTCTAGATATTCTAAAAAGAGTTTGGCTCAATGTATCAAAGGGAGTTTTTCTTTTATAAAATACATTGAATTTTAGTGTGTGTGCATGAGTGCACATGTGTGTGTGTGTGTGTGTGTGTGCGTGTGTGTGTGTGAGTGAGTGCACATGCGTGTGTGTGTATGTGTGTGTGTGTGTGCGTGTGTGTGTGTGTGTGTGAGTGAGTGAAGGTGTACATTCTGTGGCCTGCTTGTAAATGGCAGGGTACCATGGATGGGAGTTGGTTCTGTCCTTCCATTATGAGTGTAATCAAGACCAAATTCTGGTCTTGGGCTTTGTGGCAAGTACCTTCTCCTGGCCAGCCATCTTAGCGTCTCAGGAGGGACTTTCTGTACAGCATGATATAGCTCGTGTGATGGCCTGCGATGCATGCTGTTTTTCTTCACACTCACTCTGTTGGCTCATTCACCATTAATTAGCAGATGTTACCAGTCTATGTTATTCACCTTTTTCTTGGATAATTAGTAACAACTTTCCTCCCCAAGTCAGATTTCACTTAATAATTAGAAGCACACAGACAAAATTCTATTGTAGGCAGAGTACTCTAGGCCGAGATTAGAGACCATGAGTAACTAAGGATCTGCTAAGCAATAATCAGCTTAGATCCATTAAAAAATGGACATTCCCTTAGTTTAAATGTTTAAAAATGAATCCTGGACATGTGACTGCAGGGGCATGTGTTGACCTCGGAATTCTCAGTATGGAGTCAAAGCAGACTTGACCATGTAATGGACCTAAGGTGTGTCTGGAAGTGCATTGCAATGAAGTTACAGAATAGGGTACATTCTTCATAGGGCTGGCTTCATTGGCAGTCAATGTAATTGCTAAGTGTAGAATAGTCAGCTGCACAGTCATCATCTTAATCTCTTACTAGCTTTAACAAGGCCAGTTCTTTATTGTTCTTATTTTGCACTGGTCTTACCAGGGATGCAGCAGCTTTGCCTGCTTTGCTTGCTGGTGTTTCTTTCATTGTTCCCTTTAGATGAGAAGGGAATTGTAGGAATAGAAACACAAGTGATTATGCTGTTGTAGTTGAATGTTTTAATATTATCGTTTTTCCAGCCACAGAGAATTGTCTGTTTCTTGTCTCTAAGGAGGATATTAGCACCCACAAGCATGCAGCAGAGGGAAATGCTGCTGAAACTAGAGGAAAGTAAAAGGTCTCATATTATTTTCATTTTATTTGTTCATTTTCTGATCAGTTATTGAGTATCTATTCCTAATCATTTGATGATACACATAGCAAGAAGAAGCATCTTCCCATGTGTGAGAATTAATTAAGGCTCAATAAAGATAATGAACACAAGTTCTATGCACATCACCAACCACACTTCAGGCATCATTTTACAAGCTGTATATGGTTTTTCTTCATTCTCACAAAGAATGTGTGAGATAGTTATGATTCTTCCTTTTCCTGACTGTGGAGAGATGCAAAGCACAGAAAACTCAACAGCTGGAAAATAAAGTGGCCAGGGCTCAAAGCCAGGCAGTCTAGCTTCACTGACTGCCCTTAGTCACCAAGTGTAACAAATGGTAGCAATGCTGAGAGGGAAAGTAAGTAAAGTTTATATGTGCTAGGATGCTGCCCCAGGGATGGAGTGCCAGCTGTGCCTGCTATAGTAGTTGATGAGAAAAGCCATTGTCACAGCAACCATTCTGGAAATGGGCTATGAAGGAAGAGGAAGACTCCATCCACAGAGAGGCCACTATGTAGGGGCAAACGCTCTGTTCCTTTCAGAGCAACATGTCAACTGAGAAGGGGTGAGATGGGATGTTGACCAGCTAGCCAGCATCCAGGTTTTCCTCTCATAGATACATGGAGTGGTTCATGTGATAGAAAATCACTGAAGAGATTCAGTCAAGGTTTTGAAGGAATGAATGTGTACCTTAGAGTACTCCCTCTAGAAAAGTATACATGATTGAGTCCAAGGGTGATAACCAATGAAAATAATCATTAGAATTTACTAGAAAATGTTTTAGTTATAATTCTTCTTGACACAGTTTACTTTGCATCAGTGGATCCTAACCTTCCTAAAGCTTCAACCCTTTAGTACAATTCTTCACACTGTGGTGAATACCAGGCTAAAAATTATTTTGTTTCTACTCATAACTGTAATTTTGTGACTGTTATGATTCATACTGTAAATACCTGGTATTGCAGGGTATCTGATTTGTAACCTACAGAGGGTTCATGACCCCTAGGTTGACAACTACTCCTCTTGATAAACATTATTGTCAGTAGAGGGTAGAAGAGATGTAAGGTTTGATTTGATCTTCATAGGAGGCAGTAGCTGTAGGAGAGATGGAAAAACCTGAAAAAAAAGTGATGTGTGTCCTGGCAGCTTGATAAAGCTCAGGCACTGAGAGGTGCTGGAGAGAGCTGAGAGAGCTTGTAACTTAAGAAGAGGTCAGGATCTTCTGCTTCCTGCTCTACTCACTGGCTGTACTTCTTGACGACTGCTGATGCTTTCCCTAGGGAGCTCCTGTCCTGTGACAGAGCTGCTCACCAAGGCTTCATTGGAACAAGAGAAAAAATAAGTTGGAAAAGACGTTTGGGGTTAACATACAGTAGAGAGAGAACAAGGGTCTGGGAATAAAGAGTAGAAGGAAAAGAGAGAGAAGACAAGTGAAGAGAAGAAAAAGTGCTTAGGGTTGCTCTCTAGGAGAATGAGAGGGGGAGGAAAGAGATGTGAGAGAAAGATACAGACAGGGAACGGAAGGAGGAGGGAAGAAAAGGGAGCAGAATATATATATATACATATATATATACATATATATATGTATATATATATATATATACATATATATATGTATATATATATATATATATATATATTTCTGCCTTATTTTTGGATGATAGACCTTAGGATAGCTATAAAATATGTTGCCTAAAACAGAAACATAAAAGGGAGGTTGGCAGGAAGAGAGAAAGGTATACAAAGTCAGCACACCAGAAATGGTCAATTTGAAAGAAACTAAGATCAAATAGTGAAATATAAATTACTAAAGGGAATTGATAGGTGTATAATTTATTTGGAATTGTATTAATGACTAGACAACTGATAATAATTTTCCAGAACATGAGCACCTCATAGAAAAACATTGATTAAACTTAACAAAGACTTTTTGAAAACATGACTGTGTTGGCAGGTTTTTTGCTGGGTGCTAAGCTACAAATCCAGCGTGAACAGAAGAGTGGCATCCATATACATACAAGGACTACACTCAGTCCTTTAAATCTAATATAAAATCAACAAAAATAATCAAATATGCTGGGTGGTGGTGGCACACGCCTATAATTCCAGCAGTTGGGAGGCAGAGGCAGGTTAGTTCAAGGCCAGCCTGGACTAGGAGTGAGTTCCAGGAGAGCCAGAGTTGTTACACAGAGAAACCTTGTCTTGAAAAACAACCACCACCACCACCACCACCACAACAACAAAACAAAACAAAACAAAACAAAAATAAAATATGTATATTGTAAGACTGGGGAGGTCATTGATGAGAAATAAGCATTGCATAGCTTCTTAATAATTTCTGAACTCAAATGTCTAAGGGTAAATCGTTAAACTTTCTTAAAGGAATAATATTTGGATCAACTTTGAAGGGAGGTAAACTTTGGACAAGGAATAGTGGAGGAAGAAGCTCAGTCCAGCAAACATAGGCACTGAATTTCAAGAGATAATGGGAAACCCGGAGTTGTGATGAAATAGACGTTGTGCTCAAATAGCACAAAATAGAATTTCAAGATGAAGTGTCAGTGCAGCTAAGGATGAGCACGCGGATTTTTTTGCGAAAGAAGACATGAGAGAGCTATAGTTCAGCAGAAGATGGCAAAAAATGGGAAAGGTTGAGTCTGGACTGCAGAAAAGGAGACTGGTAGAGAATGACGGCCCCGCGGTTTACATGAAAAAATGACAGCAAGTGGGAATGAAAACATGATGGACGAGAGGTATTTACAGTAGTTACAAGGTACATCGGAGCATTGCGAACAGTCTGGAGCCGCGGTGGCTGGAAGGAAAGGAGCACGCCTAGTTGTTGACTCTCTCAGTCTCTGCCAGGGGGCTGATGAGTTTATGAAATTTTTAGCAAAATTGATTATGGAAATGAATCTTCCAGTCTAATGTGATGGTCTAAGGAAAGGTACTTATTTTGTATTGGGTGTTTGAATAAAATATTAATCTCCGCAATGCAAGAGATGCTGTGAGAAGTCCCACGTTTATTTTTATCGAGGAAGGTGATGAATAGAAGACGTAGCTTCTGCGTTGGGCTTTCTCTTTGCCTGTGGCTGCAGAGCTGGGAAGCTCTAGATTTACTAAGAACAAATGAACAGGCTACACACTGCCCCTTTCTACAAAGGCCACCCTCTGCCTTAAGCGCCACGAGAATAGTTCTCCGCGACTAGCCAAGATTGAGGAACGTGCGCAAAGCCAATTGCAGAACTCAGCCTCTTTTTCCAGTTACTTAACTGTTTTTCATCAATGCTGTTTATTTGCACAGAGCTGGAATGTACCCTAAGAACTTCAAAGTATAAGTCTTGCTGGAAAAGCACAGGTGGGGCTTGGAACATTCCTTGAGACTCTTCCCCAGAGGTCATAAAATCCAGATATTTGTCAAAGTATAAGTCTTGCTGGAAAAGCACAGGTGGGGCTTGGAACATTCCTTGAGACTCTTCCCCAGAGGTCATAAAATCCAGATATTTGTGGAAGCAAGACGGCAGAGAGTGCTGTGCATGGGAGAGAACACTAGGGAAAGCACTGGTGGGATATGCAGAGCATTAGGAAGCCTAGCATGTTCCACTTGCCACTGGCTTCTTGGAAGAAGAGGAAGACACAGTAATGAGTGAAAGGGAGGGTGAAAACATACGTTAGGTGGCAATGTTTATGCCATAGGACTTTTAATTTAATTGGTTGATTTAGCACAGTGTATTCTCACAGCATGGTTACATCTGCAGAATGCAGAATTACTTGAGAATTATCCTTGGAGCATCAGTGGTAAAAAGATGTCATCAAGTTTTATAACATGATTCAGCCAAGATAATTATCCATTGCTTCACTTCTGGAAAAAAAAAAAAAAAAAAAAAAAAACCAGAGACAAAAGTTACTAACTGACCCAATTAGTAAACAAGACAAGTTACCATATTTCCTGCCCAATAACAGATGCGAGCCTTAGGGAAGCTGCACACTGCCTTCCAGATCGTTGAACAATTGACTTCTTCAGTGCACTAATTATGCTGAAAGAGTTAATAGAGCTTCTAAATGCCTTTGGTACCCCAGGGAGTGTGAGTCCCAGGGAACCTCCACTGAATGAAGAAGGAGGCTCTGATTGTTCTGGAAAGCACCAACACAACAGCTTCCTGTTTCTCTGCATCACCCCTACAGGAAAACCATGTAGGGTTCATTCGTCTCAGCTCATGCTCAATGTCCTGTGATGTGCTGGCCTGTCTGTAAGGTGGCCTCCACGGAATACGTTTAGAGAGTTAGTCTCAGTGAAGGTTAAGTCATTCTTTGTAGTCTGTCCTAAAATCTCTTACGTGCAGTTTAATGATACACAGGATTGTGAGAGCAGTGGGGCCCACACTTACTGTTCTAAAAAAGCTGAGCCATGTACGGAAGTAAACTGGGATTAGACTCATCATATCAATGTGCAATTGTGGGATGATTTTCATAAAAGTATAAATGTTAAAAAAACAGATAGTGATTTCAAAGGAAGGAGTTGTGATATGTAACTGTGAATGCATTTTGAATGAGGTTAAAGGGATGTGCAGAAATGTCAGCACTGCACAGACCCTTTAATAAAAACAGACTGACTGCTTATTTTCTTTATTGTTTCTCTGTTTGTGCCGGGGACATGCTCATGGAGGTGAGAACACATCTTTGGGAATCAGATAATCTTTCTACCACAGGTCATCAGGCTTGTGGAAGTGTTTTACACACTGAGCCATCTCATCTGCCCAATAATACAGACTTAGCAGATAGGTCTGGAAGGAGTGAGATGCCCAGCAGTAGGAGAACCCAGACAGGGAAAGCATATGGAGGTGTAATGTGGGAGAGAGGAAGGCTATGGCTGCTCTGTGCTTTGTGTTAGTCTGGAGAACACACAATGAGTATGCCTGATCACGGTCGTGTATGGGTCTTTGAATGTGTGAGTTGACATTTTACCTTTAAGTAGTAGGAAAAGGAGGGCTGCCAGGCAATTTTGAATATGAGGGTGGCATGCTCAAAGCGGATTTAGTAAGATTAATCCAGCAGTTATATTGAGTTGTGTTTGTGTTGTGGGGACTGGATTCGATCAAAAGATAAGGCTTCTGCAACTGTCATCTGACAAAGGTTGATTGGTTATTTTGAATGTCTTACACATATTACATTTTCTTGTACTCTCATGCAGTATCCAAAAGACACCAAAGGACTGACAATAAGAGCATTATTAGCTTTAAAAAATGTGAAAAAATGATTGGCACACCTGTGGAGCCCGATGCATGATACAGAAACCGTCCCTGTGCCTCCTGTCAACAGTCCACAGGAAGGTTGGTAAATCTCAGGCTCTGTCATCTGGCTCTGCTGGCAATGGCCTAGTGACTTTGATTAAGTCACTTAACTTCTCTGGACCTTGATGGTAATTTTTCCAAAGGATAGCTCAGGCCGTGTGAATTCTAGGGGGCCTTCCAGATTTCACTATTTCATGTTCCAGAGGAGTAAACGAATTGCACTGACTAACAAGGTTAGTGTCGGTCTCTGTCTCCTTTTTTTCTGCCTGGTTCACTGAACTGCCAAGAATTCTAAAGAGGATGATTTTAAAGAGTACAGTTTATTCATAGATTTAACGTAGCATGAACTTGTTTCATTGCTTTCTACAGTCTAAGTGCTATCTTCAATGTTTCTTGTCATGCTTCTGTGGCTGTTTTCTGTTTTGCAAAACAGTGAAACTTTTGCAGATGCCTGCTTCCATGCCCTATGATGAACTCAGCAGACATTTTCTAATTTATACTAGCCAGGCTTTGAATACCCAGCTAAGTGAATTAGACATGGCATAACATTGGGGTTTCTTTGTCTGATCTGTCAGAGAAAATTTTAAACCAGCTAGCCATTCTGTGAAGAGTTTTAAAACCATGAATGCAAGACAGCTACAGCATGTGGTAAGGATGGCAGAAGCCCTTTTAATTAATGGACTTTATCCTAATAAAATGCAGAGTGCATTAGGAATCAATGTTAGTATTTTCTAGACTAATTTATAGCTCATAGTCGTCTTTCTGCCTCCTTATTGCTTCTTTTTAAGTGGGAGGATGGTGTGGTTTATAACCCACTTTTATATTTTATTCCTTCTCTTTACATCTATATTGGTTCTGAGGGCTCCAGATAGTCTATAAACGGCTTGTGAGAAGGGCGAGTTAACTTGAGCATCACCAAACAGCCAGACAGTCCACCCTCCCCAGCTAGGTCAGACACGTGTAGGGAGGAGCTTGCCCCACATTCTTGACTCTGCCTGCTCTCCCTTTCTCAGACTCTGTGGGAGCTAACCCACTGTTTCTGGGTGCACTCTGCCATCCATGGCGCACAGGATGCACAGTCTACAGGAAGCACAAAGGGATAAGGGCGTCCCTTACTCTGTTTCCTCTGCTACTCCCGTATTTTACAGGCAAAGGGAGCTAAGAAACTAGAGTGGAGATACATGGGAGAGGAATGACTTGCTGTCATTTGGAGGACTTTTCACATGAGGAGCTTGCTCTAAATTCTCATATGCATATAAAAAGCTGTGAGCTCCTCTGGCTACACACATTTACTATTATCGGTAGGAAAGTCCAACTTTGTTCATTCACCTGCGATGTGAGATCGAATGCCTGGGCGCCATGCGTAGGTCAGTGCTGTCACATCCTGTTGTATGCACCAGCTGAGGATCAGGCTGCCTTGCCTTTAAGACAGGAAAGCATGTTTGTTTCAAGTTTCAAATCATTTAGCAGCTTGGAAACATGTATTCTGAGTCACTTATGGATCAGCACTTCTGTGTGTGAGTTACTGACAAGGCAGGGGGACGATAGAACAGGAGAACAGTCAAATCACTGAAGACTAGTCATTGAGTTTGGAACAATTTGCCCGAATCTGCCTAGAAAATTTAGACTCTTTAATGTAATCAAATCAGTTTCAAGGAGGCTATCAATATAAATCAATTGGCTTTTTTTTTTTTATCATTTTTTTTCCTGGTTTGCAGAGTTCAGGACAGAATTGAAATAGACTTGCTATTAGGCTTTGCACTTTATTATAATATGAAGGTGATAGAAACATCTTTGAAATTCAGTATGATTGATTTTTCTTCCCACTAGTGAAGTGGCTTTGGTAACTGATTTTTTATTACAAATTCATGACGCATTGAACTGTGCAGTGACACCTCTGCTTATAACCTGCACATCTGTGGTGTCCAAGAACATCTTTGTAGCCCTAGAAGTGTTTGTGCCAGCTACGACTAATACAGTATGCTAGAACTAAATTGACATTTTCTGCCTAAGTTAACACAATTATTTTTTATTAATATAAACTAGGATGAAAATCAAGATATGTCCATAAAATAAATTGCTGCCATTTAGGAAAATACAGCCAGAAATTAGTATTCATGGTGCCAGAAAAAAGACAAAGATAATTAAGGATCATAAAATGTGAATACAAACCCAGAATATATATATATATATATATATATATATATATATATATATATATATATATATATATATATATATATTAAAATATAGTAACTATAAATGGTTTATTCTACTTTGGTCATTTGTACAATAGGCCACTATGAGATTTATTTCTTGCACATATGTATATTAGAGTGGGCACATAAATGATCTATGCCACTGCTAGTCATCCTTGAGAATACTCTCACCATTTGAAAATATGTGCTTGTGAGGGAAGAGGTTAAGATGAGTACCATGCCATGAGTACAGACATCAGAGGACAAGCCTATGAGTTGGCCTACACCTTCCAGTTTCTTTGAGGTAGGCTCTCTAATTTGACATTGCTTAAAGCAGACTTACTGGCCTTCAAGCTTCCTCAGGCTTCCCTGTCTCTGCCTCCTATCTGCCTGGAGTTTTGGCATTATAGAAACTGCCATGTCAGGCACTATATGGCTTCTGGGTGTCCGAACTCAGGTTCTCACCCATGTAGACGAGTCCTTCGCCCACTCAGCCATTTTTTTCCCCAGCCCTGTGAGTTGTTTTCAATCCTTACCGACATGTCACAGCTTTTGTTTGGTGATATTGTAAATTCATCATTGCTGATTTTCAAGTAATTTCCTGGATCTGTGCAGATGACTTATAGCCCCATCTTTGTTCTGTAAACTATTGTCAACATGATCCATGCAGAGTGAAAGGTGGGTCTCTCCTGGGATCTCTCCAAAGTCACTGGCCAGGAAACAGATGTCTTCATAAGGCTGCTCATGGGTAAACATATGCTCTTGCCTTTTTTTCCTTTTTTTCTGATCTGCTGTGAACTATTTGCTTGCCTTTTCATTTGCTTTGAGTTTTGATATTGGGTTGACAAATAAACGTTCACTATATTTAAATTAGGCACCATGCCTTTAAAGATATGTGTGAAGGGCTCTTATTCTATAGTTCAGGATGTCGTGAAACTCACACTAGAGTCAGGGTTGGCTGGACTCATAACAATCATCCTGCTTCTGCCTCTTGAATACTGGGATTGAAGGATTGAGCCACTCTGCCTGACTTCAACGGTGTGATGTTCTGTGATTTGTATGCATTGCAGAATGGCTATCATAGCACAACAGATTAGCATCCACCACCTCATTTAGTTACCTTTCTATAAGCATGAGAGAGAGAGAGAGAGAGAGAGAGAGAGAGAGAGAGAGAGAGAGAGAGAGAGAGAGAGAGAGAGAGGAGAGAGAGAATAATTTCAGTGTCATTGTCTCACCAAATTTCAAGTATACAGCACAGTGTTAACTGAAGCCATCCTGCTAGTCATTAGCACTTGAGGATTTATTCATTTGGTATCACTGAAAATGTGTAAACTTTGGTCTTTGTAGATCAATTTTCCCCATCCCCCAGCCACTGGCAACCACATTCCACTTGCTGCTTCCAGGAGACTTACTTCTAAAACCCTTACATATAACTGACATGGCTTGGCTTTTCTCACAAAACACACGTTGTATGTATTCATCCAAGTTGTGTAGTTAACAGGAACTCCTACTTTTTTCTTTTCTTCTTCTGGAACAGGATTTCTCTGTGTAGTCTTGGCTGTCCTGGAGTCACTCTGTAGACCAGGGTGGCCTAGAACGCATAGAGACCCTCCTGCCTCTGCTGGGCTTACATGTTTTAAGACTTCATAACTTCATCCTCTCTCTCTCTCTCTCTCTCTCTCTCTCTCTCTCTCTCTCTCTCTCTCTCTCTCTCTCTCTCAGCCCCTGTTGCTCCCTCCCATCCTCCCTCCCTCCATCTTTTTTCTCATTTCTTTTTCTAGTCATTCATTATCCGAGAATTAGATGGTTCCTGCCTTGCTTGTGGGTGGGTGATAAACATGGGAGCACTGCAATCTCTGAGCTCTAGTGGCTTCATCTACATGTACATATGGAATTGCTGGATCATATGGCACTTCTATTTTTAATTTTTTGAAGAATCTGCCATGCTTTTTAAGTTAAACATTTGGAATTTAGCAACATTTAAAATTTGCAGTTTTCCAGGATGCTACCCTTAGAACCCAAATTCCTTTCCTTTCATGCAGGTGTTGTGTTGTGTTTGTTTGTTTGTTTGTTTGTTTATTATGTTGTTGTTTTGTGTGTGTTCTCCCTGGCCTGACTCGGTGAGCAAGCTTCCAGAGGCCCTGAGGTCATAGGAAAGGGCTCAGACTCCTCACTTCCAGGATGACCTTCTTTTGCTTTTCTTGGTAGAGGCTGTTTTCTGTTCTTGTTTGGAGGCATGAAACTGTCATTGGACATTAACCTTAGGGTGAGATCACTCGGCTGGAGAGGAAGAGTGACCACAAGAACCTTGTCTAATTCTTTGTTACTAACATTTTTCTGCTTAGAGTGCACGTAAAAAGGTTCCAACTTTTACCCTTTAGCCATGCGCCATTAAATATCTGAGCTCTGCAGAGCGATGTGTACTGACCTTGTAACTGACTAAATATGAATGTTTTCATGTAAATTTGCATAGTAATATGAGTTGGAGGATGCTACAAATCAGTGATGCTTGTGTGTTTGTGTGTGGGTGTGTTTGTATGGTTGCAGTGTCAAACTGCTACTTGCTATATAACAAAAGTGGGAAGACATTAGAGATGCTTCAGGTTGTATTTTTTAGTTCTTTTATACAGTATTTTTGTGGTCTCTTGTAAGTTTGAAATTTTATGCAAAGAAGCTAAGTGCAATATTTATTTGCTTATTTCAATGATACCAAAGACATCTTCACATTAAACAAATACCTGTTTAATGTACACATTATTTAAAATGCCTTTCATTAGTTGTTTTACTTTTCAGTTTACTTAGAATGAGGATATAGCGCACCTGAGTTTAACCACAACCATGAAAGTACAACCTTTGGTTCTAAAATATACTGCCGATTTCTTTAGAGACAAAGCCATGTAGGCAGAAAGGTCTCGGCTTCTTTCTACATGACAGTTGTTCCCACCAGAAATGTATCTGATACTAACTAGGTCTATAATTTCCTGTAACTTAGACTTTTAGGGATGGCAAAGCAATCAATAGCAGTTGTCTTTAAATTAAGAAATACTTTTCATGTTAAAAAGAGGCATTATTTATTTGGAGACCAGCAATTGCTAAAAATAAGAATAATTATTTAGTTTTAAAGGAAGCATCTGTAATAGACTATTATAAGATACCCTGTAAATCATGAGTATTTTGATATTTGGAAACCTGCTGACAAGGGCTTTAAGTAAATCATATGTTAACTTTCTGTTAGAGAATTTCTTTTGAATCCTGTTTGTATAATTATGCCCCTCATATGCAGCTTTAATATTGCCAGTCTAACAGAAGCTGCTTTTATTATTGCTTTAAGAAAAGGAGGCTTGATTTGCTAAAACACTGAAGAACTCAGGGTTTATTCCAGCCAGTGTGGGACATAGAATTGGAATGGAAAAACCCCTTCAAAATGCAACAAATAATTTTGAATGTTCACAGAATACTTTTAAACTTTGCATACTAAAATTCAGGATGCTTGAAATGTGCTGAAGACCACAGCAGTCAGGGGTTGCCAAACATTCTTCCCAGTTATAGGCAAAGGCAAAGGGAAAATACTTATCTCTAGACTAAAACACACTCATTGGTTACTTAAACGACATGCTGG